>NC_067120.1:29202102-29802102 GCF_021347895.1 Acanthochromis polyacanthus | reverse complement strand
TGCGCACCTTATCCAGTTCATCCAGGTAGCAGTCAAGAAAGTCTCGAGGCTCTCCAGGGACTCTGGTCTTCTTGTGCTCACTCACCAAATTAAGTACAAGATCCTGGCAAGTCTAAAAAACCCAAACTCTCATTCACAAGTTGTATGAATTCACATTTGTCTTTTCACTAGTATACAGTATGTGTGTGGAAAGACACATGCTATGTGTGTTGACTATTTGTCATATATATACAGTATATGTTGTTAGTTGCTTTTAACCTTACCGTACAATTGTCAAAAGCCTTGCGGAAGGGTAATGGCAGGTGGCGAATAAAGGGAAGAGAGTCATACAGCTGTGAAGAAAGGTAAACATTTGTAGCTTATTTGACTGTGATGGACTGATTCACTATTCGGGATATACCTGGCCTTTTGCCCTTTGTCAGCTTGGACAGGATTCAGCCCTCCAGTGTGGAGGGTCCACAGGATAAAGTATTTCAGTTAAATTGGAAGAAGAGACCAAGCTGACTAGTACTTCTTGTTCAGTGCTAGCTGGTTAAAGTTAGCATGGCTAACATGCTAAACTAAGCATCTGGCTGAAACAGCCTCACAAAGGAGCTAAAATGGCAGAAGAATTCTAGTCTTGGTGAGATTTCTGTCGGGCTTATTACCTCATACTTCAACTCACCATTGCCCACGGTCCATTGGCTATCTTAGCATTCTCAGTGAAGCAGCGAATCATCTCTGTAATGAACTTATCATCATACTCATATCGCGTACCAAACAGAACCTGGCAGATGATGTTGGAGGCAGCATTATGGAACATGACTTGAGGACTCATAGTTTTACCTGTAAAGAAGACATAGTAGAAACTGGCTTATGGCACAGGATTGTACAAGAACACAAAAGAACATTACAGAAACTAAAGCACAAAAAATAATCTGTTTTGTGCACCCACACATGACATACCAATGCTTTTGTCCAGCCTTTTTACAATGTATTGAATCTCGTCATGAATTTTCTCCTCCATTGATTTCTTCCCCAGACCAAAGTTCCTCAGAGTCGTCAGAGCAAAGCGACGATGTTCCCTCCAGCGAGGACCATAATCTGCCAAAATCACTCCTACAACAGGTACAGCAACACAAAGAGCTCAAGAATGATTTGATGCAACATTTTCTCATTGCATGACTGTCTTTGCTCTGCTCCAACGCACATCTACCTCCCATTTCATTATATTTTCACTGTCATTCAATATATATTTTCTTTATGTATATGCTGAGACATTGCTGTATCAGATGTGTTACAGCAAAACTACTCAGATGAGTACATTAATAGATACCGTGCACATGAAGTAGCAGCTTACTAGCTAGGACCACACCATCAACTTGAAGTTTGATTGTTTGGTGGATGCAATGAGCACTGCATTGGTGATGACTGAGGGATTAACAGTGGCCGGAGGACCCACAAGGAGAAGGAAGAGAGAGGAAGAAGAGGCAGCAGTAACGGGAGGGAGGCTGGGGCATGAGAACAAACAAGTGGGAAGGGCAGAATGGTATGTATAGACGTAAAACAGGGAGGGGAGTGATTGAGGTGTGGTCCTGCTCCTGAACCTCAGCTAAAGATTTTTATCTCCATTTAGACGCAATAGTGAGGTGTCATGTAACATGATGTGCCATTTGTTCCTATTTGTGAACACTTCATGCCAACCAGTATTGTATGCACACATAGCAATAATTTAGCAACATATGTAGGTACAAGAAAAAACAATATGCATGTGAAGCAATCTCATTTTATGAGAACATGTAAAAAGAAATGGAATTAATTGCTTTCCACCCACCAGAGGTTCTCAGTGTTCCTTTCTAGCTTTCTAGCATTTAGTTTCTCAGCTCTTCTGTGCATGTAATTTAATGCCTGTACAGCTGATTTCACTTCAGCTTGCTCCCTGTGTTTGTTTACCTGCCTGTTTTTGTATGGTGAACCCGTTAAAGGTATTTGGGTCCTCTTTGAGCTGAAGTGTTACAGCTGCAGAGGCTAACATGGAACACTGTGTCTTTGAAGAAAAAAATGGTTCAAACTTGATGTAGCCCTGCTGAACATTAATCAAGCAGCTGGTTTTCCAAGAAGACAAATCATTGGCGAGTTCAATCTTGACTTTAACCTTTACCTTTGTTTTCTTTCCTAATTCTTTGTGATGAGTTGTTAATTTATATCTGACATATATTATTGTTTCTTTGCATGCTGTGTATGTCTTCTACAAAGACACGCCAGGTGCTTATTTATCCTTTTTCAACATTTCCCAGCTTGCTGCAGCATGTTTCTTATCCATAGTGTGTGAAAACACTTTTGCCTTGTGTACACTTCAGTTCACTGAGATAATAATAGCGATGAAGCTGTAAGTGCACCATGACCATAGTTTATCCAGTTGGACTGGTTTCTATCTTATCTCTGAATCAAAAACAAAATATGTGACTTAAACTTGATCATATACTGTCTGCTTTACCTTTATTCTCCAGGACATCATTAACAAACATGTCTTGAGGTCGTCCGGCAAAATCAGCACCCTTGAGCACCATAGCTTCCTTCATGGCCTTCAATCCACTGATGACTACAGCTGGTCTGGGACCGAGGAACAAACTGTAGACATTTCCATAAGTCTTCCTCAGCTTAGAGAAACAAGAAAGCATATTAGTGTAAGAGATATGTGTATTATAACTTAAAATGGATATTACTTCTAAAGAAGACTAAACATATTTTCTGTTTTAGTTTAGTTCAGTGGGTATTGTCCTGCAAGGGAACAGACAGACACAGTAGAGCAGTGTCAACTGCTGATAGATTTAAAATCATTTAGAAAGAGTAGCACACAATAATGACAGTTATAAAGAAAATGAAGTGTAAATATTGCAACAGGTGAATCCGTCAAGTTGCAAATGTTAAGACAAAGGACAATTATTAATTATTATTGCAAATACATTCTTTTGTAGTCCTAATTCTATTGTATTACAAGATATACAATAAATGGTCATATAACATGCAAGCACATCCCATAAGATATTTACTTTATCTTTTTTTTTTTAGTCAAAACTGACCCATCCAGTATATGCTAAGTGTTTGTGGTGTACATGATTCAACAAGGTGTATTACTGTAGCAAAATGGCAATGCATTCTCAAATCAGATCCTGCAAATGCATCCAGGTGCTGCCTTCAGATCACAGCAGGGACTTACAGGATCCTCAAAGATATTGTTTCTGTAAATAAGAGTTGCTGTTGCAGTGAGATGTTAGAAGTAATTTGTTTCAATGCCCTGAGGGCCACAGAGCTAAGCCCTTTCAACCACATTTAACTAATAATCGCATCACAAATATTGACCTATCAACAATAGAAGTCAGAAAACACCCAATGTGTATGGCATAGTACTGGTTGGATATGTGCCAGGTGTGCAGGGAGTCAGCTCTAACCTGACAACATGGTGTGCATGCAGTACTGATGCAGAGTAATCTAAGACTTTCACAGGTGTTTCATTTTAGAGGTAACAGGTTGCATTCATGGTCTGAAACTGCAATGGCACAACAAGTAAACTGCTGCTGTCAGGAAAGTAGACAAGCAATATTCAAGTACGAATAAAAATAAATTCATGAACAGCTTAAGGCATTCAAAGAGCACCATCACTCATTGCAACATTTTTCTTACCCTCTCAAAGTCCTTCAAGGGGTTCTCGAGGTTCAGCTGCAAAAGGTTCCCCAGTATGGGCAGGATCGAGGGTCCCGGTGGAAAGTTCTTGGGCCTTCGGGATTTGAGTTGAAGGATGATGAAGAAAATGCAGAGCCATAGCAGCACAACTGAAAGAAACATGGTAGAAAGGACTGGACTGCACTGAAGAGGCTAGCTGCTTGATTTACTATAAAAGGGCAGCTCAGCTCGTAGCCCTGCCTCTTCTGGCTGTTTACTTTGCTTCTTTGTACTGAGGCTAAGTGAGGACATCAACTAGAGAGGTCACACACACACTGCAAGGCACAAGTTCTGACAGGATTGGACTCACTCAGATGGTGGCTTGATTTCAGATAATGGATAGTTGAGATAGTGGAGAGTGAAAGTTTCAGCTCTTCTTTGAAAGACATTGCTGGCATGCTCACCTAGGAGCACTGGCAGCCTCAGTTAACAAAACACTGAGTTTCCTTCATGCGTTATAGCTGAGCTGACTACTAATGAAGAGACCAGAGTCAGTAGTTGTGTGTCTGTTCACATATATCCATAATGTTCAGCTATCACATTACTAGAATAACAAAAATCCACCAAAGTTATCTCTCTGTGGCTCTATCATTTTCTTCCATTCCATGCTTATACTCCTTATCTGTGGCTAAATCAGATCCAAAGTTTGCCTTGGAGCCATATCAGCTCATGCTGCAGCCTATTAGTTGAGTGGAAGAAAGCTAATAATTTGTTTGTCATATGCAAAATACTGTAAAAATAATGTAGCATTTCAGCAGGTGTTTTGCATTTTCTTGCATTTTTTTTTGCTGCATGATAAGTTTTGCATTCCATCCCATCGTCTCCTATTGGTACAAGTTGCATACAAAATCAAGACCAACTTTGAGGAATAATGGGAAAGAGAAGAGATAGAAAATACAAATAGGTTAGAGAAACCAGTAGACAGAAATATGATATAACAACATTGTCAAAAAGAAGTGTTACTGTCTTGGAAACTGAATTTTTTTTAAATAAAACACACAAAGATGGTAGATATAGCCTATATAATTGTATTGCACAATATCATAAAGAAACCATGACCAGAAAATCTGTAAATGGACTGTGAACTCAGTTTAAATCCACATCTCAAATTTGAAGTAAGCTGTGGCTGCTATTGTTTGCTGTATGAAAATATAATACACAGATCAGAGGCTGAAAACTATGCGAGGGACTTTCCTGATGTGACTGAAGTGAGTTTTCTCCCGGCAGGAGGTCAGTGGCATAGCGCCAGTGTGGGTGTTTTTGAAGCCAATGAAAGTGAGGGGAAGTCGGAATTGGAGTCTGTTGTAGAATTCAAAAGATTCAAAGGCCTCATTGTCATATGCAGCAATAACAAATCATCAGTGCATTGAAATTCTGATTTTCCACAAAGACTAACCTACTTACTCGGACTGGGACTTTAACGTGTTAATTTTGATTAATTAATTATGGCGAAAATAATTTGGTAAATAAATTAACGCATTTAATCGCACCTTTCTCAGTTCCCTAATTTGTGGCACACCGGTAAGACTGATGAACACTTCAGCCCAGTAGGTGGCGGTAATGATCCTAAAGTCTGTCTGCAGCATACGGTCTATGGTCATGTGGACGACGGCTGGACTTCGGTGTAGCCGGTAAAATGTTAAAGTAAGACACCAGTCAAACTGGGTTAGACCACACAGTAATATAACTGTACACAATGTATTAAACACTAATACTCTTTAACCCTGAAGCGACCGAGTGGGGTCATTTATGACCCCAGCCATATAATTATATTTGCCGTTTTAATATCTTTTATCTGAAAAATGTTTCCTATCATGAATTTGTCAATCTACTTGTCCTACAGCTGCTCATAGTTTTTTGTAGAGATCGGCCAACTGGTGTGACAAGGATAATGGAAACTTGTCTGACCCCAGAAAGATGTATAGGTTTTTCACTACTGTAGGCCTTAGTTTTATTTATTTATGTTTACCTCTAATCGCTATATTTCAGTGTTTTGCAGTGCACTATAGCTGGCAGACCTACATTTTTAGCCACAGCTGCCCTGGGGGAGACTGACTGGCTGCCAATCCACTCCTACAACCCCTCTGACCACCACCAACATTACACAGCATACACATTCATACTGTGTAAGTGGCAGCACTGGAGGTAAGGTGGGTAAAGTGTCTTGCATTGGACGAACGGCTCTGCCACCTGAGCCACAGCCGCCCCTAATCTAAAAGCTTCTCTGCATGTTACATTGCACACATACAGACAAGATGTTTGTGTAGATTTTGTTTTTATGTACTTTTGAGTTACTATTGAGGAAACAAAAGGAATAAAGTTTTAAAAGAAGTGGCAGACAAAGTGTGTCTAAATAAATATTGCGTTCTTACAATGCATCAAATTGTTCATATGGTTTTACTTTAGCTCTGAGTCAAAAATAATTAAAATCCATGAATAATTACAGAAGGTTATTTTAGAATATCCATCTTAAAATGCAGTAGAGTGGAATAGGTAAGAAAGTACAAAAAGAGGCACTAAAGTGGACGTATTCCTGTGTAAAATATAGTGGGGTCATAAATGACCCCAGTCGGTCATTTTAGTCGCTAAAATAGCTTGGTCGCTTAAGGGTTAAGTTCACATAAAGTGAACTCTTTAATACCGTTAAAGTTCACATAAAGTGTTTGCATGCGAGACCTTTTGTCTGTCCCATTCCTGCCCTGACACCTTCACAGCCACAGTGGAGCTGAGACACCAAGGCACTGCAAACAAAGACACTTTCCAGATCTGGCACAAGGATGCAAAGTGACGAATCAGCAGGGGAGCACCAGATCAAACTTTAAAGGATTCCCCTACCCAGATTTTTTTATTGTCATTATAGACAAACTATAGGGATGTCAGTGAGACGTTCAGAACAGAAGAAGCCAGAGTCCTCATGAGATCTATTTGAAACACAGTCCTCTTAAATGCAGGTGAGTACAGTTGTATACCCTCATCTCTACCTCTTTGTGTATCTTTGGTTTAATAACATTATTTCTCTTATTGTTCAATGGATTTTTTTAGTTTTTCTGATCATACTGGTGTTTTCTTTGTGTTAGGCTGTGACAATGGAGTGATTTTTTTAACAGAAGAAGTTTGGAAGAACTCAAGGCACCTGTTGCTCTGTCATTAGCTCAGTTTTGGTTGAAGGCTTAGGATGAGCTGAAACTTGTCTTCACTGGTCAGAGTCACAGGATTACTTCAACTCTGTTGCTGTTCATACCATAGAAATTATTTCATCTCATTAAATCTGGCACCAACTTTAAGTAAGGTTTAAATTCAGTATCTACTTTCAGTGTTCTGTATTCTGACAGTAAGAATCTGGTTTGTTATTCGAGTTTTGACAGTAATCAAGTCCTGTTTAGAAGACAGCTCTGTTCAAGATGCATTAAATACAAACACATATTTTGGTTATTGTATCACTCAGGGGTTAAAGGGAGGGCTCATCCAGGATTTGAACCCAGAACCTCTCACACCCTAAGCAAGAATCATACCCCTAGACCAACTGCACATGTCTGGAAAGGACATGTCTCTGTCAATAATGTGTTGCCATGGTTTACAGAATACTTCAGATTGTTCATGATTCCATCTCATGAACTGGCACCCTATCAGCATGATTCACTGTGATGTCGTTTCCTCAACCTCTTGGGCTGCCTCTGAGTGACACATATCCAATAAGCTTAACTGCCTGAACTGACCTTTATGGACGCTGGTTTAGCCTAGACTGATTTGTGAGGTTTGTTAATGCCATATGAGGTGTTTTACCACAACAATAAGGTCGAGTTTAGTACTGTCAAAAAGTGCATGTACAGAAAACTGTTTTTTTTTACTATATTTATTTTGTGCACTCTTTTTGATACAGAAAACTTAGGATCTGCTCATATGACTTTGGTAGACAATGTTAAACATGAAATGTGGTGCAAAAATACCAACTGCTGAAGAAACAGGGTAAAAGAAAGTATGTATAATGTTTATGGTACAAAGGTCAACATGTGCAAAACAAAGTGAGGCAGATTTGTAGAGAATGGAATATAGAGTCTGTGATTAAACTCTGCACACCCTGAATGTAGCTTCTTTTTTCCTCGCATGTCATGTACATTTAAGATGAAATTGTAGTTGTAATTACTAATTTCAGAAAAAATATGTCAATTATAATGCTGTTTTTTGGTTGTTGTCTTTTTGTTGGCTAAATATTTTTATGTTATTATTTAACTGTCATTATAGACAAGCTCTTGGTGTGTCAGAGGGAGGTTCAACACAAAAGAAGTCTTCATGAGAGCTATTTGAAACAAAGTCCACTTAAAGACAGGTAAGTACAACAGTAGACCTTTCATCTCTGCCTTTTTTGTATCTTTGGTTTCATCTTGTTCGTTTTCTCACTCCGTGATTTTTTTGTGTAATTTTACTGATTGTCCTTTTCTCGTTGTCAAAATCGCAAACATTTCAATTTCCTTAGACAGTCAAATATGGTTTCATAGTATCCAGTTATGTGGCAAAATGAGAGTTCTCTCCCTTGTTTTCATGTGAGACTGAGAACTTTTTGAAATACCTCATAGGTCGTCGTCCCCAGTGTTTTGATCTGTGTAAGTCAAAGCTGACACATTTTGTTGTACGTATGGTATATAGTTGGTGTGGAACAGCTGACTTACTGTTCACACTCTGCGTCAATGACATTCGTGTCCAGAAGCGTTTGGTTTTGGGGTTGTCTTTCTGCACATCCGTCCCATTCCCATGAACACAAAATCACAGGACTCTAAAAAGTTTCAGAGTATTTCAGCTCGTGACAAAAATGTTCACTTGAGTTCAAGTGTGGACTGATTAGAATTTGGTGGTCAAACGGCAAAAGTCTATTGCCCTGCGATCTCAATACATTTCCAGATCCTCACAAATTCAACCAACTCAAGTTGTTCTGCTTTTGTCACAGCTGTGTTGAAAAACCCTGCAACTTCAGATTGTCAGTGGAAATTCGTTTTTCTTCAAGTCTCAAATACAGTGTATCTGGTAGGGTATGACAAATAAGATTCACTTGAAATTATTAGAATAAAGAAAACTGCATGTGAGATGTAGTTGGCAACAAGTACACTTGAGATAAAGATCCAACCAACTTAACTGCTAAATTCTGTCTTTTTTATACATTTTTTGCATGGTTGTTGACTGGATGATTTGTGCTGTTATTTGTCATTGTAGATATTTGGGATTAACCTTGCCAGCAAGTTGATTTCTCGCGATATTTGTGAGTTCACAAATCTCTCAAGAAACCATCTTGCACCGCTCCCGCATTCACTGTTCGTACAGAGCCAAGTTGGCACGGGCCAATCACACAGCAGTATTCGTGTGTGGGGTGGGATATTCGGGTGTGAAGACGACACCAAGCGCCAGTAGATCAAAACAAACACGGCAACGGAGGAGAACGATCGTGTAGATGCTGCTATTAAGTCAGTTTTAGCTGAATCTCCTATCGCTTCTTTGAAGGAAGAACAACGAGAGGCGCTTTGCGTATTTCTGGATGGTAAAGATGTTTGTGCTTTTTTACCTACGGGTTTTGGTAAGAGTTTAATCTACCAATTGGCTCTGCTCATTGTGAAGATCCCGCGATTGGCTAAAAACAAACCTGTGAGAGGCGGGACATACTGTTGCATTGTCCAAGCCTTGCCTCTTTCCTCCGAACGGATTTACATGGAGCGGTCCCAGATTGATATTGTGGAGTACTATCAAGTACTACACAATTATTAATCTGGCTGTTGCCAGGTTAATTTGGGATGTCATTGAGAGGTTCAGAACAAAAGAAGCCAGAGTCCTCATGAGATCTATTTGAAACACAGTCCTCTTAAATGCAGGTGAGTACAGTTGTATACCCTCATCTCTGCCTCTTTGTGTATCTTTGTTTTATTCACATTATTACTCTTCTTGTTCGGTGAGAACTCTCGGTGAGTCTGATGCAACTTTCATGTTATTTTTTAAACACAGAGAGATCCTAATGGCTTAATTCTCTGAAGTATTTTAGGTTCAGTGAATCTCCTTGTGTTTCTTGCTCTGTTCTGAAAATAAAAGCAGGAATCGCTTCACTTTGACTTAATTAAAACTGATCAAACATGCAGGTTTAAGTCTCCTGTTGTCTTTATTTATGGACATTTCTGAAAATTTGCAAAACCTTCAGGAAGAAAATTCCAATAATTCCTTAAAAGTTTCCCTTAAAAGTTTTATGTATTTGTTTTAAATCCCCCAAATTCAGCAAGAAAACTCTTGTAAATATTTTCAAAAAGTGAGTAAAAATCTTCCAAAAAATCCTAAAAATATCTAAAGTGATTACATATATATCAGTAAAACTTCTGATATTTTATTTAAGAACATTTATTGAAATTCGTTGGATTTTGGTTGATTTTTGGAAATGTTCTCAAGAAAAATTTTTTTAACATTTCTTTATTTCCACCATAAAAAGATTTCCCAAAAATGTTGAAAATGTGGACATCGGAAGTTGTGAAAATGTCTTTTTTTTTCCACAGTGCGAAACTATAAAACGGGTCAATTTTGACTCACAGGACGACACGAAGGTGGGGTATGACATCAAGGCATACACAAAACAATAATCAGTAATGTCTTTGTACAAACATAAGAAAAAGAAAGTAGTAGGAAAAAGAAAAAGAACCTGGATTTAAAAAAACACAAACGCACACTGTGATGTCACTCATGATGTCACAGCTGGTGTCAAAAAGTTAGGAATGTAAGACAGGTGGGAACATTTCTTGAACTTTGTAACAGTCAGAAGCAGCTGGTTTGTTTTGAACAACCAACAACGGACGACAAGTCCGTTGTTGGTTGATGTCAGCCATTGTTGACGCCGTCAACAATGGCTGACATCTACAGACTCAACCCACA
Source organism: Acanthochromis polyacanthus (assembly GCF_021347895.1). Lineage (NCBI taxonomy): Eukaryota > Metazoa > Chordata > Actinopteri > Pomacentridae > Acanthochromis > Acanthochromis polyacanthus. Next base: position 29,791,506 of record NC_067120.1, on the reverse strand, counting down.
ACCACGGGGCTTTTACCACTTCTTTATTTCTATAATTACCACATCACTTTACACAACAATGGCTGACAAAAGTCAACGTGGACACAAAGTGAACTGCGATGCCATAGATTGGGACGATGACATTCTGGCGGATGTAGCGCCCAGATAGCAAACTATGGGTGAATCAATGTTGAATCTATGTTGAGACCTAACGTAGAAATTATACAGAAAGCGCAAGGTTGATAAAATGTTGAGTCAACGTTTGCTTTTCAACCATAAATCACACTTTACCCAGATAACAAAAGATGTTAAATCAATGTTGAATTAGGGTTAAGAAGGTTGAATTTTGATTACGGTTGAAGATTGACGATTGGATCAACGTTGATTCAACAACATTTTGTCAATATTGAAGTTAGTGTTTAAAAGATGCCATTGAATCTACATTGTATTTTGGTTTAATTAAAATGTTTGACAGGTCAATGTTTAATTAATGTTGAATCTATGTCTGCAAACATGTAATCTATGTAAGCAAACGTTGACATAAATGTATTTTGGTTATTCTGTGGTTACAAAAGATACAATGAGATGTCAACATGCATTTTGAACCAACTCCCGTTTTTCTAGCTGGTTTAGATCGAAAGTTATCAAACCTATTGTGTTGCTCATGAACAGTACATTTCGCTTCCACAGCTCAACATTGCCCCCTATTGACGTCGGAATGCCATGACATTATCGAGGTTTTCACGGTATTAACTATAAAAACTTTGCTTTATCCAGGTTTCAAAGAAGTGAAAACTGTTTTATTCTGCCTTGTATGAATGTATGTTACCATGTCTTCACTGTGATACATATAACAACCATTAGAATGCACACGAACATATAAATAGAAACTAGAACTCACATATTCTTAGACTAGCTTGTATAATCAGTTTATTTTATCTTTGATTGTTTAAAATATATTGTAAGGATCATGGAGGAGTAAACAAATCGTTCTTTTTGCGCGTTTTAATATTTTTAATCATTATTTGATCCGGTTTCATCTCTGCCCTCTGAGCCCAAGGAGGTTCCTCCTTCAGATTCAAAGGAATGCGCGCCTCAGCCGACACTTCCACGCCCCTTCTCAGAGAAAACCCTTAAAACCAGCCATTTTACGTTGCTCGCACTCTTACGCCTCTTACTCTCTTACGCCTCTTACGCTCTTACCGTCTTATCGCTCTTACCCTCTTTACACCTCTTTAGCTCTCACGCCTTTGGCTCTTTTTCCTAACTAGCTTACCGAAACTCCGTCTGAGCGACTCTTTTGTTTTCTTTGGCGCCTTTCACTATCTTTTGTCCTCTTTATTCTAAGATTATCCTGGTAGCAGAGCTGGCCTTTGCTAACCACGACTCTTAATCATTTTTCTTTTAAATCAAAGAATAGATGTCTTCGCTCACGATTTAAACAAATCAAGTCCATTTTTGTTTGACGACAATTATTATTTTAATCAAGAACTAATTCGATCCCGTTTTTTTAGCGGCTCTCTATTCATCTGTTCGCCAGCCAAAACTGCTGACCAAGACAGACCAAGAGCCTGCAGTTTTGTTTTGTTATCAAGCTATTTTTCGGTCAAGTCAACCCCGAGAAGGAAGAACGGCTCCTTCGTTCTTCTCACCATCTGCTGAGATCCACCCAGCTGGCCTGAACCGAACCAGAGGCGCTCAAAAGCATCAACAGCTACCAGACGGCAGGACGCCAAGACGTTGCCATAGCGACAGACTTCACGGCCGGAGCATCAGCCGACCCGTATAGTCAGGTCCGTTCAAGGCAACGCAGTCCCAGCCGGACCTTGTGAGTGACCCGTTCTCCAACAAAGTAAGCCAGCAAACACATGGGTGTGATCTGAATTATTGGGTTGACGTCTCAAAATAGCTTGAAATCTTCCTTAAATAGCTCCTGAAATCTTTTTTTTAATAACTTCGTTTAGTCACCTATCAGTCGTTCATTTTCCAAATTATTAATCATCTCGTCATACCTTCAGCGGTCTGATTACTCAGTCCATAATCCTAGTTAGAAATGCAAATCTGAATAATTAACGCACATACACACACACACACACACACACACATCTATCATCACCTACACCCACACACACCCATTATACTTATTACTGTATTAATCACTGTTTTGTTATTAGTTTTAGTCAATAAATATATTTCATTTAAACCACAATTACAGTCTCTTTTGCGTTTATATGTGTTGACTGGGGTCAATGTTTTTCGAGGATTCTCGACATTCAGATATTAGACTGATTAACTAATCAAAATTTTCAATCCATTAATAATATTTTTATTAAGATTGATTAATAATTTCCCAGTAAATAGACTGGGTGGTGCCCCGATTAATAAACTATCATCAACGAGTGCATACTTATTAAATTAACGTTTAATAAGGCAATATCGCTACACCTGATTTCAGAGTTTTCAGGTTTTTGAAGATCCTTGAAATGAGCTGAAATTGAACTATTTTCAAAGAGAAACAGAAAAGAGCAAAACATTGTCTCTCTGTGATGAATCAAAGATTATGATTCAAAGTTGTCAGGACTTACTTTGGTTGAAATACGAAATGTGTTTGTTATTTTTCTCTTTTATGTCAAATGTTATAAACTGTTGTCTTTCCAGTGAAGAACAGCACATTCTCTGGTTTATATCTAATAATCTAAAGGTTCTGAATTATTCACCAGCATATGAGCATCAGTAATAACTGCATGTTAACTTAATTTGGTTCAAATGAGCTTTATTGACATGAAAATTTTAACAAACCAAAGCTTAAAAATACAGTTTATACAAACATCTGGACACCACATAATGACAGTAAATGACTAATTATACAACATTCAAGTTGAGAAGTGGCATCATTTTAAACAGTGAAATCATACTAATGAATTGTAATGACCAACCTGTGTGCAATACTGGATTCGAGATTTTAAAGAGTCTAGAATGTTCTCTTATGACATCAAAGATTTTAAAAAACAACAAACTTGGTTCATTTTATTGCTGCTTTCAAAATGTGTTTACAGCCAATTATTTTATTTGGCTTGATGTTCCACAAGCAGTTGTTTGATATTATCTGGATAAATACTCAAGATGTGTAAAGGATTAATACATATGTTTATCTTATTTAGTGTTTTTAAGTTGATTTTAACTAATGGTAGGAGTTTAGAGCTCCAGAAGGCTCAACTTTATTAATTTCTTAGTGAGTCCTGAAAATTAATGTGTAAAATTCCACCTTTTAATGGTATCTGGTATCTGAGGTGACCACAGATTTAATTGTGTAACATAATATAGACATGTAGTTACAACTCGGCTCCACAGTTGTAACAAAAACTCGGAGACAACCAACGTACGGTGGGTAACAAATGTTTATTGCCCAACTGAAAAACCATTCCACAATGCCGTCAAAGCACAAATGACACAAAAAACCCACTTGAAAGGCTGGAGCTCCGCAGACACACCGTTCCCGTCAGCAAGGCCCACCTGACTGGGAAAAAAGGGAGCAGTTAAATGCAGCACTGATTGCAGGTGTGCTCCGTCAGGTGGCGACCCTTAGTTCCCTATCAGACACACCTGGTGTGAAGATAGAGGGTCGTCACAAATACAGACATGTTGTAAAAACTTTCATGTGAACAGCTTAAATTAACTGAAGTGCTGGACTCACCTGTTCAGATGTTTCATATCCGGTTGCAGCCTGATGAACTCCTCAACTTTTTTTTTCATGGGAACAGCTTTGTTCATTAATGTTTCATTTTCTAAAGTACAACAGGTGGTTTTGTTCATTAAAAAGTTAGACTTCACAGTAATTATATTTAGCATTTGCCTTTGCTGTATTCAGACTGATGCACAGTCACACAACAAATATTCATTCTGATCTGCTATCTGCTACACACAGCATCTGAAACAATGAGAATGATCCAAAAATATTTTGTCTTCCTTGATAATCTACTTTTATTTTACAGTAGTAGTTCCACCTGTGTTCAGGTACCGTATTTTCACGACCAAAAGGCGCACTGTACCAAAAGGCGCAGTCTCAGTTATGTGTGCCATTACTGTATTTAAAACACACATAAGGCGCACCTGATTATATGGCGAGGGTTTTATATACAATCCACGCCCACACTTCCCCCTTTAACGTTCTCATGGTGTCCTCTACTACGTCGGCCTTACAACAACAACACACACACAAGCATACAAGTGTGCGTATTTAAAATAGAGCCGGAGCAAAACTGAGTTTGGTTGTGCTTTATTTAAGTATTGATTACAAAGTACTAACATTTTTTTAATCATCAATAGGCGCGGGCATGGTAAAACACAGATAAAACAAGCACACAAGTGTGCGTATTTAAAAATAGAGCGGGAGCAAAACGGAGTTTGGTATTCACTTTTTTTTTTTTTTTTTTTTTTACCGGTAATCGTCATCAATCAAACCCATGGAAGTCCTCATCCTCTGTTTCTGAATTGAACAGCTGCGCTAAACCTCCATCAAACATGCCAGGTTCACTTTCTTCACTGTCAGAGTCACTTTCCGTGCCGTGCGGCGCCTCGGAAATGATGCCGGCTTTTGCGAAAGCTCGAACAACAGTGCCAGCAGACACGTTAGCCCAAGCATTTATAATCCATTCGCAAATTGTGGCGTAACTCGCCCGGCGCTGCCTTCCACTCTTAGTGAAACTGTGGTCCCCATCGGTCATCCATCGCTCCCACGCCGCTCGCAGCCTTACTTTGAACGGCCGGTTCACACCGATGTCCAGCGGTTGGAGTTCCTTTGTCAGGCCTCCCGGAATGACAGCAAGCTCAGAGTTCATTTGCTTCACTTGTTTTTTCACATCAGCTGTGAGATGGGCACGCATAGAGTCACAGATCAACAGCGATGGTGATGCGTGGAAAAAACCACCTGGTCTACGTCCGCCTTACAACAACAACACACACAGGACGCACTGCACCATAGGGCGCGCCACACAATTTGAAGAAAATCTAAGAATTTTATGTGCGCCTTATAGTCGTGAAAATACGGTACTTCAATTTCAGTTCAGTTTTATATTTATACAGCAACAAGCATTTCTGGGGAACTTTTCCAATCCAGGTTACAAATTGCAGACAGACTCCACATTTGATCTGATCCAACAGCACCCTCTGGTGAGGGATTTTATGGATTCACCTTGCTGTGCATTATAACACTGAATCCTAGAAAGTTTGGCCCCAGTGACATTTACACATCCTGAAAATATATACATTGTCCTTGTCCAGGATTTAAATGTGGGATGTTTCACAGCTTACGTATTGTTAAGTATGGTAAACAGGTATTGCCCTAGCCCAGCCCTGCTAGTCTTTCCTAATCTTACTGACAAGATCCACATTGATGTCAACTTTTACATATCCCAGTTTCAGTATTTAACTTTTTTTTTTTTTTCAAAAACACATTCATCTTTTTCCCAGGAATGTAAGGATTCAAATCATCTTTTTGTTATTTCTAATCACTGAGTCTCTCAATGGGACTTTGCTGAACCTGTGATACTGCTGACTTAACTTAAGCTAGGGCTCGTCCAGGATTTGAACCTGGGACCTCTCGCACCCTAAGCAAGAATCATACCGCTAGACCAACGAGCCACCACATACAGTTGTTCATATCTGCAATTCTGGACACCGGGCCGTGTTCTGGATATGATAATAAATCCTAACATGTTCTCAGCTTCACCAGAAAACTTATGACATATTTTGTTGTATGTATGCTATATAGTTGGTATGGAACAGCTGACTTCCTGTTTATAATCCACACCAGTGACAATCAAGACCACAAGCATTTTGTTTTCGAATTGTCTTTATGAACTTCCCATTCCCAATAACACAAAATCCCAGGAATCTTCAGAGGGTTTCTTTAGATTTGACTTTTATTCACTTGGGCTCAATCGTAGACTGATTAGAATGTGGTGGTCAAATGTCAGTACAGTCACACAATTGATTTGTTTTTGGTATCATTTTCAAATATGTTGTGTTTTTTGTCTTGATTAGATTACTTTGTACCAGCTACTTGTAATCTGACTAGCTATGACAAGATTGGTGCTACTTTTGTCCCAGCTGTGTTGGAAAACCCAACAACTTAAGGTTTTTGTGAGATATCAATTGTTATTTTTTTGAGTTCTGTGAGCTTCAGAGGTTAAAGTGAAGGCTCGTCCGGGATTTGAACCCGGGACCTCTCACACCCAAAGCGAGAATCATACTCCTAGACCAACGAGCCACATAAAGGTATGTTCACATCTGTAATTCTGTGCTGCTAAGACCTAAAATTGGATCTCAAAGTGGTGACGTGGTGACTTGGGGCTCCACATTTCACCTTGTCCAACAGCACCCCTGGTGGTTAAAATATTCTTCTTGCTTTATTCATGCTGCAGTTTAAATATCCATCCATCCATCCATCCTCTATACACCGCTTTGCCCTAACTAGGGTCGCGGGGGTGCTGGAGCCTATCCCAGCTGATTCGGGCGAAAGCAGGGGACACCCTGGACAGGTCGCCAGTCTGTCGCAGGGCTACATATACAGACAAATAATCACACTCACATTCATACCTACAGGCAATTTAGAGTAACCAATTAACCTCAGCATATTTCTGGACTGTGGGAGGAAGCCGGAGTGCCCAGAGAAAACCCACGCATACACAGGGAGAACATGCAAACTCCATGCAGAAAGATCCCAGGCTCAGGCCGGGATTTGAACCGGGGATCTTCTTGCTAACCACTACTTCACTGTGCAGCCCAGTTTAAATATCTATGTACAATTTTGTAAACTTGGCTGCTGAGATGGTGAAAAAGCTTCACCACAACATTTTTTAAAAATACAAAACATTTAATTAGATTATTAAAACTTTAAAAAGACAAAACATTTAATTAAAACATATGTTAATTAGAAAATTAAATCTTAAAGACAATAAAACTTTAAATAGGAATTAAACAGAAAACACAATGAAGCATTTAAAAAGAAAATTAAACATTAAAAGGTGGTAAAACATTTAAAAAGAAAAACCTTAACAAAGATTTAATTAAAAAATTAAACATTGGGAAAGAAAAGGAAATTTTTCAAACAAGCCAATCAAACATTGGAAAAAACAACAAACATTAAAAAGACAAAACATTTCAAAATCAAATCAGACATTAGAAAAGAATAAAAGGTGAGAAAAGAGCAAAACTACACATTTAAGAAGAATCAAACTAAAGACAAAACATTTGAAAAGACACCAGTTAGACTTTAGAAGATCAAATTAAACAGAAGAGACCATAAAATGATCAAAGGGAGCATAAACAGATAAAGGTCTTAAAGCGTTTTCTAGTCTGAAATGAAAACATCAAGTTGTTTCTTCAAATAGTTCCTCTTTCTGTGTTCTTGGTTTAAATGTAGACAGATTTACGAAGAGCTCATTTCAGAAAACTGCTTTCTCGATAAAGTCTACTGGTAGTTGAAGTAGTTGAAACTAATGTTACCTTCTGATCTCCACAAACTTCACTGTTCAGTGAAGAGAATCAAAGTTTGTTCAGGAATTCTAAAAAAGCCAAAAGTGAAGGTCTGAGAAGAACGGAGATCGATGGACTAAATGTGAAGACTCATGGTCACAAGTTTTAAGGCTTCTGTTAACCAAAAAATTCAAACTAACAGGGAAGTACAGAGAAACTTTAAAATTTCAGCCCTCAGACTGTCTCAAAGTTCAAACTAACAGATATCTACTGTGGGACTTAGAAGATTTCTGCCCTCAGACTGTGTGAAAGCTCAGGTCCTGAGGACTCAGGAGGTCTTGAGGCTTTAGAAAGTCTTGTAACTGAGGGTTCAACCCTCCAGCACAAAGGCTGAAGTCCAACCTCCAGAGAAAAATGGTCGAGTCGAGACTCAAGTTAAAAAAAAACTCGAAAATGGCAAAAAATAGATGATAAATACACACAAAAAAGAAGAATTAGTATCTGAGCAAGGGGTAAGAAGAAAGACTACCAAGTGGATGGTAGCAGGTTCAAGACCTGCCACTGGCCCATTTCTTTGTTTGTCTTTGTCAGGATCTTCAAAAAATTTGAGAAGGGTCTGGTCTTGAACCAGTGACCTGCAACTCCAGAGGTCAACCCTTAACTCACTGAGCTACAGATCAGATATAAAAACGTATCCCCCACCTCTGTCAGCTCAGAGAGTGGATCTGGGTCTTCACACCCCACCCCAGCCCCCACTCACACCTCGACTGGAGACTCTGTCTCTGCCCCCTCCCCCATCATGGACACATCTCCGCCCCCCTGCCTCAGCTGGCTAGTGGCTCCTACAGACAGTTCACCCCCACCCCTCCACCCACTCGCCTTGGACACTGACATCACCCAGCACCCTTCCCCCTCCCTCTCTCCCTGCCTCACACTTACGACCAGCCAGGTACAGAGGGAGCTCTCCAAACTCCGCACCAACAAAGCAAGCGGGCTGGACAACATCAGCCCCAGGGTCCTCAGAGCGTGTGCCGAGCAGCTTGCTGGAGTCTTTCAGCACCTCTTTAACCTCTCCCTGAGGTTGATGAAGGTGCCCAATCTGTGGAAGACCTCCTGCATCGTCCCGGTACCTAAGAAAGGACGTCCCAGCGCTCTCAATGACTACAGACCTCTGGCACTGAGGTCGCATGTCATGAAGACCTTTGAGAGGCTGGTTCTTCAACACCTGAGGACTCTGCTCTCTGCTTTCTTGGACCCCTGCAGTTTGCATACCAGCAGCACATCGGAATGGAGGATGCTATCATCTTCCTCACCCAGAGGGCCCTGTAACATCTGGAGAGGCCTGGGGGCACTGTGAGAGTCATGTTCTTTGACTTCTCCAGTGCCTTCAACACCATCAGGTCCTGCCTCCTGGGCAGAGAAGCTGCTGGAGATGCAACTGCACCCGGACACCACAACTTGGATCCTGGACTACCTCACAGGCCGGCCGCAGTATGTCAGGGTGGATGGCTGCATCTCTGAGGTGGTTACAAGCAGCACAGGAGTACCCCAAGGAACCGTCCTGGCACCCTTCCTCTTCACCCTCTTCACCTCTGATTTCCGGTTCAACTCTGGTTCCTGTCACCCCCAGAAGTTTTCCGATGACTCCTCCATTGTTGGATGCATTACTGTTGATGACGAGGGGGAGTACAGAGGACTGATTGTGAGCTTCATCACGTGGTGTGACAGCACCAACCTGAAGCTCAACATCAGCAAACCCAAGGAGGTGGTTGTGGACTACCGGAGGAGCAAGAGGTCCCCTGCCCCCATCATCATCCAGGGGGAGGAAGTGGATAAGGTGGACTTATATCGGTACCTTGGGGTCCACATCAACAATAAACTGGACTGGTTCCACAACACGGACGCCCTCTTCAGGAAGGGATAGAGCAGGTTGTTCTTCCTGAGGAGACTCAGGTCATTTGACATCTGCAGCAGGCTCCTGAAGACTTTCTACCAGTCTGTGGTGGCCAGCGCACTCTTCTTTGCCGTGGTGTGCTGGTGGGGTGGCATCACGACTGGTGAGGTCAACAGGCTTAACAAACTGGTGAAGAAGGCCTGTTCTGTTGTGGGCCTTCAATTGGACAATCTGGAGACCGTGGCAGAGAGGAGGATCATGGACAAAATCAGGGCAATCCTGGACAACTCCTCTCACCCTCTCCACGACGAGCTGTGGTACATGGGCAGCTCGTTCAGCCAGCGCATCATCCCACCCAGAAGCAGAACTGAGTGTTTCAAGTGCTCCTTTGTGTCCACCGCCATCAGACTCTTAAACAGCAGCGGAGGCCACAGTACATCACTGCACTGACCCCCCCTGTAATTACTGTACATAACCCCTGTTGATTACTGTATTTAACTCTTGCTACCCTTCACACTGTCACTTTAATATCACTGTCACTTTACTTCACCGCACTGCATACCTCAGTGGTCCTGGATGACACTTTTTCGACATTGTGAATACCTCATACTGTTTGCTGCTACTGGTCAGTTTATTGTTTCCCCATTTTGTTTTGTTAATTATATGTCACCCTTGGTTTGTCCTAAAACTATGTGTAATTCTTGAATCCAATGCATGCTACTACCCTTGTATCCTTGTACTTGCCCTGTGCTGCTGCAATACCTGAATTTCCCCTCTGGGGATCAATAAAGGATCATCTTATCTTAATTTCGTCGTCCCTTTGTCATCGTAGTTTCCAAGTGACCACATGGGTGGAACCAGGGCAGAGTCTGGGTGGAGTCAGGGCGGAGAGTGGGAGGGGAGGTGGGTGGCAGCTGTTGAAGTACATTCCTCATCCTGAATTGGAGATTTCTTTCTGGAATGGAATCCTCTTCCCGGGCTAGAGTCGACATCTGTGCAGTAGAAGAATGAAAATTATTTCATTACTGATGCAGAAATTTATAAGTGAGATTAATGAGTCCAGCGCTCGATTTAGACGGTCGCCAGGTCGCCATTTGCAACTAAAAACCGATTTTGGTGACCAAAAATGACAGAAAACACGCTGGTTAGGGGCCCAAATATTTTGATTTGGGCTACTGACCTCCAAATCCATGTTTCAGGGATGGCAATTTTCCGCGGATCCGCCGATTTCCGCTGATTTAATTTCAAATTTGAACACTTTATTGTCGCTGATGTTAACGTCGTTAACATCTCGTGGGAGTCCACGAGACTCCGTCGGATCCAGAATGGCATCTGGAGGACAGCACCAACTGAGCCTAAGCACTGCGAATGGAAAGCACCAAGCCACCGGAGCTGTCATTTTTAACTCGATGGGTCCGCCGGCTGCTCTCCCCGGTCACAGACTGCTCAGACTCCCCGGCTGGCTAGCTATCCCCCGCTAGCTGTTCGGCTAACACCTGCCGCTCCTCACCGCTCATCTGCCCGGGACAAACCGCACCTGTTCCGGCTGTCAACGTCCCAGTCGCCCGCTTGGGCGACCGGACCTCTCGGCCTTACATCGAGCGCTGTGAGTCTATGGAATTGTAGTTGATATGGATATTGGATATTTATTGTCATTGCATTTCTGCCACGAAACTTTGTTGGCACTCCAGAAAAACCAAAACAACATAGTATAACAAACAACTGTATAAAACACGTATTAAATATATATGAAGAGTTCATTTGCAAAAACAGATAACTCCGTTTTGATAAATTTTTAGAAAACTTTTTTTTATTGTTTACTTGAGATAATATCAATCAAACTGAAGTTGAGTGGATTTGACTGAGTAGAAAAATACATGACAAAATAGAGAAAAAATAAATTATTAGTATTATTATTATCTCAAGTAAACAATAAAAAATTAGTTTTCTGAAAACGGAGTTACCTGTTTTTGCAAATGAACTCTTCATATACACAAGTAAATAGTACTTGCATTAGAAATACCACAACATGTTTCTACCACTATAACACTGCATAAAACAGCAGTAGCACAGTATAAAAGTACACCAATACACAACACACATGTACAGAAAAACTGGATTTAAAGCCTCACCTTGTATTAGCTGTTCTGTCCCAGCTGAATGATTCCACATGTGGACTGAGGGACTTATTTTCTCATAGGACCATCTCCCCAGTACCAGTAACTTCTGCTTGAACCTTGGAGGCACACTGCTCTGGATTTATCCTGACAGAAATCTTTAAATACAAAATGAAGCACACATTAAAAAAGTAAAGAAGAAAAACATGGTTAAAGTGACCAATATAGTGCTGTTTACTGCCCATGTCAGTGTAATACAGCCAACAGATTTGGTCTACTAAGTCCTTCTCTGTCAAAAGAACAGCTTTACCAGAAAATTCTGCTTGGAAAATAAAAGAAGTTACATTTTGTAAGTGGGTCAACGTCTTACCTTTCAATGTGTTGTCTGGCCTGCTTCAGTCATCAGATTCGTCTCAGCAGCTAACAGCAGAAAAACGAGAGATAAAATTTACCAAACAGACCGAGCTAATAGACGTAGCTAACAGACCTAGCTAATGGACGAAGCTAACACACCTAGCTAACAGCCGAAGCTAACACACCTAGCTCGCACACTAACTGACGGAGCTAACACACACACACACACACACACACACACACACACACACACACACACACACAGACTGACGGAGCTAACACACACACACCTAGCTAACAGACGTAGCTAACGGACATAGCTAGCACACACACACACACACACACACACACAGAGCGAGAGACGCGCGCTCTGACGCCCACTGTTTAAATTTAACGTTTATACGGTAACATTACCTTGGCTAACTTCTTAACATTATCAACAAATGTAAAAACCAAACTCTATCAAAATTTCATCAGCAAGTAGTCAGCTAAAGTCCAGTCGTCTGACTAGCTGAGGAGAGCTCTCTTTTCTTCTCTCAGTTACCCTTGGACACATCGGCCGTTACCTGACCAAACTGCTTCAATTTAACGTAAAATTACCAAATAATGAAGTAAGTTACCTGCTGGAGTGATGGACAAAAAAAGTAGAATCTTGATGAGCAAGGTCCAGAAAACGACTTTGGAATAAAACAGGCAGCCAGACATCTGTTTAAGTTCAGGAGAATATTAAGATGGCGGGTCCTTGCGTGATGATGAAGAAAATATGTTTGTTGGAACGATGCAAAATGTACTGCTGAAAATTCCCGCTCAAAATTACTGTAATGTGATTTACAGTAAATTTAATTACTGTAAATCCAGCCTCTCAGTGAATTTTACCCATGATGCACTGCAGATCTACAGCAACTTACTGTAAACAGGTTCTACAGTAGATATTTGGTCATTTTACAGTAATATTACTGTAAAAACTACAGAAACTTGTTACAGTGTAGTTGATATGTGAATTGTTGCAGCTTGTGAGCCGTAGAAGGTTTTAATTTTTGGGGCCGAGTGTCAAAAAACATTTAGAAACCAACATCAACAAAACTAGGGTGACCATACGTCCTCTTTTGCCCGGACATGTCCTCTTTTGAGAGGCTGTTAAAGTCTTTCAAATGTCTGGGTTTTTGATCTTGCCTAGCTTGAGCGCATCACAGACCAGTGTATTTATCATTCAAGTTGAATGGTTCCTTTGGAAACAAGCTCTGAGAGGCGGAGTTTGAGCCGAACCCCGGAACGTGTATTAATCATTCACAAAGCAGTACAGAGGCACTCCACACTCACTCACTCCTCGCAGGCTGACAGGCAGGTAGGCACACTGTGAGAGAACACTCGAACCGAAAGAAAATTCCGATACGCAAATGTCATTTCACTGATGAAATGCGAAAAAGGTCCCCCTGTTTTCGTCCGGGTCGTGTCAAATGGGAGGCAGAATGTACAGTCTGCAAAGCTGGGACTTATGTCTCTGTAGCTAATAAGAAAAGGAAAAAGAAGGAACAAAAGGACTGTTGACTTGAGGCATTATTTATATATTTTTTCATTTGCCATTAGACACATTATTTTGAAGAATGGGCTAACTGAACATTGAAGAATAGGCTAACTCTCTTTTTTCTTTTTGTTTAATATTTTGAGGCATTATTTCTATTTTTACATAATTGATAATTGGAAGGTTATTTTGAAGAATGGTACTCTACCTCACGTTTCCTAAATAAGGTGTAAGTGTCAGACTTAAGAGAGATGATTATTTCTTATTTTGTTAAACATCTGAATACATGTGTTCCTACACAACTTGAGTCAATAACTATTAAAGACTAGAGCATGCCATATTTGTATGTGACTGATTATATTGTTTAGGAGAATTGATTTAAATTAATAAATATATTATTTATAAAGCAACTGTTTGTGAGTGTTTTGGGCTATTTTTCTGTATATCCAGGTAAAGTGTTCTTTTCTGGGGAATTCAGAATATCTGTTTAACTGAGTCTGAAGCACAGAAAACCCCCTGACCCACGGAAAACCCCTAAAAATGGATTGAAAATTTTTCGTGCGTGAGCTGGAAGTGTGTCCTCTTTTCAGAGAAATAGAATATGGTCACCCTAAACAAAACACTCAAAGATTTGAACATCACTAAAGGGAAATCCAACTTTTGCACGACAATGTCTAATTCTAGGACATTTATTTCCACCTTAAATGTGTGATATTCATCCTCTAGAGCTTTCACCTTCACATCTTGTTCTACCTGAACTGGTTTGGTCGGGAGCATGTGCAACAAACATGTGAAACATGTGAAACATGTGAATGCTATTTGTAAGCTGCAGCTGCAAAGTATCTTTGGAGAAGTGTGTATTGCTTTGCGTATATTTTGCACACTGCCAGTTAGTGTTGCAGGTGGTGAGAGAGCTTTCAGCAAGCTAAAAATGATATTAAAAAAAACTACTTTAAGTCCAAAATGTCACAGGAAAGGCTCTGCAGTCTTGCCATGCTGTCCATCGAAAGTCAGTTGGCTCGAAAGCTAGACTTCAAAGACCTGATCAATGATTTTGCTACTGAGAAGGCTCGGCGTCGGGCTCTTGGTTAGAAAGGTCGAGCAAGGGCCAGTTGTAATTATGTATTGTAAATATGTGTGCAAGAGGAAGCTTGGCTGAGCAAGGTTGTATCTGGCCTGTTATGTTTTTCTTTATGAATGGACCTACTTTGTTTACTTAGTTTAACATCTCCAGCTGATTTTATTATTGTGCTTGTTGTATGATTCTATAGCTGGTGATGAGAAATCATAAAAGGCAGTTGGCTTTTTGTATTTTATTTATTGTATTTTTTTATCTGTTTATTCACAGATGATAATTGCAATTTATTTAATGGAAGAGGTTACTTTATGTTCAAGTTTAGTATTATTCAGGTATGTAATTTAATTTGGGGAAATTTTATGCTAAACAATGACAATCAATCTTGCAGTAAATAAACAAAACGTTGTATTAAGAGTATTCAGAGTGTTCAATACTTCCCCTACCAAGTAACTGTCACATTGTCCTTTTCACAAATATGGGAAATAATAGTCAAAAATATCATTAAAATGCACAGTTTTATGTAAACAGCACAAAATATTTTCACCGGCCTTATGGCCGGCGCTACAGGGGCCCAGTAAGATTTCTTTTCATGGGGCCCAAACTCCCTGGTGGCTCCCCTGCACGGACACAGACCTCGTCCATCTCCTAGAACGTCTGAAAGGGTGTGTGGAAAGTAGGGCTGGACCCGAATATCCCGAATATCCGAATATTCGTTCGCTACGGCACTATCCGGATATTAATTTTGGTATCCGAATATTCGCCCCCCCCCCCGCTGTCGGACGTCACCGGGCGGAAAGAATATGCAGCGTTACTGTCTTCCCTCCGCCTTCGGCCCACATCAGCTCATCTCGTCCTGCGATCACATAAACATATACACATATGTCTATAACATATACACATATGTCGATGTGATCACCCCCTCCTCCCCCCAGACGAAAATATTCGGAGCTCATCTCTTCCCTGCGCCTTTGGCCCATTTCGGCTCATCCCGCCGTGTTCTTCGGCTCATTTCGGCTCCTCCATTCGGTGTTTGTAAACACTATCCGAATGGCTGGGTGGCTGCCGACTCTGAGGCCACGCTTCACTTCGTTGCATAAACACAAGACAAGATGCTGAAGACCGATGTTTGGGAATTCTTCAGTTTAACTAAAGACTAAACGAGGGCAAAATGTGGACCCGGGAGACCAGACGAACGGATCCGAATATTCGGCCCATCTCCGCCGTGCCCTGCGCCCGCGCCCGCGCCCGCCCCCGCCCCCGCCCCGCCCCCCGTTACAGGGCGGAACGAATATCCGGATATTCGTCTTTAATAGGGCCCGAATATTCGGAGGCCAGAAACCACTATTCGGGCCAGCCCTAGTGGAAAGAAAGCTGGACATGATCGGAGAGGTCATCTACAGCTATACAGTAGAGAGATTCGGGGTGAAGAGTGTGAACCTTCGAACACAGAAAGAACCATCAGAGACCTGTGAAAGAAAGAAAGTGCCTGAGAAAACAATGGAAGAAGGCTTCAGAAGTGGAAAGGAAAGGAATAGACATTGGTGTCTATGGAGTGCATGGGGACTGTCTGCAAATTGCAAAACCACTGCAACAGCGAAGAGAGACACAAATATTCAATAACTTCACTCTGATACACTGTAGTGTCACCAAAATCCCTGCAGCCTTCAACTGGCTCCTGTTGACGCTAATGTTATTCCTGCAACTTGAAATACAGCTACTTTTGATAAAACTGGGCTTGTAGCACATTGTCTACCTTACAACGATGGGAAAGAGGCATCGTTTATGTTTTGACATTTTCCCAGAGAACTAATTGGCCAGTAGGAGGCGCTTTTATACACTTATTTAAAACATAACCTATTCCTGAACACGTTCAGCATGAGTTACCATGGAGATGTACCCCAGTAACAACTGAACCCCCGTTGTAGCCCTGAAAACCCAGAGTTAAACCTGAAATTACCTCAGTAACCTCATATCCTGCTTCATCATACAAATCTATGGAGTACAAAAGACCACAGCTGACAGTATCCACAGGCTGAATGAGGAGTTTCAGTGGCTCCTTGCTACCATCTTGTGTCCAGGCAGAGCAATGACACATGTTGCTGTGGGAGGAGAATGAAGCTTCACATGGTGAGGCTTAACTTGTTAAAAAAGCTCAGCACTCAGTCAGTATTTTTACACTTTCATAAAGCCAGCTGAAGACTGCTGTGACGCATGCATCCGTTCACAGTCTGCTTGTACATTAAACAACTAATGATGCTTATGGCAAAGTGGGGTATGGAGTGAAGGATACTGGGGGACTTTAAGCTTATCTTCAAACCCTTGAAAATTATTTTTTCTGTCTCATGTTGGCAGTGTGCTCAGTCAAATCCCAATGAGGACAGAGTTGTCCAGTGAGGACCCTTAAGCAAGGTGCTTAGTGCTAATACTATATATACATAGTATAACCCTGACACTAATACCATTTATATTGCGGCTAACGCATGAATTGTGCTGACTTGAACAGAGGTTGTGTTGCAGTGTCCGTGATTTCTATACGCTTAAAATGCTGTTCGTGAGCTCAAATGCACACTTTTGCAAAATATGTTGCATGCTGTCACATCCTAACCAAATGAACTGAAACAGCTTTTGCCTTCATATTTATCATGTGAAGTCATTCTGAAGCACAAAACTGTGTGTAATCATTAAACTTGACCTGCTGTAATGTTCATGATTTTTATACGCTTCAACATCTGTTTAAGTGCTGAAAACCACAATTATGCAAAGTATGCTGTCCAGGCACGACCTTCACACAGAATGAATTGAAACAGTTTTTGCCGTCATATTTATCACATGTGAAGTGATTCTGAAGATGAAACTTCTTTGTAAACACTGACGGTCCCGTAATGTAGCCTTCATCATTTTATACGTTTAAAATGTTGCTCGTGAGCTCAAATGCACACTTTGGCAAAAATATTTTGTCGCCGCTATTCCTTGAAACCAAATGAACTGAAAGAGTTTTTGCCTTCATATTTATCACTCCTGAAGTCATTCTGAAGCAGAAAGCTGTGCGTAAACATTAACCTTGAATCCAAATTTGAATGCAACGTGCATCTGTCAGGTTCTGAGGGTTAAAAGATGTGTAGTTACAAGAACGTGAAATCAATATACCGGTACTGCTGCAAAGAAGACTTATGTTGCTTTTTACCTTACAGTTTTATTGTGAAACCTTTATTGTACTCTACACAGGAGTGCACAGGCCTTACAGAACATGCCCTGCATGCATCAACATCATCATAATAATCTACTGTTGTTCTTACAGAAAACCTGAACAAGAAAATGTACAAAACTACAAACTATAAGTAGAGTGAGAAAGGTAAGAAATAGGTTGTAAAAACTTTCCCTCATGCTTTTATAGTAAAAAAAAAATCTGCTTAGTATTCAGAGAAAAAAGGCACAAATCCAACTTGTTGATAGTGGCTTTACACAGTCTGACAGAAAACAGAGAAACACAGAGCGAGACAAGATCACATCACATCCTGCAGATGTTTCTGTGAATTATCTTTGAAATGCTTGAGAAGACTTTCCAGAAGAGAGGGGGAGAAAATGAATACATGTGGGAACACAGAAATGCAGTAAGGTGCAGCAATGAAACAGAAAACAAAAGGAAAAAGACAGACTAATAATGAAAAACAAAAAGAAGGAGAAGGGAAAGCAGAGATAAAAACATAGGAGGAAGGTAAGAGGGAGAATAAGTCACCTCCAGCTCATCGCACAAAGCAAAAACAAGAGGAGCTGCAAAGGAGAAGTGGACTCAGTGGCCCAATGTAGGTCAAGAGGCGCAACGCCAGCATTGCCCCTCCTAAAAATCCTTCCAACCTCTCTTTCTCCTTCCTTCCTTCCCCTCGCTCCTCCTTTTCCACACAAAACTGGAAAGGAAATGCTGACAGAGCCCTCCCTCTCCCCACCTCTACCTCGACCTCCTCCGGTTTCTTTCTTTCCCTACACATCTTCCCTTCTCTCTCATTTCTCCTTACTCACGACCACCGACACTTTTTTTTTAAAAACTCCGACTTTTTGCATTTTTCCCAACTCTCCCCTCTCCTCCCTCCTCTCATGCCTGACACTACTAAATCAGCAACATGTGGGCTTAATGGAAACCAGACCCCAACCCATTCTCCTCGAGCCTGCAGGCTTCCCCCTCAGAGACTTAATTAGCCTCAACTCTATTTACATTTAGCATGAAAAAAAGAGAGAGGAGATTCAGAGGAAGAAAGGACGACATTGCTACGTTTTCACAGGTTGCGGAATTTGTAAAAATACCACAACACTTACTGATTTTTGTAAAAAGAAAAAAGAAAAAAAGTGAATGAATCCCAGCCCCGGGCACCAGTCGTATATCAATATGCCTCCGCTGGGATTGTGTTTTTAGTGGTAGAGTCTGAACAGTTACCATGGCTGTGGTGGCAGGAGGGGAGGCTGGAGCCTGTGTGTCTGTGTGCAAATACTCTATGTGCCTTTGTATGGGTAAGTGGTCTCTATGTGTGTCTGCATATGTGGGCTTGCATGCACAAATGAGTGCAGATAGGGGATTTTTTGAGATCATGTGACAGTGGAACATGCGTGAGAGGGAAAGAGGGCAGACATAATGGGCTCAGTGGGAGACGGGCAGTCGTGGACACGCAGCTGTCTGACATTCCTGCGCTGGTCGGAGCTTTGCCTGCTTGTGTTTGTTTAATAAGCATAAACATCACTGCTACATCAGCAAAAAACAAAAAGGTTAGGTCACAAAAACTAAATCCAAAGTGCAAATTACCTGTTTTGAACAGAAAGAAAAATGTCAAGGTTGGTTAAAGCACCTCAGTTAATGGAAGGTTTGTTCCTATTAACGCATTTGTTTTAATAGTGGTAAGCACTCATGTTCTTGCATATGTACAGCATGTGTGCTTCTGCATCATGTATGTGCTCGATTGACGTCGTCTGCATTTTCTACAAATAAATCACGGGATTGTCCCTCTTCTGCCCAATTACAACTGGAAACAGAAATGTGTCACGTACACCCAAGGTGAATGAATCATCCTTTTTTAAAGTTGAAATGGAAATAAGCATGTTTTTTTTTCACAAACAGAGGTACTTTTTTAGACATTTGGAAGGCACAGAGATAGGTGCAGGAGAAAAACTCCCGCCGGAGCTGAATTCAAGGCCAGAATGAGGGAAACTGTTGTTCCACAGGCGCAGATTTTTTTATCATTTCACGAGCAATAAAAGTTCTCACAATGAACAACGGGGCTCTAAACATTGAGGTAACTCATCATCAGCTTTCTGAAACTGTAGCACTGTGTCAAAGTCTCTTTCCCCACCTGCGCCATGGGTGAAAAATTTGACGGCAGTGACTGCGCCAGACAAATGATGAATACCCGTTCTATTGCGCCTAATTCTGTGCATCACACCCAGTCCTGCAGCGAGCGCTTGCAGTGCACCAAGGCCCTCGGTGTCTCTTTGTTCTGCAGAGTCCTGAGGATGGCGTAGATTAGGACCAGGATGCACAGGATGAGCACCAGAGGAACGGTCACCATGATCAGGGTCATGATTTTTGATTCGTTGTCGGCCACCGTCACCACCACGTTCACCTCATTGTCCTCGTCTTCCCCTGTGCCGTCGGGTTTAGTGGTTTTGCCTTCCTCTGTGTTTTTGTCCTGGCCCCTGTCCGGCTCTTTATGCTCATCTTTGCCTCTGTCTGAAGGGTTGACTGGTTTGTCCACCTGTTCTTGCTCCGTGTCTGAGTCGGGCTTCGGGTCAGGGACTCCCACACAGCCCATGAAATCCTTCAGGATGGAGCGAGGATAGCCTTTGTCCGCTTCTATTTTGCGGTTGTCAAACCTCCAGTAATTGGTGCCTTTGTAGAAATAGGTGTAAGCTGCGTGAGAAGAAGATGCAAGACATTTTAGTTCATGTAGAAAATACATAATATGTATAGCATTAAAGGCTGAGTCCCTTTCTGGAAAAAAGAAGTTGATATTTAGCTAGTTTGTCAACACATTCTGTAGAACATCACCTGGCTGCAACAGATCGGTGAAAAACACACTCCAGTTTGTTTGTTTTTGTTTAAACCAATCACAGTAGTCCTAGCTGGGTTTAAGTAAACAATGAGACTTTGTTTGGGATTAAAATGTGATTTAACTGGATGATTCACCGCTAAAAACATAGCAGAGCTGTCATACTGCAAATCCCAAATTTTCAGTGCGGTAGGTTATTGCTCGGAGGAGGTTGCTGCTTGTTGTTGTTTCACAACGGTAACACACAACTAGCAGAAGGAAGTGGAAAACCCATTGACATGGGCATGGCTTATACTTGCATCATACATCCAGTGAGTCAGACCAATACTTAGCTAGTTAGCATATCAAAATACTTGTCAAGTCCTACAATTATCATCCTTATTTACCCCCTTTACCTCCATCATCCCTCCCCGTTCCTTTCGCCTGGTCTTGTGCATGTTTGAGCTTGTGCATCCTCATGTTTCTGCAAAGCACATACTAGAATAGTGTCTGGACCGGTCTGAATCACTTTGCTTTCCATTCCCTGAAGCAGGGCTGTGTACAAACACGGAATTTTGTTTCAGTACACATAGAGAACGGACAGTCAGCAGAACATTTGGAGGTATTTACTAAATCTGACAGAACTGCTGACTCTACCTTTAATGTTTGGCATGTAGACTCTGGCCTTGTCACTTTCTTGGAAGGAAAAACAAGTTTAAAGAGAACAAGGACTTTGGTTTTGATTCTGCTCTGGATGGATTTAATCCTGTTCTTTGAACGTAAAACACAACAAAGGTTCTAAATTTCTGGACAGTCCAGTTATTTCAGTCCGACTTTGGGTTTATTTGTTAGTTTGTTTTGTTGTCGAAAGGCATTTACGGTTCAAAAACAAGCCCATAAAACTAACTAATTATTGTTTCATTTGCTTAGAGTTGAGATGATGAGAAGATTTCAACCACTCTCATATTTTTCTATTAAATATGAAGCCACCGACCGCAGCCAATTAGCATAATTAAGTACAAATATTTGAAACAGGGGAAAACAGCTGGTCTTGTTCTGTCCAAAGGTACTGAAATATGCAGCCCAGCAGCTCTAAAGCTCACTAGTTAAACAGTTATTTCTACTGATTAAGCAATGTTGTGTCTTAATTACTGAGCTTTAGGGGTACAGATATTTGTACATTTGGACAAACCCTTGCCAGCTGTTTACAGTCTTTATGCTTAGCTGCAGTAGCTTCATATGAGGTTACTGGTCATCTCATATAACTTTTTGTTCAAAACTTCCTCGTTTACTTTATCATTTGTCTTGACAGGGTAAAACTAAGTTCAGTTTTTATGCAAACAAAAAGCAGACTCAGGAATGTTTCTTCAGGGAGCAGTTAAGCTTTCTCACACTCCCCAACATTCCCATATTTTGCACCATGCCTGACTTGTCTTCATATCCAGGACTGACTCTAATAAGGATCACGCTAAACTGTACATAACTTTGTCTGTATAAAACTAGAAAAAAAAGCAATAAATCCAAAAGATGTGCGGTTTTAATGTGCTAATTGGTCATACGTTGCAAAAAAGAACCACACACATAATCTTCTTGAGGTAAATTTCTGGGTGTAAATGTGGCTCCGTAGTGGAAACCAGGCTCCATGCAGAGACATTACAGCAGTTTGGGTGGAGACGAGATCTGACTGTTGCCGAGTGCATTTAGGGCAGCTCTGCCTCAAATCTAATTTCCAAAGGAAGGACAGGCCAAGCCTCAAACCAGAGCTCTCATTCCTCTCTCTGTTCCCTCTCCCTGATCCCCTCACCCTCCTCTCTCTCTCTCTGCTCTGTTTGCTCCAGCCTAACCAGTCTCCAATGTATTTCTTTCCCCCCTCTCTGTCTTTTTACACACCCCATTTCACCCCTTCAACCTTTCATTCCTTCCCTCTCTCCACCTCCACTCCGTCATGCTGTGCATACTGAATGTGCAGCTTTTGGTGTTTGGCTGCGATCCTCAGAAACCAAAGTCGCTCTGATGTTACCTTCTTTGAAATAAAGCTTGTGAATTTCCCCGATTTAAAGTCATTATTTACCACCGTCATCGCTGAGGAAGGCTCCTTTTGGGGAGTCGGGAATCTTGCCCCATCTGCTGATTGGCTTGGGGAAGTCGCGGTCTGTAGTGCGTGTCTCCTCATTGTACCTCCAGTACCTGCACAGACGATCGAACGTATAAAGATGCTTTCATGGTGTGCAAAAACATTTTCTCCTGACTGTCATATCTTGTTGCATGTGTCCGTTTTCATACCTGTCTCCTGAAAAGAAGTATGTGTATCCATTGGGCTCCCACCAGATAGCTGTGTCGATCTTGTGTGCAGGAACTCCTTGTCCGTACTGATATAAGGGCTGTGGATACCCTGGCAGCACATCGGCCTCCCTGAACACCCAGTATCTATCATCTGTAGAGGCAGGAGGGATAATTATATCTCTAAAGAGGCAGCAGCACACTGAACACAACCTCCCTGCACAGATAGTCTTGGTTTTTAGTAGGGCTGCAGCCTCCAGGTCAACTGGTTGGTCGATATGCTCTTATTTGACCAAATTCTAATTGGTTAGACAATCACTGGTGCTACTTTCATAAGGCGAAAATCCTACATCAACAGCCTTCCAGGATTAATCTATTATTTTTAGGGGCAAGAGAAAGAGACTAACTGCAAAAGCCTTAGTTTCATGAAAACTTTAAACTGGCCCAATTTAAAGAAGACTGGACATTTACTGAGAGCTGATTCCAAATTAACTGGTCTTTAGCAACTTACAAGAGATGGTGGGTGGGGCTTTTGGCTTGGCCCTGCATTGCCGTTCTGGGCTTCGGGGTCCTTCACACTTGCATGTTTGATCAGGTCGAGTTCCACTGTTGAGCAGTGATGGGACCCGCCAGAATGTGCTGAGACTCTCTCCAGAGTCTAAACTCACACTAAACCCACTCTCCTTTTCGCGAGTATCTTCTTCTGGCCTATTCTACTCTACACTGACATGACACCCACAACTATGGTGTTCAGTACTGTTTGGTTATTTATTCATTTGTTGTTGTTTTTTTGTTTGTTTGGTTTTCTGTTTTGTGTATGTTTGTTTGTTTGTTTGTCTTATTGATGGGTAATTAATAGTCGGGAATAACACAGCGCCTGATATTCTTCAGATGTAATAGCACCGCTTACTAGTCCCTGTCCGTCCTGTTTCGTCCTGTCCACCCTTTGTTTCCCTGCACGTCACCACTGAGGTGTAGCACTGCCCTCCCTGGCCTCCCTGGTGATGGTCACACGCATGCACTAAATAATAAAATATTTGGCTGCAAGACTAAAATATGCATTAATCTCATAAAGTGTTGACACCCCTTCCGTGGAGTTAAACAATGAGAATAAATGCAGACAAATAAATAAATAAATAAATAAAAGTTGCATCATATGCTTTTCTTCGTGTGTTTTCCATGATAAAGGTGTGTGCATGAAGCGCAAAACGACTGATCTAAAGAATTTAGTTTGAGTGCGTTTGATTTAATTCAATCAGTGTCATTGTTCCACTGTGACCTGATCAAGTAATTTCATTGGCCTTGTGTGACGAGGCTAAACATATTGGCGGCATGAAGCTCGTTAGCCCGCAAAATCTATAAATTTGCTTCACAGGGTTTAAGCGTGTGAAAAAAATGGCGGCTTATAGTCCGGAAATTACGGTAAATACAGGCACATGGTTGGTGTGCTCTGACTCTGTTGGTATCATTTCAATGTAAAATAAACAAGCTTAGAACGATTTCATATTTTGCAAATACTAGCTTTTTGTGTTTATTCAAAATTCACTTAGGTTAATAAAGCAAATAGAGTTGACTTAGCGGCCAATTTAGTTTATCTACAGATAAAGATTTTTCTTTCCTGCAACCAATCAATCAGTTTGACGAGTAGGTATGACTTCAGTGGACAAAGATTTACCTTAGTTAACTGTGGCCTTCTTTATAGGACAAAGTTAATGAGCGAGAGAAGAAAAGCAGAGAGAAAAAGCTGGAGCAGATGGAGAGAAGTTGATGGCCAGAACACATGGTATATGTCATGGAGTTTACTCACTCTAGAAGGAAAGTAGAAAGGACAGGCAAGGTAGAAATGGTGGGCATAACACAAATTTTCCAAGATTTCCTGAAGTGAGAGCCAATTTCTGCCTTAACCCTAATCTTTGGACACACTTTCAGCCACTTTCCACTTCTACTGCCAAGACACTGCAGCATTGCAATATACTGTACTGAACTGTAATGGCTAAGTGTGTGCTAATCGGCGCACACTTACTTCGGTAAGCTGTTTATCTGCTTTGACCTGGTGTTTTCTTTTCTAGTTAAATGACTTTGATTTATTTTTTCTGCTGGTTTCGATGCGTATAACATCCCAAAAGCTTTGGAGGACATGCCCTAAAAGCAACTTCAGCTTTTCTTTAACCTCGGAAGAATGTGACCAAAACAACAACACATTAGCATGACACACAACTCTTCCATGGTGGTTGACGAGAGTGAATCAGCGATCAGAAGCTTCAGTTATCCTGCAAATGCATGACAAATCACACTGTGGCCTCACTGTAAAAGTAAAAAAGCATTACAGCTGTTCACATTTGGAGCAGAGCAGCACAGAAAGAGGCTGATGCAATTCTCCACCTCTCTCATGAAGCCTTTCGGGGCTCAGCTGGAGTGGAGTCGCACTGGGCCAACAACAGCTGCCACGCTGCACAGGCCTTTTTCAAGACACCCAATGAACTCACACATTAATACACACAAACTCGATGACGCACTTATGCATGCATGCAAAGACACACAAACACAATGCTCTCTTTCTGTTTGCAGCCATATTCTCAGAACACTAAAATACTGAATCATTTGACGAAGGGGAGGGATTTCTTTTCCAAGCAGCTTCAAGTCTTTTACACATTTCTTTGTGTGTGTGTGTGTTAGATACAGAGGATTATGCCTGTGTTGAATTATTACCATCACCTCGTAAATCAAGCTGAGGCTGCACTGTTTCCTTTCTGCCTGACCAGTTCAAATCACAGCACATATTTGTGTTTCACTCCTCATTTTGTGTTTATAGAGCACACAATTAAACTGACCCACGTTGGCTTCGGCGAACGGCAAAGCAAAAACAGGGAAACAAAGTGGACATCGTGCCTTTAAGCAAGGCGTTAAGGTCATAAAGTGTCAAAAAGGTTTTGATGTAATGCATCACACACACTGCTCAGCATGCGATCGCTGCGTTAGTGATGTGACTGGGTTTTTATTGGTCGTAAACAGCTGTCACATACCTTTGAAAAAGACAAATTTGCCATCGTGGCGTTCGTAGGCTGCGTCAATGTCACTGGGGAGACCGATCCAGAAGACGGAAATTGGCATGGGGTAGTTATCCAGGACACGGTTCCTCCGCACCCGCCAGAACCAGCGACCCTGGAAAAGAAAGCAAAATAAAGATGCTTGTCTTTCATCAAAGACACTCAGTGTTCAATTCTGCTAAAATATGTTGTTCTGTATAAAGCCCTTTTCAGACACAGGAGACGTAACATTCCTGGCCTCAGTGTTATGGCTTTGTACAGACCTATCAATAATGGAGAAAGGCAATCGAAAATTATCATTAGGGCCCAACCGATACGGATTTTTGAGGCCAATGCCAATTCTGATATTGGGCAGAAAAAAATACAGATAATGGATTAATCGACCAATTAATTTAAAATATATGTAATGAATAAAATAACTTATCCCCCTTCCCCTCTGTGTTCACATCGCTCCTCCTTCAATGCACCTCAACACGCAACTGACGGAGTGATGAACCGTCGTTCTGTACTCTCAAACATTTAGTACACTTGCGTTATTTCTGTAGTTACTTACTGGCTTTCAAGCTGTTAGCTAATGCTATGCTAGGTTGGCGTAACTGCAGTGATGTTATTGCTAACACAAATAGACAGGGAGTAACTTCAGCTACTGTAGGTTAGCACAACTTTAGCAACGCAACATAAACGAAAAGGATGACTGACGAAACAAAGCATGTGTCATAGTGCAAGGACATCATTCTGTGCGACTGACACTTAGCATTTACTGTTATATGAGAAATTAAGAATATATTGGTGTTTATTCAACAAAACTTCGGCCAATGATGATTATTTTGAAAAGGGCTAGAATCAACCTATTTAATCGGCCAGCCGATAAATCAGTCGGGACTTAGTTGTCATATGCTGAGATAGGACAGTACATCATGGTTCAAGGAGCTACTAATAAACAAAAGAAGACCTAACAGCAAGCTGTGTACATCTTGCTCACTTCAGACAGGCAAGCTGTGAGACTCAGTTTATAAACTGCTATTAAATTATTTGCTACACAGCAGTCGTCCTCACACTGAGTCCTGACCTCCACTACAGCTGGTAGGATGCTGCACAAGTCTGACCTGTTTCCTAAAGTCAACCTTTTTTGTCACATCAAGTTTTTAAATAAATATTTCTTTTAGTTCTACAGTCTCACTGCAGGATAACTGCAATATTGTCCTAATGGATGTGTTCCCATAAATTTATACAGTATACAACGTGGCCTGGCTCATCACTAAAGTAGTCTTGTTTTGCCAGCCGAGTCTATAGTACATTATTGTCTGGCTGGACCACACCGTCATTCTACTACAGGGGAAGAAAAATGTTCTGGTTTGTTTGTAGTGTCTGGGTGCGGCGTTAAATGATTATTGTGGTTGAACATTTCCATGCAGGACGTTTAGCTCTGTGATGAAAATGGATAATTCACCCCAAACAGAGCGGACAGAGTTGCCTTACTGCATAATTCAACTCCTTGGGACAATTTTCTGTTTCATTTTAAGTGTGGTAGAATGTTGCCAAAAGTTGCTGTTGTCGTTTCTTGGGGCGAGTAACACAAATATAGTGGAGAAAGGGGGATGCGCACTGAAATGATCGGCCAACTTACAGCCGATGAGTCAGACAATCATTAAGTAACAAACATTGCTCATCACATCTGTGTGCCTATTTGTTATTGTGACTACATAAACTTCCAAGTTGTGCCATAAATGTTACTGGTTCTACCTAGTAAAAATGAATCACAATTTCCACAGAAAAGTGACCAGGTTCTCATTCAGACACAAGGCAAACACGTTTAGATGCTTTCGAAATGGAAAGGAGTTTAAAAAGGGGCTCAAAATCCCTGTGAGAAGCCAAGTGCTATGCAGAGTCTCCTTAATCACGGTTTTGTTCCTCACCTTGAAAACAAACATCTCCCCCCTCAGCATGGTCACCGTGTCAAAGTCCCCGTCACAGATGTTGGGGGGCTGGCTGCCCGGCAGCTTGGGAGGCCGAGGGGCAGCTGGAGGTCTGGGAGGAGGCGGACGAGCGGGGACGTCTTTTCTGACCGTCGGTGTGACGGGTTCTGGCTCGGGCTGAGAGTCAATGGGAGTGGAGGTGGAGGGGGTGGGAGGAGAGGTAGGGCTGGGGCTCGGCAAAGGTTGGCCTGGAGGATCTGGGCTGGGCAATTTGGGTGGGGGGTCAGTGGGAGAAAAGGAGGTGGATTCATCCTCAGGAAGAGAGGGAGAGGTGGGGGAGTCATCGTTGGGCTCGTCGTCAAGGGCAGGAGGAGAAGTGGGTGGAGGATGGGTGGAGAGAGGAGGACCTGAGAAAGAAAAGATGAAGAGTTTAGGCTTTAGCAAGAAAAAGAAAGATGGTCGAAAGGAAAAATGACTTCCATCTGAATGAATGAATTCCTTTTGTTAGACATAAATCATTTCTTCTATGCTCTCCCTTTCCCCTCACAACATCCTCTCCAGCACAATGAGGGGAATTTTCCATTTTGTGCCACAACCTCACTTGACTGAGTGTCACTGTGCTGGCTGCTGGTTGCTAAGAGACGAAAACACACAGATGCAGCCAGTTATGTAATACGTATGGACAGCTGATGGGCTTGAAGATGTATTGAGTTACGCCGAGCCAAAAATACTGCTAGGAATATATTGAGGCCAGTGTTGGCTGGTGACTCAGCTAACAGCAAGTGGAAAAAAACAGCATCTGCAGCATTTTAACCTTTAACAGAGTTTACAGTCAACAGAGGTAATCAAGCCTTTGTTTGTTTCTAAAGTTCTGCATTTCCAGTGGAGCCTTCGTGTCTTCGAGCAGGGGCATCATAGCCGTACTGCGATCTTGTGTATTTTTCATAAAATTGAATTTGATAAAATCTGTGTAACTGCTGTGTATTACTTCCTTATATTCCCACTATATTTTCAAACCACAAATAGCTTACTGAGAGAATAAAAAGACCCAATAGTTGGCTATTTTCATCATAGGTAATAATTTATACCAATAGCTCACAATGGTAGCGCCAAAGACGTGCGACAAAGAGCATATTGCTAAAATTAAAGCCCCTGTATAGCGACAATCAGCTCCACTTATTTTACAAAGTGCTATGCTCAAAAAGAAAAATACAGTCCCAACATCAGAATTATAGTAAATGAAATTCAATACACAGGATTGAAGAAACAGCGAGACTAAGCTGTTTGAATACAAAAGAAAACATCCAATCCTCTCCTTTCAGGGTGACCTCCACAACACATGAACAAACACTGAGTACACACAATAAAACTACCTTAAGTCTACAAAAAACCCCACAAATGCGATACATTCTCACATTTGCAAAATGTTCTGTTTCAACTAGGCTACAGTTAAGACAGGCGGTGAACAAGTACACAGATGTATGCAAACGTGTAATGAAAGTAGAGGAGGATAGAGAAGAGAACGAGTGCTGAAAGATACACAAAAACAAATAGATGTGGTATGAGGCGTGTTTTGCAGTGTAAGACATTGCAGATTTAGGTGAAACTGCAAAATGTAGCTGCACTGACCCCAGTGATGGACCAAGAAACCACAATTAGTGTGTGTGCAGTTGGCATGTATACGTAGAAAACTAGCCAGAAGGCCATGCAGTCATATCATGTGGACCAAATGCAATGACTGGATGGGAATTTTACAAGCTTCTGACAAAGATGACATTTGTCCTCCTATCAGAGCACTTTACTGATTCAACAAATATGACAAAAAAATGCATCTAGGAACACATTTCATACTTTGCTTTAATTGATTTTTGTCCACTGGGAGAAATGCAATAAGCTGTAAAAACAATACTGTTGCCCTATAAAGTGCATATTCACACGTGCCAGACACACAGCAGCATTAGAATGTATCAGCAGTCAGTTTACTTGCCACATAGTGAATGCAAGTCTAATGTTTTGTCTCCACCAACTCCAGCCAGGTTCTAACTCGTCTATCGTTTGTTTTGTTTTTTTGGTGTTGTGAAGGTAATGAAAGGTATGTGAAGTGGATTTTTAAGCCTGTCAGCTAAAAATAGCAGCCTGCTGCAGCAGAAAAACAGGGTGATGACAGAATACTAAGCATAACTTTATAGTAAACTATTAATTACTGAGTGTTTTCTTTATATGTTTTTAAATCTTGCCTTTATGCACACACATGAACACACAGATCCATGTTTAATGTGTGTAGCAATATTGCTGCATTTGAATGTCAAGTGTGTTTAAACTTTCTTAAAAAAAGTTAATTCAGAATTTAACAGCATGTTTCACAGCAAATCTAGTAACACAGTAAGAGGCTGAGTAGGAGTATGTTAATAGTTTCTGTTAAACCTAACTGGTTGAGTCAACAAATGGGTTTTTATGAGTACAAACTGACCTGGGAAGCACAAAACTGCAAGGCTGCCAGCCTCTTACATAAAAACCTCTACAAAGGAAACCAAATGTTTATTTCTACCAACAAAGTTTATGCTGTGTTGGTCTCTATTTTGAGTCATCAGATCCTGTTTTTCCTCCAATCAGAGGCTTCTTCCTTTATATATGTTTAATAAAGGAAACTACTGTATAATTTTATATGACACATTTACCTTACAGTATTTTCAGGTCAAAGCCTCTCAGATTTTTTACATCTGGTCTGCCAAAACTTCATAGTGTAACCTGGTGCAGCTTCAAACGGAGGAGTATCAACAGGCCAGAAGAATTACGTGGGAGTGGAAAGTTTTCGAGTTTGCTGGGAGAAACTAAAACCATGGACAACTTTCTCAAAGTGAATGAGATTTCTTATTTGCCATGCGATACCAGAGATGTGACTAAGACAAAAGTGGACAGTAAAAAAAAGAGTATGAAAAAGGGGAAGCATGAACCATGTGGAAAGCCCTTGTTTTTATCTAAAGCAAAGAGAAAAAAATCAGTCACTAAGTGCAAACAATGTCTGGAAAGAATCTGTGAATGTTTTGGCCAAAAAATTCAACTCTAAAAAGTGAGCCACAGCCGAAAAACACCAGCACACACTTGACACTTTTTCAAATCAACATGCATGCACGCAAAAAATGTCATCTGTCAAAGAACAATGGCATCTATTCACTCAGAAAAAGATGAAAACATCATAATGGCATGCATGACATGCTCTTTTGAGTGAATTCCATTGCTTTGTGTGTCTGCTGCAGATGCCCAAATGCACAAAGCTTCTTTACAAGGCTTCTTGTCTTGCTTTGACAAAGATCCAGATGTGATACGAGGGTGATATACACTCAGCTTATAGCTCACATTCTCCACTCTAAACTCACAGTGATTTTAGAGTTACAACAGCTTTGAGTACTTGAGTGTGGCTGTTTTTCTCTTCCCAACATGCCATCCTCAGGCAGAATGAGGTGATTTGTGTGTCCCTACAATACAACTCCTGGAGATAATAAAATTCTTCGAAAGAGGGGATTTTCTTGAAAAGTCTTTCATTGTAAGGCTAGGATAGAAAACAAAGCTATGGACATCAGCTTTTTATCATCAAAATACAAATAGACAATGAAAACAAATACAAAGCCATGATTGTGGAGTTGCGGCATTCAACTAATAACTGTGAACAAGAACACAGGAAGACAAACAGATGTCTTTTAGTATCACAGAGGCAATGTCAATGATTAATACAGCCAAACAGTGCTAAGAGCATCACCAAAAATGTCAGTTTATTGTGACTAATGGAGATGCTCAAATCCTAAAAATGTTACTCTGAGTTGCATAACATGGATTGGAGAACCAGATTGACTGTAATTTGTAATCATAATATCACCCAGTTCTTACTGGTTCTTACATAATGCCTAAAACAAAAGAATTATGTGAAGCCACAAAGGCAGCCATCTTGGCACTGCTGGGAATTGTCATGAGTGAGAGATAGTTAGTGCAAAAACGGAAGATCTCCAAGTCAGTCATTCATTACACGAAGAAAAAACAAGCCCAACACGGTACTACATGTCACAACATCTTTCTACCCCACGAGATGATCGTGCACTCATTGGTTCCTGTGCCAGGAATCATCAGACCTCCAGACACCTTAGAAATGAGTGGGCACTGTCAAGAAATGTGACTTGTTCGGCAAGGACAGTTCGAAGCCGACTTCTTGTAGCTGGTCTGAAGTCACACAGGACATGGAAGAAGCCCTTCATCAACGAAGGGCAGAGGAAAGTCCGGTTACTCTTTGCTGGGGATCACAAGGATTGGACTGTTGATGATTGAGCTAAGATTCTGTTCAGTGATGAATCCAATTTTCAGTTGATGCCCACTCCAGTCAACTTACTGGTTAGGAGGAATCCTGGAGAAGCCTACAAACCAGACTGTCTTGCCCCTACAGAAAAACATGGGGTGGATCAGTAATGATCTGAGGTTGTTTCAGTATGGGTCAATGAGCCAGGTCATGTACAGGGCTACTCTTGAAAACAGTCTTCTTCCATCAGCTGGAAAACTCTTTCTTGTCTCCAATAAATGGATTTTCCAACAAGACAATGCCTCTTGCCACAAGGCAAGGTGAGTTAAAGCCTGGATGGAGAACAAGAACACCAGAACCATGCCTTGGCCTGCTCAATCACCATATCTATATCCAATTCAAAACCTGTGGAAAATCATCAAATGCAAAATGGAGAACCACAAGCACAAAAACAAAGCAAATTTGTTTGAATCTGAGCAACAGGAATGGGCTGCTGTGACAGCAGAACAATATCAGAAGCTGGTGGAGAGCATGCCAAGATGCATGGCTGCAGTCATTAGTAACAGTGGTTACGAAATCAAGTACTAAATTAAACTCTTGTAAGCTATTTTTGTTGTTATCATTGTATTTGTCCAAATGTACCTTTAGTTCTACCAGGCAATAAAATGAACAAGAAATTGAAGAAAACAAGAGTGGTATAATCATTTTCCCATAACTGTAAATCCATGAATTAGAACAGTGTGTATTTCTCACCATAAATGTATTGTATTCCTTTGATGTCGTCTTCATGCAGTGTGAAGTTTTTCGTGTGAGTCCACTGGTAGAAAGGAGCCATTGTGGCGCTGGGGTTATCTGAGTGTTCCAGACCCAGAGCGTGACCTAGCTCATGTACAGCAACGAGGAAGAGGTCGATACCTGCAAGACAAGTGAGAAACACACAGTAAGAATGATTTAAAGTGAATATTATTGATTAAAATCTTTTTACATCCTATTATTTGAGTAAAATAAAATACAGCCAAGAAATATGAGAACATGCACTCCACAAAAGGCAATGTAAATACTGAACTTTTTGCAAAGGCACTGCTTAACTGAACTGGAAAAAAAAAAACTTTAAATAAAAATGGAGTTAAAAAAAATCAAATTCTCTGCTGTTCATGTGACAGATCTTTCAGGCTGCAGTTTGGCTGATCACAAGAGACAAGTTCACAGAAAGATGATGATTTGAGGTGACTGAAGGAAGAAACACTGATCCACTAACCTTCTGGGTTTTCATTACCAAGTGTCCAAGGTTCATCTGCATCAAAGTGCGTATCCCCGCCTATTCCTGGTCCAGGATAGTAGGCGTGGGCCAACGACCCTCCCTCGCCATCAAACAATGACATATCACCATGGAAACCAGAGGCAAACAGCAGTAGGATGTCGGCGAGCTGTGCCTGGCTACCATTGATGCTGTTTTCAGCCGGTAGCTCCTCAAAGGTGAGTGGCGTGGCCCGTTTCCACACGTCAAAGGCCTTTTGGATGGCGTCATACGTCCGCTCTTCTCCCAGCGAGGAGGGGATGTGTTGGTTCATTATACTGAAGCCAGAAGAGAAGGTGTGTCAGAGCAGTTATGTGACACATTCAGCTTGATTTTAGTGTTTTTTCTATATCTGCGGCCTGCAAACCTGTAAGTGATGTGGTCGTTGTCCCACTGCTGTCCGGTGAGAGCATAGCGTTTTTTTCTCACTCCATCAACCAGTTCATCTGCGTTTCTGTCCGGGAGGCCACAGCGAGGCCGATGCATGGCCCTGCACAGCCAAACACAGCTAAATAACAGACTGCTGCAAAGTGTGTTTGCACGGTTTTCTCAGTTCTACAAAAAAGTCAAAACAGTAGAATGACAGATCTCCATCAGGACATCAGGGTAACAATTCAATGTATATTTTTTGCTGCAGTTTTGAGGAAGACAAATTGTATTTTGTTCTCTGTTATCTTTACAAAACTAATTTTTTGTACTCAATTCTGCATTTTAGCCCCTTTGTGGCATCGGAAAATGGAATCTTTTAACCTTCTCAGTCAGTTGGGTGGTTCATTATTTGAAGACATGCATTTATTTGATTTCCTGCCACACGTTAAATGATAAGAATGATATCAATCATCTCTCTGTTGTTAATTATGATAGTACCACCAGCAACTGGTTAGCTTAGCCTAGCATTAAGATTGTAACCTAGACAAACAGCCAGCCTGGTTCGGCCCAGAGGTTGAATGTTGCCGTTTAATGACAGTCAAGATGCTGAATTCTTGTTTGTTCCCATTTTTTTAAGACTTTATGCTACGCTAAGCTAACCAGCTGACATTTGTAGCTTTATATCAACTGTGGGAACATAAAAGTGAATGACATCTATCCTCTCATCTATCAGCCAGTAGGAAAACAACAAAGAACGTTTCCCAAAATGATGAATTGTTCCTTTATGATCTTGGAAAGTTTTTGTAAATCTTAAAAATTTTGCAGAACGAGAATAAACACAATGAATCAATGTCAGTTGAACGTGAAAATATGACATGATTTAGGAAATATGAGCAAAATCAGACTGTCGCCTTATCACCATGAAACATTACTAAAAAGGTAGTGTCTACGGATACGGGTCCGTATCCGTAGCCCACAGGCTACGGTACGGCACTTCCATTTGCCAGACAGATACGGACCCGTACGCGAGTCTCGCGAGTCAAGAAGCTGCTAACCACTGCAAACTGTTGAAAGGTAAGCAAAGGTTAAGGTTAGGGTTAGTTAAAGGGTCAGGTTTAGGGTCCGTACCTGTCGTACCGATGCTACGGGTCCGTACAGCTAGCGTCTACCGGGAGTCACGAGACCAGATCTCGCGTATCTGATTGGCAAATGGCAAGTGCCGTATCCGTAGTCCACAGGCTACGGGTACGGGTCCATACCTCTAGCAACAACCTACTAAAAACTGTCACTGCAATAAATTACATCAGGATATATGGTTGTCGAGACGAGCTTTCTCATCCTGCATTCTCAAATACTCAAATGTGGTCATATATCACTCCATGCAATAAGACATTTACTTTTAAAATAATGGATTTACTGAGTGATCACTGCACACTACTATTTTGCTGTAAACATCCTGCAGGGTACAGAGGAATATAGAACTTACGCAACAGTAGCAGCGTCCATCTCACCAGTCACCTCCAGCCCATAGAAACGCTGCATGTCGCTGATGGCTTTGGACAGAATCTGAGCCGACTGCATGGTGGACATCTGTCGGCTCACCTGAGACAGGTAGCCGAACTTCCGAAGCCATGACTGCAAGAAGAAAGCGAGAAGATTGCTTAGGTTAGCCCGAGCAAAAAGACTAACACGTGTCTGTTTTAATAGGTCAGCAGTCCGTGGTGTATTGTATACATGAGTATGACAGCTACAGCTGCTGGGAGAGAGGCACTGTTATGCTAATCCAGGAACAAGCCACTGGCCTAAAGACTGGAAAGAGCATCTGAGGAGTTAAAAGAAAAGAAAAAGAGATGAGATACAAAACAGATGGCTTGCATTAACATTACGACATTCCTGCTCTTTCATTCCTGCACTGACAGCCAAGATGAGGAGAGGAGAAGAGGATGGAAACAGGAAAACTAAAAGGTTCTTGACAAGAGTTAAACTGTATATCAGTCCTGTGGTGCAAGAGACAAACATGCTGCTCTGCAAGTATCCACCTCTGTCTGACAGTGACGGTGACACATGTTGAAATTTCCCTTTCTGTTTCGCGTTAGCTGACAGTGAAATTGAGCATGCAGAGCCACGTAGTCAAGCAAACGAGACGATGGCTTCTGAGGGGGAAGGAAAAAAATCCTGTCAAGATCTGCCCTTCAAGAAGCCTCAGAAACAACACTACAGGCCGCCTCACACAGCTGGACTCATGCTTTCATGTATGTACAGTATGAAGGCAGGCCAAGAGCTAAACGCACACATGCAACACACCTTCATGCATACACACGCTGCAAAAAAAAATTCCTTGGAGAATATTTTTGCACAGCAAGACAAGCTTCAACTAATCTAATGGGTTCATTCATGCAAGTGCCTGAGGAACATTAAAGAAGGGACGTAAAACTCCAGCGTTAAGTCAGTCTGTGGAAAAATAAATAAAAACATTTTGCATACATATATCACAATATGAAAAAACACCATTAAACTGTCTGATCAAATTAGAAAAATCTCTCTAAGAACTCATAAGATGGATGGTGTGACGGAGACGCAGGGTGGCATCAGGAGCGTGTGCCTCTGCTGTTTCAGCAAATTTATTAATAAGTTGTGAAAGATTACTGATGTCAGATCTGCATTTATCAGAAGTGTTTGTCTGGGTGTTTACATTGAGGTCTGAACTTCCTCCATTTGAGCAAAAGCAATGCAATATGACGGAGGTTAAAAGACTGGCTTCTATAGTAGCAGCTACACTACACTTACAAATGAACTGAAGTTGCTTAAAGTCTCTGCTCATTGATTAAATTGGTTGGTAATGCCAAAATATATTAGAAAGCACTTTCTCTGAAGTCTATTTTTTAAAGACTTGTTTAAACCACAGATACCACTGATTTATTTTCTGATTCCTACTGAGCAATCCAGCAAGAGAGGCACCATGATGAAGTGACTTCAGAACTTAGGTAAAGGTGTTGGTTTCTCCCGTTAATGAATCAACACACTGAAGTATTTTTGAACTGCAGTGACCATATTCCTGCTAAAATGGACGAAGATGAAATTGACAGACCAGTTGAGACCACTGTAAACCCATTGGTGTATGCACTTGAACAAATATGATGTGGAAACAATGCTAACTTCAATGAACTGCTTGACATTACAGTTTGTCGTACGTTCTTTTTTTTGGGGAGGGGGAAGCAAGCAGCAAGGTTTTTTGCACACATGGTGAAGGGAAGAACCATGAAGAAGATAACGGAATTTGAAATACTTGAGAATTATCTAAAGCTTGGAGTCTTGATTGACTGCTTTGGAAAATG
This sequence comes from Acanthochromis polyacanthus, assembly GCF_021347895.1. Taxonomy (NCBI): domain Eukaryota; kingdom Metazoa; phylum Chordata; class Actinopteri; family Pomacentridae; genus Acanthochromis; species Acanthochromis polyacanthus. The sequence goes on along the minus strand of NC_067120.1, from coordinate 29,754,546 downwards.
TAAAGTCAAGGTCAGAAATGTTTTTAGAGGTCTGCATCAACTGTGAGTTCTGGCAGAGGAATCACAAGTACTGTATGGTATAAAATGATATGAGTTAAGAATACTTTGATGACTGGGTGTGTAGGAGGATTGCAGTTCATTTTTAATTTGTGACAGTCATTTTATCTGATATATTGTATAGCCAAACTCCCATCAGATGACTCTGATGCTGCAAAGATGTGATGGAAATCTTTAGGCTGGACGACAACACGTGTTCAGAGTGGAATGTGCTCAGTAAGAGATATTCAGAAGCATTGTTTTGAACTTGATTGCTATCAGTGATGACGCTTTTATCAAACAGCTATGTGTCTGTGACCGATGCTAGTGAATTTCAGAGTATGTTGGACGGTCAGTAGACCAAACATAGCTGGTGAAAGTGAACATCAATAGAACAATGTCATGAACGACTAGCTTGCCGGACTCCACTGCATAGGAATAAACCTCCAATTCCTTTAAAATGGCTTTAACTGTCAGCCTGCCAGCCACTGTTTGTTAGCAGAGAAAACCCCTAAATTACCTTTTTTCAACTTCACATTCAATGACTTTTCCTAAAGTGACCCCAACATCAGAAAAAGTGAAACATTGTCTATGATTGTATCTATTATTTTATTCTATTCTAATTACTGTGATCAGTTATGCTCCTTGTGAGCGGAGGCAATAATTCAAAAGATGTGAGAAGACTAGTATTGAGTTTTTGTTGTTGAATTCCATTGTACAGTATATAGTTTCGCTCCAAAAAATGTATTTAAGGATACTTTCTGCACATTTCTGGCACTATCTCTAGCTAAAAAATAATGTTTACACCTATGCAGTACTTTTAGCAGCAAAAATAGTGTTGATAAACCTCTACTTAAGCAAAGAAAACAGTTATAACGTGTGTAATGTATTAAAAACAAATGGTGTCCACTGATTAAATACAGTCGTTCTGCCCTCTGAAGAGGGAAAACCCAGACATTCATGAAGTGTGTGATGCATGACAGGTTGTTTCTTCATGTAAAATCCATTTTGAGGTTTTGAAAATTCAATTAAATTGCTTTATTTTAGAAGCTCAGTGGAGGCGGTTTGTTTTTGACTCTTAGAACAAGGGGAGCGTACAGGATCTTAAGACCAAACGAGGGTTAATGTCGGTCGGCACTGGTGCTTCCTCTAGATTCTATTTAGTCCCTGCCTCATCCCTTCCCACTTGCTGCAGCTCCAGCACACCAGCTCACTTATGACTCTGCTAAAACTATTCAATCTTACACAGTGGCACGTAATTCAGCCATACATGTTCAAACCCCGACTTATGCAAGAAACCCTAAAAGTCTGAATTTTTGTTTTTAAGATTCTCAGTGCTCCACTGCAGTTTTAAGGAGGTAATGCTCAGCCATAACCATGACTGAAGTTTCAATAGAGATAAGTTTTTTAGCATAAAAAAACACTCTGTGGACACGGTAACAAGACAAATAATTTGATTTCTATAGGGGGGTAAATAGGTAGAGCAGATATAAAGGCTTTTGTGTGTTTTTTTGTGATCTTGGTGTTGTTGAGGATGAATCCTTTCTTATATTCCACTGCTCTTTGTGCAGTAACTTGATGAACTGTTTGTTTGATAGTGAAGAACCCTGACTTGTTGGAGACACCAACTGAAAAAAGGCATTTCTGGTGTGGAAAGTGAATGTTGCGAAATTTTCAGAGTTGTACATTGTAATTTCATATGTTGCCATCTGGATTATTGTTAAATGTTTTGTAATCCCATATAGGTGGGGCACAAGGAAAAAAAAACATCTAATAATCAATCAGTCAATAATAAATAAATATTTGCAGTGTATAGATGCTATAAAAATACATCATATCATGTCATGTTAATAGCTGTTTTAGTCCTTATCAACAATTACAGCTTAGTTTGATCCACTAAAACCAATAATAAATGTTATTTACATGTATTTATATATGAATGCATGCCTCAGTATATCCATACAATGTACGCATTACATTGTTAACTGTTTAAATATGGGTCAACATCATTCATAAGTGGGTTTAAACATGCTGAAATCTCATGTCGTCCTTGACGATTTCAATTTTCACCTTTGAAATAGAAGATTCTATATTGTATTTACAATGCAAGGACATATGTTATGATTTTGTATGCCATATTTTACATTTTAAGAATCTTTTGTTCAAATGTTTTGTAACTGAAGTTGTAACTCTTGACAAATACATTCATATGTACACACACTTAATATGTACTCGTGTGTATGTGTGGATAGATAGATAGATAGATAGATAGATAGATAGATAGATAGATAGATAGATAGATAGATAGATAGATAGATAGATAGATAGATACCCATGTGTGTGTCACATATGCAGTGTTATTTGGAAGGCAGACTAAAGGTCAAATGGCATTCCTGCAGGGCCCACCTGATGTTTTGACTTTTGCTTGTCTCAAACTACATTTATGCAATGCATTGTAAGTTAAAGAATGATTTCCTTAGACAACATATGCTTCATATTGTGGTGACTGCAAAAGCACAATGCATTAAAATGATCACAAGAGATTCTCATGACCATCTGATGAGTGTACCTCAGCACTGAAGCCGTCTTCCTCAGGGACATCAGCCACGGTGCTGCACAGGATCAGGGAGAATAAAGAGGCTGATGTGATGATGATCTGTGTCCAGGGCTGTGGAGATGCCATCGTTTCTGATCTGCTGCCTGTGGAGCCCGGATGGTCGCAAAACACTTGTGGAGTGATGAGGATGAAGGTGACAAAAAAAAAACCCTCTTTACTCTCCTCTTCTTCTATTTCATGTAATCAAAAACTCTCAGCAAGTGAGCTATTTGGTCATCTTTGACATCGAAAAACCTCGAGAAGTTTACAAACTCTGCAGGAAAACAAAGTGACACTAATCCATTCCGGTTGGCAGGCAGTCCGATGTGACCTGCAGCAGCCTCATGGCTCATCCAAGCGTTCACACGGCTGGTTCTGTCTGTGATCGCAGCAGCAAATGAAGAAGTCCTTGCCCCCTTTCCGACGGCCGCAATGGCCGATTAGCAGCAGCAGATTTAAGACAGAAGTCCTGCAACGAAGTCCCTTTCCACGCGAACCCACGCGTCCAAATGCAGTGATCAGTGCATGAAAGGCAGATAAAAAAAAGTTGCTGGTGGAAACAAAAAAGGCGCACGCAAAACTCTGACCTGGGCAAAGCGATCGGATTTCTTTTGCAGGGTTTTGCACAAGTTTCGATTTTTAACAGCGAGCAGAAACGCGATGACCAAATACTGTAGAGCCCATCAAGCAGCTGTATGTGTGATAAAAAAGATTTCTCAATGATTTCCTACGAAGAGGGCCTCCTTCCTCCTCATAAACCTGACCCACATCAGGCCACAGACGTCCATGGTCAGTGTGCCATCTGCTGCTGTTAATAGGCAACTACATTGGAATTGAAGCATGTGGGTTTTTTTTTTATTTTTTGAGAAGTGCCTCTTGGAAAAAAATAAAAATAACAAATATTACTCCCCTCAGCTCCCCTTTAAAACAAACTGAAAAAATACAGACGTGAAAAATGTCTAAAAAAATCTGAAGACTGACACAGAGAAGCGCAACAAGACAATTATCCAAACAAAATGAAATAATTTTTAAAAAAAATCAATGCCAATTCTGGTCCCACAGATGAACGGCTGCGGACCTGGGGAAATGTTTGGAAAATAGGCTAAGTAGTAGTTAAGGACAAGGTACGTTTTATCCGTTTGATTCCCGGCTATAAAACACACAAGCAGAAACAAAAAATCAAGCCGTTTTTTCGTTTTTTCGTTTTGAGCAAAAAACAGAAAAACAGGAAACGGTTCGTTTTTTCGTTTTTTCGTTTTGAACAAAAAAACGAAAAAACCAGGAAACGGTTTGTTTTTTCGTTTTTTCGTTTTCACCCCCAAAATGAAAATACGACTCCATATTTCGTTTCATTGGTGGGCGGGGCTTCGGAGCCTGCCGGTGCACAATAAAGCTCCTGCCCATCACAATAAAGCTCTTGCGCTGGCATTCATAGACAGACTGACTTTCATTGTATTGCCTGCCCCCACTGCACTTCCCTAACTCTAAATCAAAGCAAGTCGTGTACACAGTAATGACAGTCATAACCAGTGGTGTAGTCTCGTTTTTTCTACTGGGTATACTCCAACCTCATAAACCAAAGCCAGGTCAGGTTCTCATATATGTGCGCGTGCACTCACATGTCCACGCGCGCGCGCGCGCGCACGCACACACACACACACACACACACACACACACACACACACACACACACACACACACACACACACACACACACACGCAGCAGCAGCAGCAGCAGCTCCTTTATTTCAAACAACCAATTAGATACTTACAGACATTATAGCGTCAGCAGCTCCTCCTCCTGCCATCAGGTAGAGCTGATGTTTCCTCTTCATCAGGTAGAGCTGATGTTTCCTCTTCATCAGGTAGAGCTGATGTTTCCTCTCCATCAGGTAGACCTGATGTTTCCTCTTCATCAGGTAGACCTGATGTTTCCTCTTCATCAGGTAGACCTGATCTTTCCTCTTCATCAGGCTCCCTTTCCTAAACTTTAACCTTCGCTCCAGCTGTAGTGTTCCCTAAAGTGGCAGTATTCACAGGACAAGCAACAGGCTTATTAAAACACTGAAATAGTTTCATTTAGCTTTGCTTTCTTTTTCTTATTTTTTCTCCACTGACTGATGTTGGGTCATTAGAAGTTCTAGACTCATGTCCCTCTTCTGCTAAGCCAGGGGTATTCAGCTAAAATTCAGAGAGGTCCAGTCAGCAAAGGTCCAGAACATCATAATGTCTAACTTGAGTTACTGTGATATATGCTGATGTAACCTGGTAGTTTTATTAGAGTCTGCCTGTAATCAAAAACTGACCGTCAAATAAATTCAGTACGGTTCAAAAACATTTTGACATTTATTAATAAATAACTTATATGTAACTGTATATCTTAAAATAAAGTGCAGAACTTAAAAAAAGCATGACTGAACAACCTGAATCAACTTCTATACATCTTTTATAATACCTAAATCTCATAAATGTAAACATTTGAACACTTTTACATTTTTGTCTCATATCACTCCCCTAATATCTCTGCAGCTTAATGGGAGAGCTGAGCTGCTGCTTGTTTGAGCCGTTCTCAAAACATATTTTGATTATGTTCATAGTTGAGAAAGCTGCCTTACAGCTGTATGTTGAGCCAAACATGGTCAGCATGTGACCACAGTCTGTCCTCTAGATGTATGTAATTGACTCATTTTGTATATTTGCTCTGTTACAAAAACAGGTATTCTTGCTTTTGTTTATTATTTCAACCAAACTTTTTTGCACAAAAAATAAATGAACAAAACTCTGCACATGAACCCACAGAACCAGAACAGAAACAGAACCAGACTCAGTGTTCAAACAGTATGAATGTCCTCAGAGCTGGCTGACATTCAGAAAAATCAGATGGCTGAGCTTGGATGGGCTGATACATTTCTTCTTTCAGTGAATATCTGCCGTGTTTTTGAGAAGATTCTCTCAGATGGAAGAAGTTGTCTCTCCTCCATCACCTTCACCAGGTGGGGCAGACTGAGGCCTTGTCCTGCTCCAGCTCAGTGGGTCGTCTGCTGGTTGGATGAGGGCTTCCTCTAGATATGATCCTCCATTACCACATCAGCTGGAGGATTTCTCCTGAATCATCTCCTGTAGCTCTTCCATCAAAGAGCCTCCACACAGCAGAAGTTTGAGGTTCCTCCTCCACTTGGTCCTCTAATGGTGGAGGTGTCAGACTGCTGCTCATATTCTCTGAAGTGTCTCATCAACAGCTCTGTTGTCACTGAAGGCAAGCTTCTTTAATCTAGGATCCAGTAACATGTTTTCTGCTAGGACAGTGTTAAACTCCATACTCCATTAAATACGTTAGGAGTCGGCTCTTCAGATTCACTACAAAGCATCGACTCTGAGAGTCGTATCTTTTGTGCCTTATACATCTCTAGAGGATAGACTGTGGTCACATGCTGACCATGTTTGGCTCAGCAAACAGCTGTAAGGCAGCTTTCTCAACTATGAACATAATCAAAATATGTTTTGAGAACGGCTCAAACAAGCAGCAGCTCAGCTCTCCCATTAAGCTGCAGAGATATTAGGGGAGTGATATGAGACAAAAATGTAAAAGTGTTCAAATGTTTACATTTATGAGATTTAGGTATTATAAAAGATGTATAGAAGTTGATTCAGGTTGTTCAGTCATGCTTTTTTAAGTTCTGCACTTTATTTTAAGATATACAGTTACATATAAGTTATTTATTAATAAATGTCAAAATATTTTTGAACCGTACTGAATTTATTTGACGGTCAGTTTTTGATTACAGGCAGACTCTAATAAAACTACCAGGTTACATCAGCATATATCACAGTAACTCAAGTTAGACATTATGATGTTCTGGACCTTTGCTGACTGGACCTCTCTGAATTTTAGCTGAATACCCCTGGCTTAGCAGAAGAGGGACATGAGTCTAGAACTTCTAATGACCCAACATCAGTCAGTGGAGAAAAAATAAGAAAAAAAAGCAAAGCTAAATGAAACTATTTCAGTGTTTTAATAAGCCTGTTGCTTGTCCTGTGAATACTGCCACTTTAGGGAACACTACAGCTGGAGCTAAGGTTAAAGTTTAGGAAAGGGAGCCTGATGAAGAGGAAAGATCAGGTCTACCTGATGAAGAGGAAACATCAGCTCTACCTGATGAAGAGGAAAGATCAGGTCTACCTGATGAAGAGGAAACATCAGCTCTACCTGATGAAGAGGAAACATCAGCTCTACCTGATGAAGAGGAAACATCAGCTCTACCTGATGAAGAGGAAACATCAGCTCTACCTGATGGCAGGAGGAGGAGCTGCTGACGCTATAATGTCTATAAGTATCTGATTGGTAGTTTGAAATAAAGGAGCTGCTGCTGTGTGTGTGTGTGTGTGTGTGTGTGTGTGTGTGTGTGTGTGTGTGTGTGTGTGTGTGTGTGTGTGTGCGCGCGCGCGCGTGGACATGTGAGTGCACGCGCACATATATGAGAACCTGACCTGGCTTTGGTTTATGAGGTTGGAGTATACCCAGTAGAAAAAACTAGACTACACCACTGGTTATGACTGTCATTACTGTGTACACGACTTGCTTTGATTTAGAGTTAGGGAAGTGCAGTGGGGGCAGGCAATACAATGAAAGTCAGTCTGTCTATGAATGCCAGCGCAAGAGCTTTATTGTGATGGGCAGGAGCTTGATTGTGCACTGGCAGGGTCCCAAGCCCCGCCCATCAATGAAACGGAATATTGAGTCGTATTTTCATTTTGGGGGTGAAAACGAAAAAACGAAAAAACGAACCGTTTCCTGTTTTTTTGTTTTTTGCTCAAAACGAAAAAACGAAAAAAACGGCTTGATTTTTTGTTTCTGCTTGTGTCTTTTATAGCCAGGAAACAAACGGATAAAACGTACCTTGTCCAGTTAAAATAGCAACATCTGAAGCTAAAACAAACAAATGAATACACAACAAAAATTTTATTGCAAGATGTAACTTTAAAAAAAAATCTGATTCTGATACATATTTCAAAGCCAACGTCAGTTTTATTGTCAATTCTTTAACATGTACATGACATACCAAGGGTCAAAATTACCTTACTCTCTCGTCAATACGCTACACAAAACAGGTTCAGTGATAAAATATGTGTATATATAATTTCAATTTAGAAATATATAACAAAAATAAGAAAATAGCAAAAGTAAAAAAGACTTAAAGAGGAAAAAAATACATGAATTATTCTGATGAATATCATTTAAAACTTTGATGAGTACAGGGACAAGGTACGTTTTATCCGTTTGATTCCCGGCTATAAAAGACACAAGCAGAAACAAAAAATCAAGCCGTTTTTTCATTTTTTCGTTTTGAGCAAAAAACAAAAAAGCAGGAAACGGTTCGTTTTTTCGTTTTTTCGTTTTGAACAAAAAACAAAAAAACAGGAAACGGTTCGTTTTTTCGTTTTTTCGTTTTCACCCCCAAAATGAAAATATGACTCCATATTTCGTTTCATTGGTGGGCGGGGCTTCGGAGCCTGCCAGTGCACAATAAAGCTCCTGCCCATCACAATAAAGCTCTTGTGCTGGCATTCATAGACAGACTGACTTTCATTGTATTGCCTGCCCCCACTGCACTTCCCCTAACTCTAAATCAAAGCAAGTCGTGTACACAGTAATGGCAGTCATAACCAGTGGTGTAGTCTAGTTTTTTCTAGTGTGTATACTCCAACCTCATAAACCAAAGCCAGGTCAGGTTCTCATATATGTGCGCGTGCACTCACATGTCCACACACACACACACACACACACACACACACACACACACACACACACACACACACACACACACACACACACACACACACACACACACACACACACACACACACACACACACACACACACACACACACACACACACACACACACACACACACACACGCAGCAGCAGCTCCTTTATTTCAAACTACCAATTAGATACTTATAGACATTATAGCGTCAGCAGCTCCTCCTCCTGCCATCAGGTAGACCTGATGTTTCCTCTTCATCAGGTAGAGCTGATGTTTCCTCTTCATCAGGCTCCCTTTCCTAAATGTTAACCTTAGCTCCAGCTGTAGTGTTCCCTAAAGTGGCAGTATTCACAGGACAAGCAACAGGCTTATTAAAACACTGAAATAGTTTCATTTAGCTTTGCTTTCTTATTCTTATTTTTTCTCCACTGACTGATGTTGGGTCATTAGAAGTTCTAGACTCATGTCCCTCTTCTTCTAAGCCAGGGGTATTCAGCTAAAATTCAGAGAGGTCCAGTCAGCAAAGGTCCAGAACATCATAATGTCTAACTTGAGTTACTGTGATATATGCTGATGTAACCTGGTAGTTTTATTAGAGTCTGCCTGTAATCAAAAACTGACCGTCAAATAAATTCAGTACGGTTCAAAAACATTTTGACATTTATTAATAAATAACTTTTATGTAACTGTATATCTTAGAATAAAGTGCAGAACTTAAAAAAGCATGACTGAACAACCTGAATCAACTTCTATACATCTTTAACAATACATAAATCTCATAAATGTAAACATTTGAACACTTTTACATTTTTGTCTGTCTCATATCACTCCCCTAATATCTCTGCTGCTTAATGGGAGAACTGAGCTGCTGCTTGTTTGAGCCGTTCTCAAAACATATTTTGATTATGTTCATAGTTGAGAAAGCTGCCTTACAGCTGTTTGCTGAGCCAAACATGGTCAGCATGTGACCACAGTCTGTCCTCTAGAGATGTATAAGGCACAAAAGATACGACTCTCAGAGCCGATGCTTTGTAGTAAATCTGAAGAGCCGACTCCTAACGTATTTAATGGAGTATGGAGTTTAACACTGTCCTAGCAGAAAACATGTTACTGGATCCTAGATTAAAGAAGCTTGCCTTCAGTGACAACAGAGCTGTTGATGAGAAACTTCAGAGAATAAGAGCAGCAGTCTGACACCTCCACCATTAGAGGACCAAGTGGAGGAGGAACCTCAAACTTCTGCTGTGTGGAGGCTCTTTGATGGAAGAGCTACAGGAGATGATTCAGAAGAAATCCTACAGCTGATGTGGTAATGGAGGATCATATCGAGAGGAAGCCCTCATCCAACCAGCAGACGACCCACTGAGCTGGAGCAGGACAAGGCCTCAGTCTGCCCCACCTGGTGAAGGTGATGGAGGAGAGACAACTTCTTCCATCTGAGAGAATCTTCTCAAAAACACGGCAGATATTCACTGAAAGAAGAAATGTATCAGCCCATCCAAGCTCAGCCATCTGATTTTTCTGAATGTCAGCCTGCTCTGAGGACATTTATACTGTTCGAATACTGAGTCTGGTTCTGTTTCTGTTCTGGTTCTGTGGGTTCATGTGCAGAGTTTTGTTCATTTATTTTTTGTGCAAAAAAGTTTGGTTGAAATAATAAACAAAAGCAAGAATACCTGTTTTTGTAACAGAGCAAATGTACAAAATGAGTGAATTATAAGGCTTCTCATAAAAACACTGAATGAAAAAGAGTTTGTCAAAACACAAATGATTCATATTTGCCAGGTTAGGCAAAAACATGAGGCTACAAAGAATAATAAATTAGGAGCCGTTTGGGAGCCGAAAGAACCGGCTTTTCTTTGGAAGCAGTGCCAAAAGCTCTCTGAAAAGAGCTGAACTTCCATCACTACAGTCCTCTCTGTCCCTCATCTCTCAGCTGCTTTTTGAAGGCAGAGCTGCGATGCGATTCAGCGACGTCATTAGCTGAGTAGCGTCACGTGGGATGCCTGAACTCGTACATAATTGGTCTGTGCGTTTCTGAGCCGATAGACCAATGATAAACACTGGAAAGCTGCACCCTGCACCGGTAAAATAGAAGCGACTTGTCAAATTTACACCCGTATAGACGGCGTCTGGGTCCGGATCCGGACCGCGGTCGGCCTTTAGTGAGCCCTGTTCTCAGCCAGACACCTTCCCCTGTCCCATACAGCTTCACCGCTTCCTGACACAGAGAAAAGTGAACGTTATGTCAAAAAAACATACTAATACATGTGTTTGCGCATTTTTAAGTGGTTATATGGAAATTCGGGACCTTTTCTAGTGGGTATAAGGCGTATACCTGCGTGTTTACACCCCTGGGTATACGTATCTTTGCGCATTTTTAAGTGGGTAAACAGAAATTTGGAAAATTTTCTAGTGGTGGGGTGTATACCTGCGTATCACGTAGACTACATCACTGATCATAGCTACATGTATGACGTTTGCAGCAAAAATAAAAATAAAAATAAAAAACGCGTGGAAATCATTTTAATTTTCAGAGTTAAGATGGATTAAATGCGCTGTCAAACAGCGCTGAGTGGAGCGGCTGACCGGACCAAGACGGCGGCCGTATTTCTCGCTGCACAATACCCCGAGCAGCGTTGACCTGACCTGGCTTTGGTTTATGAGGTTGGAGTATACACACTAGAAAAAACTAGACTACACCACTGGTTATGACTGTCATTACTGTGTACACGACTTGCTTTGATTTAGAGTTAGGGGAAGTGCAGTGGGGGCAGGCAATACAATGAAAGTCAGTCTGTCTATGAATGCCAGCGCAAGAGCTTTATTGTGATGGGCAGGAGCTTTATTGTGCACTGGCAGGCTCCGAAGCCCCGCCCACCAATGAAACGAAATATGGAGTCATATTTTCATTTTGGGGGTGAAAACGAAAAAACGAAAAAACGAACCGTTTCCTGCTTTTTTTGTTTTTTGCTCAAAACGAAAAAATGAAAAAACGGCTTGATTTTTTGTTTCTGCTTGTGTCTTTTATAGCCGGGAATCAAACGGATAAAACGTACCTTGTCCGTACAGTCTCAGTGCTGTGGTGTGGTCGAAATCCAGACTGAAATGTGTTAAAAAGATTGTTTTGCATCATAAAAGCATGAATTTGCTGGAAGACAACCCTTTCAATGATTTCCCCCCAAAATGGCAGATTTGATATCGGCCTATAGTTAGTACTTGTTGTGGCATCCAGATTCGATTTTTTTTAGAAGAGGTTCTATTACTGCAGTTTTCAAAGCCTTGGGAAACTGGCCTGCTTGAAAAGAGGTATTTATTATATGCAGTATGCCTGGAGCTATGCATAATAATAATAATAATAATAATAATAATGTTCTACTGTTTTACACTGTGCTATATTTTTATACTTATATATTTTATTATGATTTTATAATAAAAACTGAAAACTTTGCTGTAGACTGAAAACATTTGGGTTTGACATCAAACAATATGAGACAAGAGATCAACATTTCAGCTTTTTCCCCCAGGTATTTACAGCTGCATCTCACAGATGCTGCACTAACACATGCACACAGATCTATTTAACTTTTTATTATTCCATTTACACAGTTTTATTATGTGTAGGTGTTTCTGGACATTGCTTCTTTCTGCTGAATCTTTATCTGCAGACCTGTTACAAACCTTGTGTGCTCAGAAAATGGACTCCTCAAGCTAGTGAAGCTCTAAGGGACTGCTTTGAATCAACAGACTGGAATGTGCTCCTGGAAACAGATGAGGATAGTATGAACATTGACAGACAGGTTGATTGTTTTACTGAATACATCAACTTCTGTAGAGACACAGTCATACCTGCAAAGACTGTTAGCTGTTTCCACAATAACAAACCATGGATCACAAGCGACATAAAGGCAATCCTCAACCAGAAAAAAACAAGCTTTTAGAGATGGTGACAAAGAACGGCTCAAAGAAGTGCAACATGAGTTGAAGAGGAAACTGAAAGTGGCAAAGATGGAATACAAAAAGAAGATAGAAAGGAATTTTCAACACAGTAACATCCGTGATGTGTGGAGAGGAATCAATACCATCTCTGGACACAACAATAAAAAGAGGAGGGAGCCATTAGTGGGTGATGTAGAAAGAGCTGATGAACTCAACTTGTTCTTCAACAGATTTGACACTGTGGACACACCTACTTCCACTGCTACTCCTCCTTCTCCTCAACATATGGAAATCCCCACTATAGCTCCTCCTTCCTCTCCTCCGTCTCCTACACACGTCTCCACAGCTGCAGCCACTTCTGTTCCAGCACCTGTATCCGTCTCTGTCACAGAGACAGGGGTGATGTTGGAGCTTCAGAGACTTTGCTCTGGGAAGGCAGCTGGCCCAGATGGTGTATGTCCAAGACTGCTTAAAGACTGTGCTGCACAACTGTGTCAACCTCTCCACAGGATCTTCAACCTGAGTCTACAGCTGGGGCGGGTGCCTGCTCTATGGAAAACATCCTGTATCGTACCGGTACCAAAAATCAAATGTCCGGCTGAACTAAATGACTACAGACCTATTGCTCTAACCTCACACATCATGAAAACTCTGGAGCGGCTGGTTTTACGTCTACTGAGGCTTGAGGTCAAAGACAAACTCGATTCCTTGCAGTTTGCTTACAAAGAACACATTGGAGTGGATGATGCCATCCTCTTCATGCTTCACCGTGCCCTGTCTCATCTGGAGGAACCTGGAGTTTATGTGAGAATCATGTTCTTTGATTTTTCAAATGCATTCAACTCCATCTAACCCACCATCCTCAAAGACAAGCTCACAGGAAGAGGCAGTAAGTGGGGTTTATGAGATCTCTTCTCTGCTGAAACCACATGATATCAGTTTTGCTGCCATGACAAAATGTAAAATATCTGCTCTCTTAGCTGTAGTATTTAGGTTTCATTTGCTCTCTTTTGCTATGATAATTGAGATACAATTTAATTTCTCTTAACCCCATAAAACCCAAATATGGATAAAAAAATTGCAAAAAAAAAAAAGATATATTACAATGGGTTTCACAGGGTTGAAACTTGTTTTTGCTTTATTTTACTTTAAGGATTTAATTTTTCTGTATTTTCAGGACAGACATCACATTTGTGAACTGCTTTTTAAATTATGCAGATATATTACTAAAACACATTTTTTCCATGTATAATCAACTTTAAAACATATTTTTGATTTATTTTCCAGTCTTTTTGTCTCAAATCATTCAGATCTAGTGTTCAGGTCTGAGAAACATCACATTGCACATTTCTTTTTAAGTTATCTAGAAATTATAGTCAAAACTACTCTTTACTGTATAATCAACTTAAATACTTGTCTTTAAAGATTTAATTTTTCAGTGTATTCAGGGCTGAAATACATCACATTTGCACATTCCTTTTAAAGTTATGTTGAGATATTACTAGAAACAACTTATGTATAATTGACATAACCCTGTAAAACCCAAATAGAGGAAAAAAAATTATATATATATATATATATATATATATATATGTCAGGGTAGAGACTGCGATTTGGTGGAATTGTAATCTCTACCAGTAGAGATGGAACTTTAAATCTGACCCCTGCCCTGACCCCTGACCCTAACCTTAAAAGTCTAACCTTAGCCCTGACAAATCTCTACTGGTAGAATTGTACCAAATCGCAGTCTCTACCCTGACATATATATATGCACAGTTAACAATTTCCACCTAAAAGAAAGTCGATGAGGTCAGTGTACAGCATAGTGAGCTGCATCTAAGAACTGAATTTGTAGAAATATTTTGTGTTGATGTTACATTCAGCTTAAAATTGGCATTCTGGGGAGATAGATAAAGCTTGCTTCATTACTGTATATTTTTGCCCTGTTTACAATCTAAACCTGCTGTGACAACACTTATGTGGGGAAAACGAACGTCACGACAGGAATAACAAGGATCTGGGCGATTTTTAACGTTTATTTTTGCTGCCAACAGCACCGGCGTGGTCGTCAGTGCTCCTCCATCTGTGCCAGCCTCCTGCTGCCTGCCTTGGCCACGGTGATGAGGATGATGAGGAAGAAGCCCACAGTCCAGACACCTGCTACAGGCAGCACCACCGTCGTCAGTATGCCTGAAAGAAATGTGATGTTGTCAGAAACAGTGGGAGTCTTCAGTGAGGCCTACGGGGAAAACTGGGAAATAGAAGGTCTAATAAGAACAGCAGCTTCCTGCTTGTAGAGTAAAGAAAGAGTGAAAAAGAAGTTTACTGGATTGAGGTCTGTTTGGCATTTCGATCCTGATGGGTCCATATGACAGGAGGCCTTGGCTGGGATCGGCTCTCACTGCTTCCCTCTTACTGATTGAATTACAGTTCTGTAAAGGAAATGCCTCAACTTAGAGCAAATACACTAAACACCCTTAAATGTTTTTGTGGAGATTAAGCAAAATGCTGTACAACAATCCGATTATTTCCTTCAAGACTTGACCAATACATAAATAAATATGGTGCCTAATTTCAATTTCTCCAAACTACAACGTGTGAAATGGGAGAGGAAGTCGGAGCTCACAGCTGCGCAGGACTTGAGGTCGTCTGGCTCACACAGCTGCACGGTGCAGTGGAGATAAAGGTCATGAGGCGATGACGTGAAGCGAAACATGTCGAAGCTGTAGCGGACGGTGGAGCTTTCTCCGTTGTGTCCAGACTGTCCGTCGGTCGCGTTGAGGAAGGAGACAGTTTGGTCGCTGACACACCTGGAATGGAAGAGAAGGGAGGATTGGAGCTCGCAGTCGCCAAGAAAAAAACTAGCCGTCAATGTGAAGAGATGTTCTGACCCGCTCAGAATCAGATTGTGAACTGATCCCTCTTTGGTGTGTGGCTCAGCAAACTGTGTGGCCCAGCACTCATTCACCCGAAGCAGGAAGAAATCTGCAGGCTCCGTCACCGTCACCTCAACGAACACCTGCACCACATGAAAACAGTTTAACGACAATTCCAGTTGACATGCCAAAAATAAAAATTCCTATTCTTCTTTGTTCTGTTTCGTGGCTTAAATCTAAATTTATTAGAATCAGAAATACTTCACTGATCCCAGAGAGGAAACTGCTTATGTTACAGTTAAGACAAGATGAGCCTTTTTTAATCCTGCAGTGGGGATATTTCCATTGCTCCAGTAACAAAGATAGTACAAACATTTACAAAATAATTTATAATAAACCAGGATATACACAAGTATTTTTTGCAGAAATAACATTATTGCACGTTAGTGGTACTACACAGATTCCTTCATGAATTAAATATTGACAAGGATTATTGCACAGATTACTATCTACATTTTACAGGTACTATTTTACCATTTGAAAGTTTGGGGTCACCCAGACAATTTCATGTTTTCCATGAAAACTCATTTTTATCCATGTGCTAACATAACTGCTCAAGGGTTTTCTAATCGTCAATTAGCCTTTCAACACCAGTAGCTAGCAGAATGTAGCAACTGAACACAGGAATGATGGTTGCTGGAAATGTTCCTCTGTACTCTATGTAGATATTCCATTAAAAATCCTTTACCACATTACCAATGTCTAGGCTGTATATCGTATTCATTCAATGGTATCTTCATGGAAACAAACTGCTTTTCTTTCAAAAAATAATTACATTTTTAAGCGACTCCAAACTTTTGAATGGTAGTGTGCACAAGTATTAAAGTACCAACGCAGGGTAATGGAAGGATTCAATGTCTAAAAAAATAATATTGCACAGAGTATTTTAAATCCAGGTCTATTGTATCGAGAGATGTATGACAGTTTTTCAGTGAGCAGTTACTCTCACAAATGTAAGCAGTACAAAAAAAATGTATAGATAAACTTATGTATAAAAATGTGTCCTGAAAATATAAACCAAAGTAGAAAAAGCGTAAGCCTATAATGTAAAGAATGTAAGTAAACACTGCGTTTTTTTTAATCCTCCACAGTGCTTCCATACTTTGACAGTATTTATGGCTAAGGAAGAGCCCGAATAAGACCTTAAAGATCTAAATTTTACAAGACAAGTATCAAATTATCAATGAGAGATTGTGTAGTATCAATCTTCAAATGTTCCTGCTTCAGTGGCCTTTAACAATCAGAATCCTTTACTGTAGCTGACTTTGTTTTGCCTATTGTATCCTAAATAAAACCCTTTCAGTGTCGAATTCTTATTTTTTTAAAGCTTTTAATTGTCACAATTTTCTCTTGTAGGCTTAAAATTGTACTACTGTCATGATAAATTCTAAGAAAAAAGCATTTGTACCTGAAAACTAGACTTTCAGACATGTTGCTTTAACCCTGTGATGCACAAGATGGGTCAAAATGATCCATAATCAATGGAAAATGGGTATCTATTGACCCATGTTGTATATCAAAGAGTTAACAAATCCAGATGCATGTTTAACAGCTTTAAGGAACCAGATCCAGATTTGCATCAAAATCTCAATATTCTCACAAAGCACAGAGTTTTGTTCAGCGAATGACCAAATCCTATCCTACCTTATCTCTGAGTTCGATGGTCGGAGCGCTGGTGTAGGCTTTGGTGTAAGTGTGGTCTTTGTACAACATCATCTGTATGGTGGCATCAAGTTCATCCACTCGCATCACCATCTCGCTGAGGACAGGCAAGAAAGAAAAGTAGGTTATGAGTGTGCTGCTTAAAAACACCCAAATAATGTTATTTGTATATAAGGAGAGAAATCACGTGTAATTTCATGATATAATGACAATAGAACTGATTCTGATTCTGGGTGTGCTTTGGCACTAAAATGAGTATATAACACATTGAAAAGTTCCTTCAATATCAGATTTTTTCTTACCTTGAAAAGGGGATAACAGGAAAAGACAGACTGACTCTTCTGACGTATGGATAGATGCATGTGAAGTCCATCTTAATCACTGGATCTCTGATGATGTTTCCAGAAACCTGAGGGTCGGACATTAGACTCAGGGAGTATGAGATGTGGGTAACATTTTTCTGTATGGAAAGAACCCAAGAATTAGCTACACTGCAAGACAACATGAGCCCTTCTTTAGGCTTTCAGAGGCATTTAAAGTAGAAGATTCTGCAGTTGTACCTCCAGCGGTTTGCCTCCACAGGTGAGGTATTGGTCTCTGGATATCCTGGACATGTAGTACGGCACTCCGTCGATGACCATCCTCTGAGCGCGACAAGATTTGTTGGGCAAGTGGAGGGACTCCAGTGGCACATTGTGATACTTGAAAAAGTCTTCTATCGCTCTGATTGCTATGTAGTCTTTGCTGCACATCACTTTAATGTGTGCATCTGTAGGAGGAAAAAAAGTGTTGAAATCATTATTTTTCCATGTATTTGTGACTCATCTGAGCTTAAGATCAGCAGGGTCAACCTGGAATTGGATGCACTAAAGACATACATGTGACATTTAAAAACCTGTGAAAAAAATTGCTGCTAGTGAGGAAAACTGGGTGCAACGAGTTTGAAAGATGTGGGCATTTAGAGGGCAGGGAGGCTCAAAGAAAATGAAGCCACAGTATTGATTGCATTAAGGGAAATAGGATGCAATGTTTATGAAATCTGACCCTGACCAGGATACCGGGATTAAAAACCTGTATTGTTGAGTATTATTTTTTAAGCTGCATCTCCAGTAATGCAGCTTCCTCCTGAGACCCAACCCATTCATTTATGTCCTCTGTAATAGACATTTGTTATTTTTAATTTATATTTGTTGACTAACTTGAGCTACCCTACTAAATCCTGATGCGCTCAGTAGAGGACATCCTGGACTTTCCAATGATATCTCGTGTGATTGGATGGGACAAAAATGAGACTGCCAGGAAAACAGAAAAGTTAAATCAAATATTGTTAAAAGATTGTTGTTTTATCTTTGGTAATCATATATGTTCTTGTTTATGAACAAGTCAGGAATTATAAATTGGATTAAGAGTTCAGTTAAACTTTCAGGAAAAACAATAGCCCCTTTATGAATGTCAACTGCAATGGACAGGAGAATGTTTTAATGGGGTTGGCTAATAGCTAACTAGCATGCTAGCACTCTGTTTACATTTAAATTTCTTCCCCAAAACACATTTCTTTGTGGGGCAATAAACACATTGAATGTACTTTTTATGTAAAGTAATTCATCTGTAACTATGTTTCATTCAACCTCTTGAATTTCACAGTATTATTATTAAATTTAGCCTCTTAAAAGTTTAGTGAGAAAATGAATTGACAATCTTGTTTTCTTGTCAGCATAGTTTGATTTCAGTGTTTTTTTCCCAGTAAAATTGTTCCGTTGTCCACCACAGTCTACATGCTGTAAAATCTAACATAAAATGATTTTCTTGAATGAAATTCTAAATCGTGGGTTGTTATCTTAGCTCCAAGAAAGGCAGGAAACCACAACAAAAGTTCATTTAAAAGATGCTGTTTTCCCCTCAGTTCTCAGGAGGATATTGAATGCACCCTTAAAGCATGTTGAGAGTAGTGACATGCACCGCATCAACCACCTTCTGCATTATTATTTTTTTTTTTTTGCATCGAAGGCTTCATACTGCAGCAGGACAATGAGAACTTAAAAACCCCAAAGAAAAACGAAAAAAAAAGAACCTTACTGACCCTTGAAGCCAGGGGTGTCAAACATGAGGCCTACGGGCCAAAAGCGGCCCTCCTGAGGGTCCAATCTGGTCCTCAAAGTGTAAAAATTCCAGAGAAGACATTCACTGCAGATTGCAAATTTGTAAAAGTATACATTTAAAACAATCTCTTGAGCATGACAAGTTGTTTTGATCATAAAATAAAATACTAGATTGGTCATTGTTCTTTTGTCATTTTGTGTCTCATTTTTGAAATTTTTTTCTTGTTTTTGTTGTTTTTGTCTTTTTTCGTCTGATTTTTGTCATTTGTCTCATGTTTTCACGGCTTTGTTTCTGATTTTTGTCATTTTGTGGTTTGCGTTTTTCCTTTTTTTGTGTATGACTTTTGTCGTTTCGTTTCTCGCTTTTGTCTATTTTTGTCATTTGTCCTTTTTTGTCTCTTTATGCTCCGTTTCCTGTCATCTCATTTTTGGTCATTTGGTTTCTTGCTTTTGTCATTTTGGGTCTCATTTTTGTACTATTTTGTCTTGTTTTTGTTGTTTTGATCAAAAAGTAAGATACTACATCATTCAGTTGCAGATGACTAAATGTAGTGTTCCTTTGTGGACACTCTGTGATCTTTAAGTTGTAATGTGTAAATGATAAATTGAGCCATAATATTGCTGAAATTGAATTTATTTTTCTTAAGAAATTTCAGTTTGTTCATAAAATTCTGTAACAAGATAATTCCTTAAATGATGAGTTTGATGCCCCTGCTTTAAGATATTTGGAACTCAATCAGAACCTGCTGAGTTAATGTAAGTTATCAGGATTCGCACAAAATCAACTGCTGCTGTCATTAAAGCAAAAGGGGGGCAATGTGTTCTGAAATTCAAGAACAATTTTCTCAGATCTGAAATAGTAGAACTTATATCATCAATGGTGCTAAAACAACTGAAGCAAATGCAACTCATGGATTGCTACTGTGAGTTAAACAACATTTATATTCATATATTTGGCATAGCCTAAATCATCTACTTTTTTTAATCAGTGCCATATTTTGATCTGTAAAGCAGCAAAAACATCCAATGTTTGCATACTTTTCTGTACATCAGGAGATTCAGTAACAGATTCAGTCTCTTGTGACAAACTGGTGTTTTCCAGAAAGAAAGAAAAAAAGAAAATCTGACACCTACTTTTGTCACATCGGTCATCATAAAAGCCGGTGGCACATTTGCAGCTTCTCTGGTCTTTAGACAGAACACATCTGGTGCGGTCAGTACAATGCTCCACACTGCAGATTCCTACAAAAACACAAGAAAAGAAAAAAACACTTTTAAACGAGCCAATTTACACTTCTGACATCGTATTTAAGTATTTTAGGAATTCTTACCTTCAACCCTGTGGCTCATAAAGTCGAGGAAAAGCAGCAGGAACAGGCTCAGCTGATTTGAAGAAGGAATATTTCCACTTTTACTCGGTTTCGGACATGATCAGTCTCCATGAAAGCCACACAAACAACCATTTCGCTGATTTTTTTTTTTATTACACTAAAGCGAAATAAAGCGCTTTAAAGTTTAGTCCACACCCACCTTCAAGCTGATAAGGACCATTGTAGTAAAATCTATATTGATTTATCCCGGTTTTAATGTGATATTTGCAGTTAAATGGGACTCTCTTCTGTGTTACTGTCGCTTTCAACACCTGTTGCTCTGCAATTAGAAACAGCTGATGTGTTTTAGTCGCTGTGGGTTGATGCTCGTTAGAAGCCTGGATGAGATATTTATGCATTCAGATGTGCTTTAATGGGATTTTAAGCGTGTTAAAGGTGAAATAAAACTATTTATGTCTGAAACATTAGATATTTTCTTATAGTCTCGTGTCATTTCTGAACATCTGGGGCTACCACAAGCAGAACAAATGTAAAATTCTGCTTTGTTTTGATATTATTTTCGATTTAACCCTGTAAGACCCATATATAGGAAAGAAATGAGAAATTATCTATCTATCTAGAAAGTAGCAAAAAATAAAATAAAACTAAAAATATATATAATAACAGTAATATTTAAACCCTATACACACACACACACACACACACACACACACACACACACACACACATATATATATATATATAATTTTATTTTATTTTATTTTAACATTTTTATTTTAAGGATTTCCATTAAAGACTGGCCATAAAATAAAATAAATACCTTATTATATAGACATGCCTCACATCCACTTTTAGGACCATTTATGTGAGTCATTTATGAATATAAAACAAGCTCAAATATCAAGGAGTCTCCACTAGATGTCACTATTGTCAGCTCAGAGTGTTTCTGTACTGTTTAAAACTCATGCCAATATAATTTACTATTCGTGTCAGTTACACTGGTCATTGATTAAACCCATTAAATGTAATTTCTGTGTCCTAAAGTCCCATTTTTATTTTTTTTTCAACAAGAATAATCCCTTCCTGCGTTAAAATGCCTTCGATGTCACTCTACACTGTTGCTTTCTTAACAATATGTAAATCTATGAAGTCCCACCTCTTTCTCCATCCAACCCTCCACCACATGCAGCAGCTCGAGCACACTGGCTCACCTACAGCTCTGCTCAAACACTGTGAAACTGTAAGCGTATATCACATATGTAGATGTATGCACACACACTTCTATGCATAAACATAACACGCATGATTGCAACGCAATGTTCGCTGCAGTTTAAAGTCAATTTCTTTAATCCTCATTTTTTATGATTTTTGTTTGAAGTCATGTTGCTGTAAATTGAACAGTCTTTTGAAAAAGTGACTTTGCATGTCACTGCCTGTACTGTCTGTGATAAATAAAACTCTTGAATCTAAATGTTTGAACTGGAAAGTGATTCTGAAGAAGAATATCAGTACAGAAAAACCCTCCCTTCGAACTGACAGGATTTCTTCCACAGATTTGTTGTTTATTTTTGGAGATTGTCATCGGTACAACGCAGTTTTAAGGTGGAAATCCTCATGATGTGGCTTCCAGCATATTAACAACACCATGTTGACAGTAATGACAAGGTAAAAACTGAAATATCTATTGCAATACAAACCAATTCTCATCTTTAAAATGTCTCTGATGAATCTGGAATAACACTTTGAGCCCATATTTATTTAACCAGCCAATGACACGCTGGATAGAGAAGGTTTTTAGTGTCAGCAGGTCAAAACTCTGCAATAAGACTCTGCAGTCGGAGATGACAGTGTCTTTAGGCGATGCTGTAAGTGGGTCACTGTATCGCCTACTGTGCCAACTCATCACACCCGCAGGCTGAGAGTCCATATTCTTAGACATCATCAGGCCTCTCTGCCGTTAGAACGAAGACCATCTGCTTTTGATGGGATGGATCAGAAGCAGAAAAAGCTTGCTGATCAGTGATGTCCGACTGGGATCCTCCTCTGATGGTTAAGAAACAAATAAATGGTCCACAAACCTTCATGTGGGAGGAGGTGGTAGCACAAGAGATGCTGAAATATAAACTGGATTAGCTCTTTTACTTGTTTCAGCCATGATAACACTTTATCTACATCTATGAAATACAGAAATATGATTATTTCTAAAGCAAGTTCTTTCAAGCATTGTGAGCTTTGAGCTACAGATTGTTCATTTTTAATAGTTCAAAGTGTAAATCGAATGAAAAAGTAAAACTCTCATAAGAGATTTGTTCCCATCAACTAAATGGGCTCCTGCACTGAAAAGAACGTTGTCAAGTCTTGAAAAGAAACTTTAGGAGTGTATGAACCTTCAACTGCAGAGGAAGCTCAGGCTGTAAAGAATCGACTGTTACGTAAAGTGAAAGCATAATTCAAACAAAATCTCTGCTTTTGTAATGCTAAACAGTGGTGATGTGTGAGGACAAGGACATGAGATTGTGAAGCAAAAAGAAACTCAAGGATACTGCAGTCAAAAAGTAACCAAAGCGCAGTCAGAGATGTTTCCCTGCAGATTGTAAAGCTGTGTTGCTTTACGACTGCAGCTTTACGCTGATCTCAAGCTTGAAAAGACTGAGACAAACCTGCGTCTAAAACACTGAGTTGAAGCAGATATGACTGATTTCTGTGAAGTATTTCTGTGGAAAGAAGACAATGAAACCACAATAATGCATTCATTATGCCCACTTTTGGTTAGATATGTAAAATGAAAAACATTAAAGGCATTATGGAGGATGTTTTTTTTTTTTGTTTAATTTGTCTGATTCACATAAAATGAATATACTGACCTTTAGTGGACTTGTACGTATGGTTTCTAAAAAAAAAATAAAAATAAAAAAATAACTGTGGACATGGCAGGACCTGATAAACATCAGCCAATCAAAGCGCTCGGACCGAGGCGTTTGGTTTGCTCCCTTTCCTGTCAATCAAAAATCTTCCAGCTCAGGCCGAGTTACGTAGATTACGTACGCCTTGGACTTACGTGTTTCCTGTATGTGTTGCTTTGGTATAGCTTCGTAGTTAGCTGGTGACTTGTTTTGCTCATCTTTTTTTACATAATGGCAGATAAAGATCCAGGGGGACCCAGCCGTAAAAGACAACTTCACGAGTGCTACGCAAGTTTCTGGAGGGGGGCGTTTCTTCGTAAATGTTAAGAGGGGGGAGGTTAGAGGGGGGTGAGGGAGAGGTTGTATGTGCGCATGCGCATGCGACGTTCAAAGTCGTAGGAAATTAAATCTCTTCTAATGCCTTTAAGTCTTAAACCAGGGCTGTCAAACTGAACAACATTCAGCTCAGTCTGATCTCAGGTGGACCGGACCAGTAAAATCACAGCATAACAACCTATAAAAACTAACTAGAACTCCAAATTTTTCTCTTTGTTTTTGAGCAATAAAGTACATTCTGAAAATGTTCACATTCAAGGAATTGCTTTTTTAGCAAAGCATTATGAACCTGAAATTTCTGAAGAAAATTAGGTTCAATTGCAACCATATTATCCCTTAGTTTATCATTTACAAAGGCACAAAATGTTCAGTCATCTGGAACTGAACGATGTCGTATTTTGCTTCATGATCAAAACGACAGAAAGCCAGACAAAAAAACAACAAAAATGAGACAAAATATTCCAAAAACTAGACACAAAACTACAAAAGTGAGAAAAAAAGTGACAAAAAATAGACAAACGACACAAGCAAGCCAAAAAGGAAACACACAACCACTAAAACCATACACAAAATGACACAAACATGAGACAAGCAACAAATGTCTGGCAAAAAAAGATAATAAACAACAAAAACAAGACAAACTATTTAAAAACATAAGATACAAAACAACAAAAGAACAATCAGCAACGTAGTATTTTACTTTATGATCAAAACCATTTGTCAAGGTCTAAAAATTATTTTAGATTTTTGGTTTTACAAATTTCCAATTCGCACTTAATGTCTTCTCTGTAATTTTTACACTAGAGGGCCTTATTGGACTCTGTGGAAGGCTGCTTTTGACCCGTAGGGCGCATGTTTGACACCCCTGTCTTAAACTGTCTTTCAGTCCAACATGAAGCTGAAGAACAAGATGCAAGATTTTCTAAATTGATAATATTAAAATGATGACAAATAGTTGAGTAAAGCGTATTATTGTAGGAGCTTGTACTTTCGTTTTTCCTCTTTATGCAACTTCATAACTGTATTCGACTACATATCAGAAACAAATCTTGGATTTTTTTAACTTCACTACACTTTTCTGATGGCTTTCACTACTTTTTAGATAAATTAATACAAATCATCTGTGGTCTTCAAGTTGCTTGAGATAAAAAAAAAACCAAAAAACTCTTGAACAAGCTGAAAAATAGATTCTCAAGTTCCTAAAAACTATAAATGTATAATGATCCTGTAGAACAGGACATGTAGATGTAGGTTAAACAACCAAAAAGTGTAAAACTTGCATAAATCTAAACATCTATATCATTTAATTGCTACATAAACCTCAATGTAGCAGTAATAGGAATCAAAAAAATGCCATAAATTATTCTGAAACACCGACAGGGACCATTTTTTCTGATCGTTTAAGTACATTTTGCTGAAGTGAGGTTTTGAATGCAGGACTTTCACTTGTCGAGGAGTGTTTTTAGAGTGGTGGTGCTACTTTTACTAACAAAATACTTCCTTCATCGCTGCCATTATTCATGAAAAAACATCAAATTATTAGGGTTTGGATGCCCAAAGAATCTGACCCACATTTTTCTTCCCTTTTATATGAAAATGTCTTCAAACATTTTGCAACCGCAACGACAACAGAACAAATCTGCAGAGGAAGCAGTGGTAATATTATTTATTAACAGACCGATGAGGTAAGAAAAGTTTTAGCAAATGTGTGCTTTACAGATCGCAGTGATGAGTTTATAAAATGTGTCAGTCAATAAAGGTGCATGTACTGATAAATTACTAGTCATAAAATAATGGAAAAGGAATAAAATGATTAAAGAAAGAAGAAAAATATGTAATGAATGTGTAGAAAAGTCATAACATCAACAGGGCATGAATAACTGACATATCTATGTCGTAAAATGTCAGTGTACAAAGACATCTTCACTACAAATTGTACTTGTAGTGCTGATTATTAGTACTATATGATGACCTTGAAGTATCATATTAAAAACGAGCCCCTTATTCTTGCAGGTTCCTCCTCTGGTCGGCAGTGGTGCGGTGCCACCCTGGTGTTGTGAAATAGCCGGGTTATAGGAGGTGTCTGTCATCGGCCTGATTCACAACACCAGCTGCAGCACACACACCTGACAGGCTGGTCTTCTGCTGCTGGAGGCGTCCAGACACACACACGGGCACACAACTCACTGTGTTTTGATGTTACAAAGAAGGAAGCATCTCATTCACTGGAGACTTAAAGAGACTGAGCAGTAAACTGCGTCTGAATTGGAGATGTCACTTTCCACCACACGAGAATGAAAGCCACTTCCGCCGTCAGAACAACACTGTTAAAGTAGATGTAAACACGAGACAAAAAAGCTGCTCGGCTACGACAGCATGGAGCCCGTAGTACTTGGCTCGGCTTCGTCCGTGGTCACAGATGAACCCAACATCTTCGTACAGTTATGTGGAGCAGCCAAGACAGAATGGGCCTCCATCTGTGTTCTCTCAGGCCAGACTGAAGGACACGGAGGGTGGGCCACAAATTCAACAAGAGGGGATGGATTATTTCTAGCAGACCTCAGCGGATGTTAAGGTTCTGCTGGTAGGTGTTTGTTGGGGCTGCCATAGCTCAGGTAGACTGCAAAGGTGTGGGCCCGACGATGTTTTTCACGAATTTTGTTACATTTACACAATGACAAATAAAAGCATCTATCAATCTCTGCATCCATCCATCCATCAGCTGCTCGAGCATGTTTAGGCAATTATAGTGTGTGATGGGCGATAACGTTCCCAGCATGCAGGTTGACTGCTTATAAGAAGTGGAAAAAAATGTGGGGACAAATTACAAAAGGCTTCAAAATGTGTGAATGTAATGTTGAGATAAATGTGCGACGGCAAAGTGGGTCGACTCCGTTCCCCATAATTAGCTTCGGAAGAGTTATGTGACGATCGATGTTGGTTTATCCGTCAGTCTGTCTGTTCTCAACATTACTCAAAAACAGACTAACGGATTTGGATAAAATTTTTAGTGAAGGTCAGAAATGACACAAGGATCAAGTGATTAGATATTGACAGTGGTGCGGCTCATAGTCTGGATCCATGGATTTGTTAAAGATTTCTGTATCATTGCAAGATAGCAGCACGTCACTGTAGCTACAACAAGTGAACACTACGTCAGCTGCCTGCTAACGATCACATCATTGCGATCCAATAACAAATCGACCGCTGCGGACTTATCTGGTACAATGGATTAAATCGTGGGGTTGTTTCAGAGTCCCATCAGTTCCCGCAATTCGGTATCCATACATAACGTACACATGCATGACACGTGCCTGAACTCAGCGCAATGTCATTTTCTTTATGGTCGCATTCTATGTTGCTGTGATTTTTGCCACAATTCTTTTCAACATTTCAGAAGGGATACAACTACTGAGCAGCTTTGGCAGAGTACTGTGCTCTCTGAGTGTTTTTCTTGTGCTAAACCTGTTGGAATCTGCAAAAGTCTCCTTGTTTGAAACCAAGTATGAGTGGTCGGTGGTATATTCTGCAGTTTATGGTTAAAAAAAAAAAAAAAAAAAAAAAAAAGCAATAAAATAAACCCCAGTGATCGGTCTTATAGCTAAACTCCAGCCAACCAACCATCTGCCAGGACGTGTCCCAAAGAGAATCTTTCTACGACAGAAAAACTTAATTACATTTTGTCGGACTCGCTGCTCATGGAGGGACAAAAACAATTCTGACTTGACCTGGAAAAAAGCTTCACTCTGTGGATAGATGACTAGTTTCCTGTGTACTGACCTAAAGTGAAAGAAAAAAGTGTTTTCAAAAGAAGTCTATGTAGCGTCTAAATTATCCTCGTTTCTACCAATTGGACTTCTGTCTCTGATCATGCCGATATATAATTAACTGTAATCTAATTCTTGCGTTGACACTGGTTTCACTGTGAATAAATCATGAAACAAACTTAAACATTAATAAGGACAATGCTTCTTTACGTAAGCTACATATCTGTATACTTCATCCTCTTTCTCTCATGTGTAAACACATCTGTCAAAATGTGACATTTTGTTATGATGTGTTGTGTAATAAACTCCCTCTCAGGTCAACAATCCTCCCTCCAGAGATGATGATTAATGGTTTCAAAGGTGGAATAAATCCACTCTGCAGCTTCTTGGACTGAGAAATCAATCTGAGCAGCTGCAGAAGCTGAAAGAGTGCTGGGAACACTTGAAAATACTACAATACTAGAACTGAAGCTTTTAAGACTACATGGACACAGACATTTGCAAAAAATTTGATGTGAAGTGTAAAGTGTGAAGTGTTTTTCGATGAAAAAAACCCAACTCTTTAAAAAAAGATTTAGAAGTAAAGAAATGAATGCAATGGGTAAAAAAATGTTTCAAAATAAAAAGACAAATGAAAAGTTAACTTATTATTTTTTTTATTCCAAATCATTAAAGATACAAATATGACACAACAAAATAAAAAAAAAGAACAAAAACAACAGACAGGAACTCAGATGGGTGAAATAACAATGTGTCTGTTAATGATGAATGCCTGTACAAAACAGAATGGCAGACAGGTGAGTGTGCGAATGGCTGTGTGTGTGTTTGTATGTGTTTTTTTGTGTGTGTTTTTGTGTGTCGACGTCTCAGTTCATCAGTAATTCCATCTGCACCAGTCTTGCGTTGGTGTCGCCGGCCATATTGTAGGGAATCATGCCAGCAAAGGTGATGAGGGCTCGGGCCTGGCTGCGTAGTTGCTGTTTGAAGAAGAAGAAGAAAGTGTGTTCACATGACCCCACTAAAAGAAAATAGTGTTTAATGTACGACTAAACGTCCAGGAGAGATGCGATAGTGAATGCTCAGTTTGTTAACCTTGTATTCTGGCTAGAAAGAACCACAGCGGTTATTAATGAGACAAAACGTTTGTAGTATTCTGAGCTAACGGAAGGCTATTAACAGTGTTTTGCCCCCCTACAGAAATCTTCTATTTTTGCACATTTCACACACTTAAATGTTCCAGATCATCACACTAATATTTATATTTACTGAATATGATACAGAAATAACCCAGAAAACACAAAGAGATGTTTTTAAATTATGGTTTAATAATTTAATAATTATTGAAAACCTATATTATCCCTGTGAAAAAGTAATTGCCTCTCTAAATCTAAGAACTAACATTTTAAGTTCAACATCAAATGCTGCTTTTTGAGACCCTTTAGCTCCTTCACAATACCAGACAGGCTCTCTTTAGTGATGCTTACATCCAACAGGCCAGGCAGTAGTCGTATGTGAGTGTAGCTGCTGAAACTGAACCCAATTCTCAAATGAATCTGGCAGATTGGTAGCTAAGGGGGCAATTATTTTTTTCCACATAGTGCAGCATTTTTCCTTCAAAAACTAAAATCGTCATGTAAAAACTGCATTTTGAGTTTTCTTGGCTTATCTTTTTCTCACATTAAAATTAGTTTGATGATCTGAAACATTTAAGTGGGACAAATACGCTAAAATAGAAGATTTCTGGAGGGGGGCAAATACTTTCACACAGCGCTATACTACAATGAAGCCTAATGCTAGGAAGCAGCAGCTATCTCTTTGACTAAATTTGACTTGAAGTGGTAATGGATAGGGTTTTCTCCACTTTAACCTCTTAAGAAGGTAATTGCACTATGTAATGGCTATAGAATAACACTGGGTCTGAAATCTCCCCAAAAAAATTACCGCTTGATTTAAAAGAAAATGGAGCAATAGAAAAAGAGCCCTGTTGTTGAAACAGCCAAAGAAGTGGGTGATAAAAAAATGGGCTTTTACTGAAACAAGACAGAATTTAAGAGGTTGCAAGACTAATATTTGTTTGTATTATCTCTACTGGAGCAAGAAAATCCCAAAATTTGTCTACTTCTAAACAAAACAGTGTGTTTTCTCCCCCTTCTGTCATAGCAGTGAGATGGAGGTGTCTATTTGAGTTTCTTCTGGTTGTATCTTCCTGTAGACAGACTCCAGGCTGCTAGTTGCAGCCATGTTGCTAATGCTACCGCTAGCAGCCGGAAAAAGAACCGGAAGCCTATTAATTCTTCCTTATTTCCTCGGTGGTGGTGATCGTCTTGTGCTGTTGGTAGTCACAAGACACAGAGGAAAATGGAAAGTGATCCAATTTTTTCAACAGTTCCATGCAAGGTGATATGTGAAAAGTCTTATGTTCCCACTTTAATGAAGACACATGAAAAAACATTAAAATCAATCACCTGTCTGAATTTGAGTTATCTGTAGAAATCATTTTGTGTTTGTAACTCTTTAATGTGGTTCTCAGATTTGATTGGATGTGTGATTAAAATATGATGCAAATATGTCTAAAATATTCAGTATTTATGATGGATTGTTAATCTGTGAACTGGGGCATTATCAAGCATGCAAGCAGAATAAAAACAATCATGTATTTCTTGTTAACTTTGTCTCTGTTCTCCACTTGTGACCTTGACAGACCAGTTTGGCGAGTGACGTTATATATGTACATATATGATTATAATAGAAGAGAGGGTGAGAATGGTTTGCTCTGGAGGCAGCACTGCATTGTACTGAGATGTTAAGATAACATCTTTGATTCTTTTCATTATTTCTTCATAAGCCTGTAAGTAAATGGCTATCTATTTTTTGAGCTCACAGAAAATACCAAAAGTGTATTTCACCACATAATAACTAGGTTTTTTTTTAAATATTCTACCTAATGAACAGTTAACCCTTCCTAAATAAACAAAATAAGTAAATCTTTATCGAAAATGACCATGTTATTTGCTATGTTAAAATTTGCATGGAATTTTGAGCTCTCAGACCAGCAATTTTCAAATGTCATGGTAGTTTTTTTACGGGTTTAATCACAATGAAATCTCAGGCAGTTTCTCTAGATTTTCTCTGCTCTAACACAACCTGTCCTCTCACCATGTCTCTGTCCTCTATGCTCCTCTGTGGCCGTCCCGGTGTTCCTGCTGGCGCCCCCTTCAGGCGCTTGTACTGGGTGAAGAGGATGTTCATGGTGGCAAGCAGCACTTCAGATAGGTTGTGACGCACCTGGAGGCACAGAGGTAACATACATTTTTAGAAAGAGAAACAAAAATACTGCAGTTGCGACAAAGACTGAGCTATGTGCTCGATCCCACCTCGTCGCTGAAGTTCCTGAATGCAGCCACTCTCTCCTCCACACCGTCCTGACTGAGAGGAAGAAGCTTCAAACGCTCCATCACCTGAGAGAAACAGGGACAGCATTAATCATCAGCAATAAGCATTCTCTTTAAGGTCTGTGCTTTCTGGTGAAAGGGCTTCGTTCCTAGAGGCTGCTGCACATTGGTGGACTTGGAGCCAGTTCTGCCCATCAGTCGTCCTCCTTATATAATCAGTGCTGCACTCACATCGTAGGCTCTGTCGACGTGACCGGCATGGTACTCATCGAAGAACGTCATCAGGTCTATCAGCAGGTAGAAAGTGCTATCAACCGTCTTCTCCCCTGCTATTCCCTGAGCACGATACCTGCAGAGTAAAGAGAAAAGAACTCAGTTTTTGTGTAGATTTTGACCCATGCATGGTGTGTGTGTGTGTGTGTGTGTGTCTCCTTACCTCTCGGCAATGGCCACTGCAGTGTTTTTTAGCCTCTCCTTGTTGGACTGAGGTGCGCTGACCTGGGCGATGACCGGACTCAACAGCCTGTTCATCAGCTCCAACACTTTATCTGGATTCTACAGAGAGAAAAGAAACACGGAGGCAATGAGAGGATTTAAAACCAACAGCTCTGCAGAGATTCTTGTGCAGTTAGATGGATGTAAAAAAATCACCCAGAGAGGTGTGCTCACCTTGGCCAGCTCGTAGAGTTTGACTGCCTCCTCGAATAAGCCCTTGTTCTCAGCCTCGAGAGCCACTTTACTGATGATCGCTCTGGTGTCCCCGGCAAACTTATCTATGACACCAGGCTAGAGAGACGAAGAAGGATGAGGAGGAATAAAACAGATTCTTTTGAAAAGCCTGAGAATAGTGCACTACACTTCTTAGGATAATAGCAATTGTGGGGTGTTGGTTTGATTATAAGTGATCAGAATCAACACCCAGTAACATGAGGATGCTACTGCTGTTAGAATCTGGGAACACAGCATTTCAGTAACTCAATAAATGAACAGCTTTATATTTTAGCATTTAGGTTAGAATTAAACAGCAATGACACAGAGCATGATTTCAATGTTCTTTGAAAACCGTCGCAACTAGAAGCTACCCTTTGTTACTCCACCAAGGAATGCGGCGGAGTGGAGTTATGTGACAATCGGTGTAGGTTTGTCTATGAATCTGTCTGTCCATGTGCAACATTACTCAAAAACAGACCAACGGATTTGGATGAAATTTTCAGGTAAAGTCAGAAATAACACAAGGACCACCTCATTAGATTTTGGTATCTGTACATAATGTTCACATGCATAACACACTGTGCTCAGCGTAAGGTCAGGGAATGAACAGTCTTGGCAGAGTGCTGCGCTCTCTGAGTGCTTTTCTTGTTGCTTATTCAATCAGTTCCCTTAAAATTAAAATCTCTTTTTTCACTGGAGAGTCCTGGTTAAGAAAGAAAAAATATTTTAATCTCCTAAGAGAAATATCTTAATGCAACACTGGCCTTTTCTCTCGTCTATATTTTCAGTGCAATAACAGAAATGCAGCACTGTTACTCTCTCATCATGTCATATCTGTACATGTGAAAGGTTTACATACTCTTTAATATATTATTGCACTTTTGTATTTCTCTTCTTGTTTCTTACTTAATAAACTCTGATCAAACCCTGCAAAATCAGAATCAGAATCAGAATGGTAATGGTAAGTTGCTTTGCTGGAGTAATATAGCCATAAATGAAATAAAATAATGACACAGAACGCCCCGCCCTTCAAGTTGACTCTGACTTCTTATGTTTGTTAAGTATTAAATCCAAGCTGTCAGAATCTGTTATTATAAGACTGTAATATTTCGCTCACGATGTGTTTTTCCGTGTTTAAAAAATCACCATGTTGACACTTTAACAAGGTTAAAAACTTGATTTTTCACTATCAGGCTTCTTTCTCAAAATTTTCTTATCCGATAATATTCTAAAAAGCACCGAAAACTGAAGAGTTAAAAAAAAAAACAACCCTGCAGGCCTGAATAATTTGCACTGTCCTTCATAAGTACAAGAGGTTTATTCTCTGTGCCTCTTCTCTGTGTCTCATTTTCATTGACTATTAACAAAATTGTCCCTTTAAACACACATAATTGAATTTCTGTTTTTTGCAGACTCCAGAGCTACATTAGAAACTGCTGAGGTGAAAGAAAGACAGCTACCACTTTGTTAGATTTGGCAGACATGTATCCAAACACACTGGCTTGGTTATTACCAGTATAGTGCTCTAGTTATATTTAGTCATACGCGGTCTTTTATGGGTGTTTTATACATGCGGTCTGTCTGCTTTTTGTACAGAGGAAGAAAAGATACAATGAAATCTTTCCTCAAAGTGCATCAAAATTAGCCGTCATGTATTTTTTTTAACTTGCCAATGTCGTACAGCCCTCGATTAGACAGTATGTAGGTACATATTCAAAGACATGCTGTGAGGCGTTTAACACTGTCAGTCGTGGGTGGGATGAAGCACAAAGTGATGTGAATTTGAAGGGTGAAAAAGGACCCCGAAACAGCACGTCGTGCGGAGCGCTGCGAGCGTTGCGAGAAATGTCAAGAAACTTTGGAAGCAAGGCTACAATGAAGCATTATGAAGAGCTTTTTGATCCATGACAGTTGAAGAGAGTGTTGCTAAATGGGATGTGCTGAAACATGTAGGAGACGAGTTGAAGGACAAGAGGATTTCTGACCATTTCTGACTGACTGAACCCCCACACAGAGCAGAGACAATGACTGACAGGAGGAGACAAAAGAAAAATGTAGAGCAGAGGGAGAAGAAAATGTGGCGAGAGAGCAGGTGAGTGGCAACAGCAAGTTATAGAAACAGCCACGAATGAGATGAGACGGGGAGGCGGAGAGATCAAAGATTCAATTTTCCTACCTTCCTACTGCCGTCCTTCTCTAATCTTCCCAACAGCATGTCGAACTGCGAAAAAGACACAACACCATATCAAAAACCTGTAATTTCAGACAAATAGGTGCATCAAATGCGCATCATTTTAGATGTGACACGGTGTCTCTGAAAAGACTGTGTGGTCTTTTTGGAGGAAAAAGTTTGCTGTGATATTTTGCTGGATTATACAGAAAGGTCTTTACAAATCCATATTTGGTCCATTTATATTCATGAAGACAAAGAACAAAACATTCCACTGGAACAAAGAACAACAAGAAAGAAGCAGGAAGTTTAACAAGAGTCCAGCAAGGGCAAAACCAGAGCACAAAATGTCAATAAATTCAGTACCAGTGCGTATATCATGTGGCTATTTCTGGCAAGACAGGAAGTTTAATGTCCATCAGTTTCAAATGTTACAAACATCATATAATAATTTTGAAATTTTAGAAGACCTTTTATTACTCTATACATTTGTGACAAGCAATAATAGCAGCAATACTGTATTTACTAAGATTCATAGATTAGACCAACATGTTGAAGTCAAAATATAAAACACCTTTAATCATTTTAGGGGTACAAAGTCTCCAAAGCTTTCACAAGAAGAGATTCAGTTTTTCATCAAATCTCCAGCCTAATTTAGTTTTAAGCTGCTGCCCACTTAACAAGGACAAAGCTCATTAATTTAATTTGTCTAATTTGACTCACATTGACAACACACTGAAAACCTTCCGATTAAAATTATGATTTATATTTTTGCTACAACCTTCATAAAGAAACCCGAAAGACTGAATAGGCATTTTCCGCTTGTGTCGGTGTAAAAACAGGTCACTCACCTCTCGACTCTCGATGACAAGCTCACTGACACAACGCATGAACATGTTTTCTCCCTGGCTGTCTTTTTCATTGCTGTGGAAAAACACAATTATTAGCACGGGTGTTACAGTTATTAACAGTGTTTATCAATTTTTTCAGTTTGGAATCAGAAGATGACAAAACAGACTGTGTCTTTTTGGGAGTGTAGGATTGCTCACCGTAGGAAGTAGAAGTACTGCAGGGCTTCCCGCGGATCAGTGGACTCAAACTTGCGAGTGTACAGCATGAGCAAACGGATAAAATTGAGGCGACGAACCATTGGAGGATCACCGGGCTCCTGACTCACTGCAGAGAATATGCGAGCAGTACTGTTGATGAAAAGTTCTTTCTCATGTGTCTCTATCGCCCTGTAAAATAAAAGGTTATTATACTCACATAGCTGAGCGCTCTGACCAGACGACTTCAGCAGCAGCCGGAGCTCGTACAGGACCAACGCCACGTGCACGGCGTGACTCCGAAGCCTCTCCACACGAAACAAAAACGCCACGGCTGCCTCAAACTGAGCTGTCAGGAACAACACCTGGAAATACAGGAAGGGCTGCTGGCTCGCAGTGAAGTGGGACTCTCCTGTTGTACAACAAGATCAGAGAAAAGGGAGAATCAGGAAGAGAGACAGGAAAAATAGACTGTTTTAGAAAGTTTTGAAGTATTTATGTGCTGAGGTTAATTGATTATTCTAAATTTGCCCGTAGGTGTGACTGCGAGTGTGATTGTTTGTCCTGTTTAAAGTTACTGTATTGTTTTAGGTTATTCTCTTGTTTTTCACTGTGAAGCACCATGGTGAATCTTTGGGCTGTTGTAAAGGCCTATAGAAACAAATAAACTTTGATTTCTCTATTACTTAAACCTGCAAACAAGCTTAGGAGAAAAAAGGTTCAACTCCAGAAATCAAGTAGAAAGATTCAGATGTATTTGTGCAAACACTTAAAAACTGTAAAATGCAGCTTTAAACAGTCAAAACAGTAACAATAGTACTTTTTCTAAAGAATGAGAGTTTGATTACTTAGAGGAAAAAGACAAAAAATGACCATGAGTTGCTGCATGTAGTTCTTGCTGTAATTACCACTACTGTAACAATAAATGTGATGCTTAATTCTGCAACTTTCAAACATATTAAAGCATTTTTGGGCATTTTCTGTGTTTTTTTTTAGTAGTAACTGTGGAGAGAATAGCTGATGACACTGAACCAGACATTGCCACTGTTGCAAGGAGGCTATTAGGAAATCTGCAATTGCCACCATTGACCTCTGATGTCTGTGCAAAATATGAATTATGCACTGACCAAATGTAACAAAAACTAAAAAGGTTTTGTTTTGGGGCCAAAAAATCTCAACAAAAAAGCAAATAATAATATTGCAACAACATTTAACAGCTCACCAAAGCTCCAACTGCACCGTCACTTTGGAATATTACCAGTCAAACAAAGACACTAAACAAATGCACCCAAAATGCTTCACAAAATTTTGACAAAAGCAAACCGAAAATGCCGCTAGAAACTGATTAATTAATTTTGGTCTTAATAAATATTTACAGCATATAAACATACAGACAGGAGTAATATTCTGTTAAGGTTGAATTTTATAAACTAATAAGATTGATGAAACCACTAAAAGCTAAAAATTAAAAACAAAAAAAAAAAACCGAGGAGGCACCTGTCAATCAAATGCAGTCTGTACACAATTACAGCATGTGAGCAGAAGTTTAATTAAGGAAAATAATTGAAATCACCATCATGTGGGTGTTCAATAATAAAAGAAATTGATTTTGACAACTCTGAAAAAAGCAAATTAATATTAATTTGTTTAAGAGTAAAAGCTACAGACCCGGTTTCACCCGCGGCCTACACATCAACTCTATACATGGGAGAGGAAATCTGAGAACATTTTGTCGAGCGCAGGTACTTAGTCATCAAGTTTACTTTTTAATTATAATTCTTAATCCTCTTGTTGGCTGAAAGTTTGAGGGAGTAGAACAGGGTGGACCATGTCAGCCATTTTATAGCCTTATCTCAGACTTACAGCATTTTAGTTCAAAAAGCAAGAGCGTATGAGAGACGGAGGGAGAGAGAGGGCGAGAGCGATGAAGAGAAGGATGAAGGAGGAGAGATAGGAGTGTGGGTGTGCTGGCGAGGGCTGCAGCCGAGTGTGCAAATAAGAAACGAGGAAGAACAAATGCATATGCGATGGGTAAAAAAGGGAAAAAAATGGGAAAGAGGACAAAAATCAGTGGGAGGAAGGAGAGACAACAACTGCGTGAGCGAGGAGAAAGAGAGGTAAAAGGAGAGGACGGGGATGCAGCGAACAGAGAAACGGAGCAGATGAGGCTGGCGAGGGTTGGCAGTATGTGAGAGAAATGAAGATAGGTTCTGGGCTTTATGTCCCGCTGTGAAGCAAGATGGAGGACAACAAGGAACATTGTGCCAGACGACCAAGGGAGCCGAGCGGCGGAGAGAAAAACAGAACGAAGCTTCAGGCTGTACTTCCCACCGAGCAGCGAGAGTGGGAGAAAGGAAACGGGAGAGGGACGCGGAGAGAGTTTGCAGTCTTATCTGAACGGAGCAGGATCGGCCCATGGAGAAGGCAACACCCAGGGGATAAAACTACGCTCTTCACAAGTCCGCAGGAGGGAAGGCCTAATGCCCCTACGCTCGCCTCTTTTAGTGTGTGTCAGGGCATGTGGCTTTTAAATGGCCAGTCTTATTTTTGAATTGATTTTGGATGCAGAATCAAAGCCAAAGTCTGTCTGATAGCTCATGGCTCCAAGTATGTCGTGTATAATTTACATGCCTGCTATCAGATGCTGCCAGCACAAGTATATCGCTTGAAAACAATCTGATAAACACTCACACTTCCCGCAAACACTGACCAGGTGTAAAAATATATGCAGGATTTAAACCTCTCTTTTAAGCTTACACAAAACTACCTCCATCATTTATGCCACAAATGCCTTCAAGGAGGAACTATGTGAAAGTGTGCCCCTAGTCCCTTCTTGTAATATTCATTGTGTTTGAGACATCAAGGACACAGAATTCTTGGAGAGATCAGGGGAAAAGTGTGATGCAGCCAGGAGGAGGCGTGGTTGTACAAACACTGTACGACCTAGTTTGCTCCGAGCATCCTGAACTCTTCGCGGGCCCGGGGTAACATTTTTATCAAATCTCAGTTTCCCCTGCTTTACGCTGCAGCAGTTTACTGAAGGTGTCTGATAAAGCCCACAGAGAGATGGACTAGAAGTTGTTATTTAATTTTCTGCAGGAAGCTGGTGGCTGGCAGGTGTGGAACGTACAGGCAAGAAATTCTCCCAGCTTGAATCATAAGTACAGAAGATGAGCAATTGTGCTGCTATTTTGACATTTCGTGGCTTAGAAATCAATTCAAAAACAGTGTCTGGCTCAAATTTCCTACAGACTCATGAACTTTTGTTCCTGCCTACTATGACAAAGCTCTGAGTCACACCTGGCTCGTCGTCCATAGCAACAGCTGCTGAGGCTCATGGGTACTGCAGTATTTAGAGGCGTTCACCACACCAAAGTGTAAGGAAAATCATGAATGCTAAGAAACAAAGCTGAA
Source organism: Acanthochromis polyacanthus (assembly GCF_021347895.1). Taxonomy (NCBI): domain Eukaryota; kingdom Metazoa; phylum Chordata; class Actinopteri; family Pomacentridae; genus Acanthochromis; species Acanthochromis polyacanthus. Next base: position 29,716,442 of record NC_067120.1, on the reverse strand, counting down.
AAATTCATAGCTTTTTGCTTTAGTGCTGTTCAATTATCCAGCAGACTCCCATATTTCTCTGTTGAGGAACACAGAAGTTATCAACAAAAGAAGTTTTAAATTTACATATCTATAGTTAAATTTACTTCAGACAGATCCTGCTGCTTTGTTCATTTTGCTATTCAACTTTCAGTTTATTTTTTTCCATTCCTACAAACTGATGTTTCTGCACACACACGCATTGTATATAAGCATTCTCCTTAAAGATAATGTTAGACACTATTAGCAACATCAGAAGAACAAAACTTTATATGCATATTTCATAGAACAGTGGGCATTAATGACAGTACTTTTCAGCATATTGGAAACTTAAAGGGGAACTTCGGGTTTTTTTTCAACCTGGTGTCTGTTTCCATATGTCATTTCATAGATGTGAGTGATGGAGAAATGAATTTTCGACATAGCTCCAGTATTAGCAGCTTAGCAACTTATCTCGTTCCGAAATCGCACGAGAGCTCGCACCAAAGAACCATCGTGCGATTTCGGAAAGAGATTTGCTTTCTAGCGTCCAGAGATTTGGATACAGACCACAACAAAGAGCAATCGCCAGGTAATGTGGAGGTTTTCGTTCACTTCTCATCTCTAGTATGTTGTGGGACACTCGTTGAGACTATCCGAGCCGGTCAGTGCGGGGAAAAAAGCACGTTAGGGCGGACTTTGACGCGGGGGGGCAAGTTGCCCCATACTTTTCGCTAGCCGAGCTGCTAGCTGGGCTGCTAAGCTGCCTGTCTGGCTAAACACTGGAGCTATGTCGAAAATTAATTTCTCCATCACTCACATGTATGAAATGACATATGGAAACAGACCCCAGGTTGAAAAAAACCGCAGTTCCCCTTTAATAATATGAAAATGTAAATATGTTGGGATGCATGAGGGATATTGTACATATCGCACGGATACCGGCAGAGATATGCGCTCAAAGAAGTGAACCACATTACGAGTCATGATGTGGCTTAGCCGTATTAAATGCGGTATTTTCATCAATGTTGGTGTAAAATTTAGTGTTAATTAGGGAGTCTGTGTATCAGATTTTCACTCTCTACTAGCAGATTTCCGAGGTTGAGGCAGAGAAATTGGCATCTGGAGAGGAAAAAGCTGGATCACTGCATTCCTAAAATATAATTTGTCCAAATTTGGAAAAGGTGTGTAGACATTTACCGGCTCAGCACCCAGAGATGCAGTGTTTTAACCTCTACTGGAAGCAAGCTCATTTCTAAACAACACACAAATAGTTATAGCCCATGTGAGGCAATGAGCCAACATTAACTCAAATAAAATCTGTTCCATGGGGGGCAAGCATCACGCATGCACACATCTGTTCCTCCTCTGCAACAGCTTCTAAAGTGCCACAGAGCAAATGATAATGGAACGAGAGGTAGGCGGGGAGGCAAAATGATGTATCACAATTGTCAAGAAATTTAAGGTTTCATATCTGTAGTTCTGTCTGGAAGTGAAACAGAAACGCAGGCCCATACCATAATCCTCCAGCAGCTGCTTCTGTAGTTGTGGCAGGGTGAGTCTGTCCTGAGGAGAGCTGCTGCCGTCATCATCAAAACACACCTGGTTCAGCTGCAGGGAAAAAAACATGGTACACGTTATGCAAAAATGATGGGACGAAGAATAGAACATTTCTATTTCAAAGGAGGTCAGCTTTGCTTAAAAAAACAACAACACACTAAAAGACAATAAATAACCCACAGTCCAAGGATTGCCAACAGTGAAGCTTTTAAAATCAACTTAAGTTTTATTAATAATTCCCAAACTGTGAAAAAAGACCAGCTTGTGCTCTGGTCGTTGTGCCAATGCTTCGACTTCACCAAATAGCCCAAAAACAAAAACAGCAAAATATTGCACCTTGAGCCAGAGGTAGTCTTCGGTCTTGTCTGCCACCTCTCCGTGGTTATCACTGATGTCACACTTCCCGATCAGGCAGTAAACGGCTCTCTTGTAGGGGTCGGCGCTGTTCCTCAGCACTCTGCGGTAGTGTAGACGAAGCTTGTTCTCTGACGTTGGGGAAAGGCTAAAAGGGAAAAAGTGGCAAAATAGATAAAAGGAGGTGTGAGAGATGACATGAGGCTGACCTTTCATGACCTCTGTTGGCTAGATATAAAAACAATGTGCTAACCGTCTGTCGGGGCTGTTCATGTACTCCTGGAACCAGGTCTTGAAGTCTCCTAGCTGATGTTGCACCCTGTTTACCACCTGCATGGCTGCGTTCAGATCCCCGCAACGCAGGCAGTAGTAGATCACAGGCCACACTGGGTGACCTTCGATCTCACCATCCTATTGGACACACATTTAATACAGTGGTCACAATATTTTCTGATGGATTGCTTAATTTTTCAGCATAGCTTTTGGAATACATGTGTGCATGACATAAGAATATACTTACATTGTGCCCATGTATACTTTAGACCCTGTTGATGTACATGTTCATTGCAACTGCACCACAACAGCATTTTTCTCTAATGGGGCAGTAGCTGAGTTTGCGAATTTTGCAGATGAATGCCAAAGAAAGCTTTAAATCTAAATGACAGATTATGTTTCTTACCAGCACAGACCAGCTTTTTCTGATTAACTAATTAAGCCCAAAACTCAAGGTTACAAATATCTGTGAGCTAGAATCAATTTGCAGATTAAGACACTGATATTTGGCAGCGTTGGGCATGTTCTCAGTTCTGACTTTCAGTGGACTGCAACTGCCAGGTTTACTGAAGAGCTTGACAGCTGCCAAAATGCTGTCGTCTTAGTTTTAGCAAGTAGCCTGGCTGTGTGGTAGGGACGATGTTTTCTTTACCCTCACATTTAAACAGGGTGTGCGGTACCTGCATGCCAGGTAGGGGTCCTGGTAGCTTGATGTTGAGGAAGCTGCGAACCAGTTGGTATGTTCCTGGCACCCCTCCTAGTTGAGCTTGATGGAGGTTTCCAAAGACAGTCACCATGGTGTAGTTTTTATAACTGCAGAGATACACATACACACAAAGTTAGCTAACGTGGTGCAGTTTGGATAGAGTTTTTGCTGCATAGAGGAATTTTTGCCACTCCCAAAGAGGCTTTAACCAGCAGAGAGGAAAATCACCAACGTCAAAATGATAAGAACTGACAATAAAAACAGCAATTCAATTTGCCTTTGAATGTGTTTGATTGTAATGTATCAAACAACTATTGAACAAGCAGAACAGAAACTTAAATACAACATCTTTGGCTTCAAAGAGTCAACTTCCCTTTTATCCACAGCTGCTTTATTTTACACAAGATGCCGATAGGGGCTAGATAAGCCAGCTAAGTTGCGTGGCTCTGACCAGGCCAGAATGCTCTGCTGGGAAATAACTCTAATCGGATCAAATTTTTCCATCCAAAGTCAGGCATCGGACTCTTCCAGTGATGTTCCCCATTTCAGCCATATTAAATCTCCCTTCTATCATCCAGAACTAGCATGTCCAGTTGTTTGAGCTGTTTAGCTACATTAGCCACCTCCTGCATCCCCACATAGCTAGTGGAACAGCAGGTGGCAGCATATCTTTAACACTGGATTGTAGTCCACCAAAAAAAAAGCCACTGCAAAATGCATAGCTTTCTTCTAAATAAGGTAACAGAAAGACCTTTTGCCTTTACCATACCAATTATGCTCACTTTCATCCCCAAAGGCACACTGTGACCAAGGAGAATCCCACTGCTAACTGGTATTCACTCAAAACATCAAGAACAAGACCACTGGACTTAAAAAGGAAAAAAAAAGAAAAGCGAAATTACCTGTTCTCAAGGAAGCTGAGTGCCTGACGTACAAAAGCCATTTGCATTTCTACAGAAGTGCGACTCTTGAGGGTGTCTTTGGCTGGAACCAGCAACACATCTGTCATCTGCTTCACCATTAGCCACATGTCCGATACGTTCTGGAGAGTAGACAGAGTGACAGTCACATCAAGCAACACTAACTTGTATTTTTTTTGGCAGAAAACAAAATCGCTACGGTTGAAAATAATAATAGTTAAATTCACTGTGATAGCTGATTAAGGTTCTTACCTTGTCATCCAGGCTGTCTGCGACTGAAGCACATAAATCTCCCAGATTGGGCTGAATGTGACCGTTCACTATCTTCTCATTGAAAATGTAGATCTGAAGCAGACGGAAATGATTAAAAAAAGTTAGAAAAGGCAAAAATTTAAAAAAAATTACGATTGATTAAAGGAATACCAGAAATTGATTGAGTTTGACTCTTCTCAAGTTCATAAGTAAAAGGATTTTAAATGAGTCTTACAGCTCCATCCTGAGCTTTAAGAACAAAAGCAAACTCTACGACCATCGAGTGAAATGGTTCACGACGAAGAACAGCAGAAAAAGAATCAAAACGTTTAGGAGGTCATCGAAGAGTATGACAAATATCAGACAAATGACGCCGCATGCGATGTGCCGGCACATGGTTGGAGGGAAAAAGACTCATTTAAAGCAGCGCGTCCTCCAGCAGATCAGAGACAAACGGGGAGAGAATGAGAGAAGGTCAGACAGGATGATGGGGGGAGTGATGGTGGAGAGACATAGAGACAGATCAATCAATATGTTTGATCTGCCCCTTCCTGGCTCGCTGTGACCCCATTTCAACCGAATGATCTGACTGCTGGTATCACACTGACTGCGTTCAAGTTGAACAGACTTTCAAGAGATGAGTTTTCTTTGGATTTGTTAGAGTCTGGCTAATAAATCAGCACTATAGTTTTGGAATCGCATTAATATTAGCTCAATATGAATATTACAGATGTATCAGCGTTAGGAATACACATGGCTGATTAGCAACGGCAGCTTGCTGTAGAGAAATAAAATGAATGTGACGAAGGCTATTTTGTGTTAAAATCATCCAAAAACATCCTTGCTACATCTAACTGCGTGCTCTAACCTGGAGTTTTAGTGTACATCAAAACGATTGGACTGATGGTGACTCACCTGTCGTCCGTAGGCCACCTCCACGCTGTCCAACGCACTCCTTCCTGGAGCCGTCACTTCGCTCACAAAGCTGGGCTATAACAGACAGACAGGCTACGAATGACTGAACAGATAAACTACACACAGTCAAGCAGCTATTTGAAGGTTCTGTGTGTAATCTGCCAGTAGGCATCTAAAACAGGTCCGTATTTATGCTAAATATTCCGTTTTCAAAATTGCTCCACCTCAGACATCAGGGCAACCTGTCCAGAGGTGACTTTTACCCAATGCATGCTGGGATACGCTAGAACAAGAAGACACACGGGATCAAAGCCTTTTATTTTACTCTGGGTGAAGACAAAAATAGCTTGAGTCTCAGATGAAATAGTTATTTTAGTTATTTTAGATGAGTGGGTAGACAGTGAAGAGGACAGAGTGTCAAGAATTCTGCTTGAGAGACTTGAGATTTGCTTTTAAGTTGACATATTCAGTCCAAGAAGTTAAAATATATTACAAAAGAGCTGCTTTTTGTGTGACCTAATTTTAAAAAAAGAAAAGAAATTATACCGTTTCTCAATTATTTCAGCAAATAATTAAACAATGTCATTTAAATATATCAATAATTCTACAAAGTCCACAACTAGTCCCTATCATTTGATAAATCCACTATATTGTAGGGATGTAGAGGATAACTGAGACGGACTTAAAATATTTTAGGAATTTCATTGTAAGATATCTGTTGATGTGCTCTTAAAGTGAATCCCATAACCTGAACCAAACAAAGAGAAAAACTTGAAACGGACATTTTTTGGGGTCTCTTCATTATTAAAAACTAACAGTGGTAGATGTGTTATTTTAGGAAACTTGTTCATTATTTATGGCACATCTTGTCAAACGGGCGGTGCCTGTGCAGTGAATTCTTGAGCTTCAAATTAAATGGCAGAGATAATCTAATCTCAAAAACATAAATTATATTAAACTTTAATAAGAAAAATCACAGTTCCAGCAGCCAGTGTTCCAAAAAAATCTAAATCAGCTTTCCTGTTCAGTAAAATCAGGACATCTGAGGTGTCTGAAAGACCAAGAAAGTGCGCCTCTCCTGGTAAAGATACACTTTTTTCTTCAGTTTCCAACCACGTCTGCATCTTGTGTCCTGTACCTCCACATCTTGACTAAAGTCCAGAGCGTCTTCTCCTGCTCCGAGTAGTGTGTGCAGGACTCTCTGCTTCACCTGCTCCCACTGAACCAGCATGGACTCACGATGGTACTCTTCAGCCAACAGGAATGTCTGAACATATGATGGTAGGAAACATGTATCAAATCCAACTCTGCGTATTGCAACACATTGGATTGGGCGTTCTCACATTTTGCTTCATTTTAAATTAGCAGATCTTACAGACTCAGAAAGAAGAAAGTTTACTGAAATGTTGCAGTAAACCAACTATTGCACATGCAGATGATTCATACAGTGTGAATATGAAGTACAAAGTATTATATTAAGGTGCACACATGCAGCACACAGGAACTAATTGGTACATTATGTAAAATAAGCCTACCTATGACACACTCACACTCTTTCACACATACCGGTTTTAGCAGCAGAACCCTGTCAAGATTATACTACTCCACCAGGGCCCGGTACAGTCTATTTTAATTCTCCACAGAGACTTAAAAGTGAGATAATGGGAACGTGAGATAATTGAGTCTACAGCTTAGGGAGACAAATCTAGACTAAAGCCACGATTTACTGGGTTAACTTGGTCAGTGCCTGCTTGCATGTCAAATCTTTAAACGTTTACAGGTGTCAAACTTGCAGTGCGTCAAGAAGTATTATGAAATCAATAATTTGCAGAAATGATGAAGATGAAAATGAGCAAATTAAATGTCATGGTTACTTATATAATTTGTACACCAGAAAGCACTGACAAGTTTGTTTTTTAAATGGTAATAATCCTAGTCAGTACATATCACAGTCACATTTCTTTATTGGTAAAAAAAAAGTCCCTTTTATATCAGAGCTCTTTAATAATCCTGCACTTATGTGGCATCCATATAATTACACTAATTACACATTTCTGTAACAATCGTTGGACGTTATGCCTCTATGAGCAATACTATCGTAGAATATAACAGCATCAGATTTTTTTAATTGGTATTGATGTCTGACTTAAGAATCCATGACTTGTTAAAAAAAATGAAAATCTTAATCATATTCATGTGAATTGCTTGCTGTGAAACTGGATTCAGATTACATGTCTTGTTTAACCGCCCAAATTTCCCGTCACGTAAAAACTAAAGCAATCAGATAGAAATCTGCAAGTACATCTAACATCTGCTTTCTTTTTAATCCTCTGTGCATTTGTTTTTTCCACCCTTGCACACAAGTTCTTTTTTTCCCTCTCTCAGGGAGTGGGAAGAGATAATGGGAACGGCAGCTAATTAAACGCAGGGCCTATTAGCTCTGCACATCAGGGAAGCCATTTCAAAACCATTCCCCAAAGGTTCACACCAGAAGGACTTCTAGATCACAACAAGCAGAAATTGCTAAAAATTTGGTTTTTAAGTGTTCCGTATAGTGAAGGGCTAATATTCACACACTGCAGTGTTGAAAACTCATAGTTTTGTAAAATGAACTTGCAAACAAGGAAACTAGAGTCTAAATGCTGCAGCTTGTCTTTTGTCCATTAATTCATCCATTTCACCTGCAAAGGCTGAAAAATAATGATACCAAAGGCAAGATGTGAGTTTTGTAGGTCTGTCTGGCTTAGATTCTGACTTCTGATTTGCAGTTCCTGATGACTTAAAGGAATCAGGCACTGGGCAGATACTGACCCTGCGGCGAGACTCCTCGATGGCTGACAGGAGGGCGTTGTCCCTCTCGTTCTTCAAGAAGCCCTGTGGATGAAGCAGAGACAGACGGGCAGACAGGGAGAGGATGAGACGCAGTGACAAACAGAAATAGCAAAAAGAAAGCAGGATATATTATCTTGGCTGGTCTGGACAAAGTGAAACCGAGATAAACTGTATGCAGAGAATTTAGAGAGTACAGGGACAGATTTAGCGGCTGCGCCATCATTTGCTCTTCAGGAGAGAGAAGCCGCTTCTCAATTTTCCATCCTATTTCTTCTGCCCTTCTTACTCAGGATTAGTACAGTCGATATTTTATACCGATGTAAAGTCAGGCCAGAGAGGCGTCCGTGCTTTTAACACACGGCAGTCAGTATGGCCTCCATTTTGGTGTCAACTCAAGATGGCTGCCTCTGCATACATCCACCTCCCCCCTCTCCTGTTCTGGCCCTTTCTGTGAAGACGGTAATTACTCATATCTTGCACAACAGATTATAAAACTACTTATGTTATACAGAAGATATGAGGTTTCAAGTGTGTAAGTAGCACTTATGTAAACACCGGAGCACACAGCAGACAACACGACTGCTCTCATCAGGAGGAAAGTCAGCGAACGCAGACACGCAGCTTGCGAAACCACCAAAATGGTGTCTATGCTGTATGTGCTTCGTCCCTGTCCTCAAAAAGCACAAGAGCGGATCTTTAGTTTTATTACGGTATCAAATTCCTGGGCAGAATACTATGATGCATATGTATCGCTGTTGTATTTCTACATTAAAAACTATCATAATCAAACTGACAATGACATGAAATTGTTTTCTATTACATACTCCTAACCATAGCCAGTATTATGCAAAAAGAGGTTTAACTTCACCCGCAAATCTGCCCAAATGACGCATTAAATTAGTTAGGTCCAAATATAAAAACATAAAACAGACACAAATAAATTATGTCTCAATGAGTTAATGAAATAAACATGTAAAAATGGCACTTAAACTGGGATTGCTTATCTTACATCCTCATGAAATAAGATCATTAAAACAACTGCACTGTCAATTAAGACCAAATATCAGAATGACATATTAAATCCTGATAGTGACAATGTGTTGTACAGTAAAATTAACTGATAAGAGCCAAAAAAAATAGTTTTCGTTATATATTAATCTAATCTTTTTTCAATTAATTGTTCATCTAAGATGTAATTAATAATGTACCAATTACCAGATCCCTTGCTGATGACTTAAAACAGTTTCTTCTGCCTTATTAACAACCAAGAGATTTTCCACAGATGGAAGCAGAGTGGAACGGCATGACAGTTCTGTGAGATGTGAGTTGAGAGAAAACCAGCAAATCCTCACAATGAATATCAATTATCAAAACTGCAGACATTTCCTTTCCATTGACTAATTGACTAATTAAATCATTGTTTTAGAATAATTAGCACGTCTACATATAACAGTGAGCAATTTTACAGCTACAGAAAACATCAAAAAAGAAAAAAAATCAATTAGTTCATTCAAAGAAGACAATTAAATGAGAGAAAATAGGAGAGAAAATGACTTAAGATTTTTCTTTAATGATGCAATGTTAGTTGACTGTGTAGGATGCCATGAGTTATGTGGTTTTTGACATTTAGCCTCAATTATTAGTCAGCTTTGTTGACTTACAGGTCAACACACCAGCTAGGAACGGCGTTACACTGCATTCTTGAAATTTATATAACCGTAGGCCATCTGCCCCTGACATAAATAGCCTCTTAAGTTGGAGGAAGGCTGTTCCCTCTGTCAGAAAATGGCATAGTAATTTACTGATGACATTTTTGGCACCATCCGTCTTTGCAACTTCAGGATCATTTTAGCTTGAAGAACAAGTGCCTAGTGAGAGCCACAGCATTTGTCAAAGCCAACTAGAGATTATTCTGCTCCACAGGGATGTAGGTGCTCTTGGCTTCCCTCCTCCCTCTGTCTCGCCTCTTTTGTGTGTCTACGTTGCTACTTCAGTGTCATTTCTACCTGTTCCTTTCTTTCCAAGCTCTCAGACTTCACCTCTGCCTGTCATCGTATTCCTCTCCTCCTCTTACACTCTCATCTCTGTGCTGACACATGACGACGAATTGGAAGCACAAAGGTTCACTGAGAAAATAAATAATTTTCGAAAAAAGCATCAAAATATAATCGAGCAACTGATAATTACAGCATTTAAAACATTTTTTAAAAATCTATTCTCATACAGATTTAGCAGTCTTACCCATTCTTGACAAGAATAAAAACGATATATGATCTGGCATTTGCTCATATGCTGAATGTGTATTAGTGCTTATACCATAGAATAATCAGTAGGATTTGCTCATGCTGATGTACCCTGGTGTCCTGTCAGGGTAAGTCATTTTAACCACTGAATCGCTTTCAGGAAATTATGTGTTCAGTCTACCTGACACTGCTGCTGCAGTAGCAGAACTGGTGAACAGAATATTAAGTGCAACATATAGAGTAAAATTGGAGTGAGGTCTATATCTTCTGGATTTTATCTCATTTTTCCCACAACAATAGAGACACTCTATTAGGCTACAGCTTGTCAAACAGTATCGTTTTTTACATCTTCTTTTGAAAGACAGCGTCGACCATATGTGACTTTTATTGGTCATTTTCTATCTTACAAATGATTTATTTCTTCCATTGTGACAACTGTACCTGAGAAGACACTATCAGCTTAAAACAGATGAAGTTAATGTAGAACACCCAGGATGTGCCACACAGATTACAAAAAAAAAGAAAGTCCATGCAGAAACTCATGGTCTCCTCCAGAAAATAGGACGGAGGTGTATTCTGCTGCAGCATGGTTGCTGCAGGTGTTTGAGTTCACATGAAATATAACTGGTGGCTGATTTGGTTTTATGCTGCACTTCTGTGTTACTTTATCGTGTTCAATCATACCGGACAGCAGCTTGCTAGCTCTAAAATAGGTCAGTAACGTGCCTCTGAAACAGCAATCATTCAGGTCACCACATAATAGAGAAAGACAAGAAGACCAGTCGTGCTTCGTTACATTGTGGCATGAAAACCAAAGGGTAGTACTCGTTTCTTTGAGCATATTCTTGTACAGCAACAAAAAAAAAGGAATAACTCTTGGCATTTTTGCAGCTGAAGCTTGACTGTCTACCTTACTGTCCTCACCTACTCAAATGTTCGATGCTATTCATCAATTTTAATCCATTAAGAAAGAAAATAAGCTTTATTTTATCCCCCAACACTGCCTATTTAGCCCTTTGATCCAATCCTCATACCCTTAGCTTCCCTCTACATACTCTGTCCCTCTCCCTTTCTTTCCCCATCTCTCTTTTTCCCAGGAGAGGCTGAGAATAGGTCTATATTTAACCACTCTAACCAGAGAAGAGCTCAGGTCAACGCTCACTGGAGAGCTGCACTGGAAAAATGAATAGAGCAGAACAGAATACAATGGAATAGAAAAGGGGGGGCTTATGGGATATATCTACTATAATAGATCAGGAGACTGTATTAGTCATAGTGTGACTGACTGTTCCGGTAAATTGGAGAAAGGGGGATGAGACTGACTTGTTTTCCAGAAACAGGCAGGAGGTGGGAGTATTGGGGGGGCTTCTCTTTCCAAAAGCATATAAACCAGAGGTGGCACATTGGGCAACAGTGGACAGCGCTACTGGGGGGAAGTCGCCTCAGCATTTTTGCTTCAACAGGAGGCAAAAATTTTTCATCGCTGTCATTTTGTTGCCTGCTGCCAGCTGCACTTGCACTGCCAACAACTTTGCCTATACACCAGTTTTTGTGCCAAATGTAAATTGACAACTTACCCCACAACTGGGGCCAAAACTCCCATTTTGTCTGATGTGCAAAAGCTCTTCGTTTTAACAGAAATATTACTTGTAATAAATATTGACAAAGAACGCTTAATGCTCAAGTTCAGATTTTGTGTGTTTTTTCTGCTACGTATATTGCCCCTCTCGTAAGGATCAACATTTCAATGGCGAAGCTAGCCAATTTTACTTACTTCGTAGAAGATTTCAAAGCTTTGTCACAAGCAGGCATGACATCATTGGTGCTAATATCACAACTGCTGTGTAATTTTGATTAGGACGGAACAGCTGAAAGACTTGGCCCGTTATTCAGTCTGAGACACTGTGTACCAGCATATCACACTGACTGAACGCTGCCAATGCTTCAATTCCTCCTTGCATTCACTCTCAAATGGTAAAAATAAACATAAAATCGAGAAAGGCGTCACGTTAAAGAGCCTCGCTGAAGCATTCAGACCAAAAAAGAAGACATTTTAGTAAAGGCAAATGCGTGCTTATCAATCTCAAAGATCAATTCAGTGCTGGGCAATTGGTGTATCTAAAGATGTACGTTTCTGTTGCCCCACCCCTGTATTGTGTATCCTCAGAGATCTGCAACCCACTGTGAACACCCACAGACTGCTGGCCAGACAGCCCAGAAGCTTCTACAGGAAGAGGAACACAGCCTCAGAAAATGTTTTAATAATGGTTGATAAATTAGGAATTATTCCATTCTTATTATATATAGGCAGCAGATGTTGAACTGGGTAGAAAGGTAAGATCTGAATGAGTCTGCCTTTTATTTAAAATACAGCTGATGGAAGTTTCATTCTTTGTCTGTAATTTCTGCTACACTGTTCAGATATTATGAAAGACCAGTGGACGTGTAACTGCGTCTTTTAAAATGCACCTGATTTTAGGCCAATAAGCACACATGACTATATTTTAGGCAATAACATGAAACTGATCCATAAAAAAATGTGTGTGTATCTCTGAATGTGCATGTTAACATGTACACACATGCTTATCCTGTGTGCTGGAACACAGGCCCTCCTACCATTAGCTGAAGTCAAGACAGTCACACTGTCTACGCGTCAGTGCAATTGTATTGTACATTCAGGAAAATCAGAGCATTTGATTTTTCACTATTTTGACCTGGTTCATTCTTATCACACACTAACAGAAACAGTATGTTCGAGATGGATGGTTTCCAGGAATCTAGAGGCTACTTAAGGACACAGTCAAAGAGCAGTTAAAGAGGAAATAAGGAGAAGAAGCACCGCTCGCTGTGCAAGTCATTGTCAAAGTACAAGTCGGAGGCATTTGCCTTGACATAATGAGCCGACCACTACCCGAGTGAGTGTGTGTGTGAAAGAGAAACCCCACCCTTCATTCTTTCATTTCCTGTATAGCAAACATATACAGAAAACAAACAACATATACATAATGTGTAGGTGTAAATTAATTTAGAGATGCTTGCCACCTTGCATTAACAATTTATCTAATCATCTCCTTCATTGCTACATAAAGACATACAATGTAGCATAACCAGAGGAGAGATGGAGAAAGGCAGACAGGTGACACAAAAGTGTGACAGACAAAGCACATGCCTGTCTGTGAGTCAGTGTGTATGTGTGCGTATCCATGTGCATAGGAAATACTCACTCATGCTGAGAGCCTTACAGCCTGCCTGGCAGACAGACAGGCAGACGAGAAGATAGGAAGAGACAAGGAAAAGTAAAAAATAGTTTTTCGTTTCTTTGTCTGCCTTCAGGTATCTGGGCTTTGACAGCCCAGAAGACCTGCATCGCACCTCCGCCTCTCCATCCCCCCGTGTCGCTGTGTCAGGGCAGCAGAAGTGGCCGCCATGCTGGGGCGTGTTCCCTGTGCCCTGTCGAGCCGGCATGGCGGTCCGCTTGCAGCCTTTCCCCGTTCAAAAGCAGGCCAGTCACTCTTCTGAGTGAGCCGGAGTATCGAGTGGAAGTGCCACATCAAGACTCACTGAAGGTGGTTTTATTGTCGGAGGGCAGTACCAACTGAGCGTTCAGACACAGGGGGAATGCACGAGAAGGAGCTATGGATTCATATAGAATATCAGTTCCTGCCATCAGCTGACACCCCCCCACTCAGCTGTCGTCCTCCATCCTCTCTCTCTCTCTCTCTCCTTCCCTCACTTCATCCTAGCATCTCTGTCGGCCCCGTGCCTCCTCCCACCCTCAGTCCCACTCATTTTCTTCCTTTTTTATCCATCTATGCATCCTTCCTTTCTTCCCTCCCTCTCTCCTCCCTCCCTCAGCTCAATGCAATTATAGTAATGGATTTTTTCCCCCTCGGTTGATGGCTTCCGACATCCTGTCTTGAAATGAGGCTAATCATGCTCTTAAGGGTCATGTTTAGTTAATGAAGGGTTTGGGAGGCACATCGGGGGAAGGGGTGGGTGGATGGGTATATGTGTGTGTGTGTGTGTGTGGGGGGGGGCATTCCTATATGCAGGCTGACTATTACAGCAGACACACACATATGCAAAAGCAGGCATGTTAATCCACACATCCACTTGAAGTTTTGTGCACGTTGCAGAATCTCATTCACGTAGGCATGTGCCATATAGCCGCATATACAGTATATGTGCACGCCAGCCCGCACAAGGATGCATGCGCCCACGTGCAGGCGAATCTACGCTATGCACATACACATTCATTCATAAGCACATGGAGAGACGCTGTATACGGCAGCAATCGATCGCGACTGACACAGATACAGGCATGCAAACACAGCACACACAGCCTGTGCACGAGACACACACACACACACACACACACATCCTGCAAAGCTATGTCAGGAGTGTTCTTGTATCTCAGCAGATGCTCTGGGCTTAGCCAACTGCATCCGCTGAACGCATGCCATCACTGCTGAGGGATCTGTGTGTATGTACGGAGCTGGGGAGGGCAGGAGAACAGAAAGAGAAGGAGAGTAATGATAGAAATGATAGAAGGAGGAAGAGAGGAAAAAATCAGAGAGGAAAGAAGGTAAGGTAAAAGAGAAAGGGGAGAGGAAGTGGATGGACCAGCTGAAAGAGGGTGAGGTGAGGAAAAGGAGTGAGAGCGAACGCTGGCAGAGAGATGGAAGAGGGAAAAGTGAGAGGAGGACACAGAGACAGAAAAAAAAATTGCAGCCGGTCGCCATTTTTCTACCGGCACTGCTCTCCACCTTCCACTTCTACAGTTTCATTTTTCTGTTCAATTCATTTCATCTCTGTCTAGTGTCTCTGGTTTTCCCCTTCGTTTTTCAGGGTCTGTTTCAGTTTGCAGTCTTCTCTCATTTCTCTTTATATATGCATTACTATATAATACAAAGAACAGATAAGCAGTAAGCACCGAATACCGACCCACAATGTTTCATAACCAACACAAAGAGAATCTCTGGTGGAATGTAACTGAGTATATTTACTCAAGTAAACATAACTGCACGTAGGCACAATTTCCAAGCGCTTACACTTCACTCTGAATATTTCCTTTATATGCTACTTTTTACTTCCACTCCACAACACATCCAAAGGAAAAATTGTACTTTCTACTCCACAACATATATAATATGACAAGCTTTAAAAACAACAACAAATGATTAGGGGCAAAACTTGCAATTTACAACCATTTTGGCTTGTGATGTCTCACAAAAAGCATTGTGTAGTCAGAGTCATAGACATTTCAGATGCATTTAAGTAGTTATCTGTTCAACAAAAGCAGATTTCTTCCCCCTCTTCACTTCTCAAATGATTCATTTCTATTGTTGTTTGAAAGACTGCATTACTTTTACTTAAATGTTTTAACATTTTTCTGCTAATACATCTGAGTAGGATTTTTCATGCAGGATTGTTTATTTTAATGGAGTATTTTTACATTGCTGTCTTATATAAAGGAACTGAAATCTTATAGAACAGACAGTACAAATGGTGCACTGAGAGAACTCAAGATTTAATTGTAAAAACTTCTACTACATGACAAAAAGCTGCTGGGAAATCTGTACACAAGGGTGTTTTGCATTTTGGGCTCGGGTGTCTGGAATCAATTCCAAATTTGTAAGGGAAAAATAGTCATTTAAAAACTGACCTTTAAGTTCATTTCATGGTCACCCACTCGGGTTGAGACCTACTGCACTTCAATCTACATTTCTGTATCCAGACACAGAAGCCACAAACATCGGCAAACAGAATAGGAGTCTGAATCAGTAAATGGATACGATACCCATTTCTTTCTAGCACACTGCACAAATTATAGATGCTTTTTTGCAAATGAGAAACAAAATTTGCACATTAACCAAAAAATAATAACCGTAAATAGCAAATATTATCTTTATCTTTTGGCGGTTTATTTGTCTTTCTTTTTCCAATGACAACCAAAACCCAAATTCCCACATGTGAAAAGTTGGAACCACTAAATGTTGGTCATCTGTATTTAATCAAATGACTAATTCACAAATTAATAGCATAGCTGATTGCACATCACATCTATATTTTAGAAAATATTTTTAATTGATGTCCATCCCTTTAGACTGTATGGATAATTTGCTGATTACTTCGCAATGTTAAATAACACAACATAACTGTGTAGTATTCAGGCCATAAAAGGAAAAAAAACAATAAATAGATTTTAGCCATTTGTCAGATAATATCTGACAAGACAATGAGATGTAGTGTATTGTCATTTGCAACAGACTGAGAAATCCTCATTTAACAAACCAAACAATGTTATTAAATCTGAATAAGTTGTCCACTGTAGAGCCCTAAATCCAGGACTGTGTCTATACAGTCTTCTATAGTAAGATCCTCACTAATTTGCACTCAGTCATATATACAGACGCATCATTCACACACCACTGCCCTCCGAATGCATGTGTGTGTGGAGCCGTGCATCTGCTCACTCATGCGCAAACATACACACATTCATAAATAATGGCAGCACGTGTACATTTCCTTTGTGTCCCGTCTACGAACCTTTAGCACTCCAATCCCCACGGCCTGGCATCCTTTAAACCTAAATTAAACACAACACTACACACTGAAACTGAGCTAAGGTCCTGCACATGTTAGCAGGGACACAATGATATTACATGCTGGTCCCAAAGCTGGCCTTGTTAAGCAGATTGAGTATCAGACAGAAGCGACACATGCAGTGAATGCAGTGTCTTTGCCGCTGTAATGATAAAACGTAGTATTTCCACAGAAATATTTACCTACAGTGAATTATGGCGGGCAGTTTTTAATGCCAGTCTCTTCCCTCATGTTGTCTTTGCAGGAAAATGACTCCAGGTTGTGAATTACACTGATTTTAAATGTGTAAAAGAGAAAAACTGTATCAGATTGTTACTTTCAATTGGCAGATACCCTGACTTAAGCAGTGTCTTCTCTAGCTTTCTGCAGGTGGAGGGGGTGAATTAGTATTTTCAGACTGTCTTTTTGAGCTCATCATCTGTGACAGCTGACTTTCTCCCTGCTTGTCATGAATTTACCTTTTCCATGGCAGCAAAACGCAGTGCAGGCGCCTTGAAAACCTCCTGCAGGTTAAACTGACCGAACAGTTTAAGTGCAGATTAAATAACACTCATAATTAACACAACAAAACACTTGATAGCAAAACAGCATTAAGGCTACAAATAAAACTGCATTAAAAAACAACATCTGAACAGGAACTTGTCTCATCTCCTAATATATGACAACCTCCACTTTTCTCGCACATGGTCTCAATGTAGTTTTTCTGCTAATTCGTTCAATTTAGGAGTTGCATGAAGCCATTTAGGTGCTGTTTTCAAGTCTTGAGATGGAAGGGAAACCCCTGATAAGGTTTCAAAAATTGGCATCAAAAGAGGAAATTTTGAATTAGGCATCTCTATATCACAATGGCACAGTGAGACAAGAATGCCCCGGGGAAAATTTACTTGCACGGCATAAACAAAAGCAAGGGGAATAGAAAATAGTCTGTTTAGGATTACAAACATTAACCGCAAAAGCTGATGTTTGCAGAATATAAAGCGTTGTATCAGTCATTTTACTGAAACATTTTCTTGCAGTCTCACGCCTTTTCTAATCTTTGTATTGTCTCAGTAATGCAGTTTACAAGAATATAAACAAACAATATGGCCTAAAGTAGAGGTCAGTCCTACTGGCTGGACATTGGAGAGCCTCAAAATTGTACATGTTAGGATTTAGTTAGATTGACTTCATGCAGAGAAAATTATAGAGGTGACTAGGAAATAATGTTGCACACAGAAACAGATAGGTAAGGAATTATTACAACTTACTAGTATACAAATTAAAGTGTATAGATTCAGAACATTTTCACTGGAGTCAAAGAAAAAGCTCTATTATTTATTACAGAAAAGCCATTACACTGAGCATCTGAAACTCCAGTTTTAAGTCCTAAAAATCTAAAAAAAAGAAAAAGTATTTCATTCAAGATATTTTTGTCTAGTCATTGTTTTTCCTGCATAGAGCAGTTTCTGGCAACCCACCCAAGGAAGTTTTAGCCAGCACAATTAGCGAACCACCAGCACCCCAATGATAAGAATGACCAAGTAACCATCTCTTAAATTAAGGTTTAATTTAATGGACATTTTTGTTTAATAAATGGTCAGAAAAAACAGGAAAATAAGTTTGGAAAATTAACAAGATCGCACAGACTTATTGCTTTTTTGCCACAGACTGATCATTCTTACCAATATGCAGAGTCACCCCCTAAAGGCCCGTTCTAAGCCAATAAAACCCTGCTAGTCAATTAGTTTTATCTGATTTCCCTCCTTCTGGTGTTTATCAGTGTGAAACGGTACATGAAATACCTTTTGATATCAAACGTTTTACTACTACACCAATGCCTTTACAGTACTTCTTTAACATAAAGGAATACTGTTTGCCTTTTGCCAATTAATGTACTGTGTTGATGTCTTGTAATATCTCAGCACCAATTAACCTCTTTTGTCCTCAGTGTACTTAGTGATGTAAAGTGACTGAGACTCTCCCAGCAGGATGTTAAATGGAGTTCTGTAGGAGGAAAGGAAAAAAAGCATCCTTCAGTGGAGAGCTCGGCTTAGTCTGATTTCAGTGGTCTTAGATTCAAACAGAGTTTCCCGTTGTTTTGTTGTTGTTTTTTTTCCTGGCTGAGTTGGCCTCCTGAGTCTGCTTAATTTTTTGGCTGCTTGTCATGGAGCCAAACACACCCAGTTAGATTAGACTCACAATTAGTCACAATATGCAGCTGGGTGAAAATGGTCTCATCATCTTCATTAAACGAGAATTACCCAAGTGCCAGCAGACAGCTTGTTAAATGACTGCTCACCTCTATCTGGCCAGCTAGTTTCATATGCCGTGAATAATCAAAAAGTACAAACATCTGAACTTCCTTTCTTTTGAATTTTGTTGACATTGCTCCGAAATATTCATTTATCTCCAATTGACATACTTAGTATTTCATAAATATTTGTATTCGTTCAAATATGTAGATAATAAAAAACAACTTTCAAAATGAAACAGTCCAATACAAAACACATCATAAGGAGCAAAGGTTAATTTCAGAACAAAATGTCTGGTAAAAAATTTCCTATGCGTGCAATGAGAAAATAAACTATGTATAAAATTAATGCCAATATAAGACAACTATCTGGTGTCTTCTCTGAAATGAACATTTGTAATGCAGTTGGCTCTTATAGAGCAATAAGGGGAAAAAGCAAGAGCAGGGAGAGTGTGTGTGTGTGTTTGTGTATGTGTGTGTGTGTGTGTGTGTGTGTGTGTGTGTGTGTGTGTGTGTGTGTGTGTGTGTGTGTGTGTGTGTGTGTGTGTGTTCCCCCCCACACTGCCAGAAGCTAAGTGCTCTTCCAGTCAGTCAGTCAAACCCACCCAGGTCAGCATACATCCGGCTGACCAAGAAGAATAAAAGATGTCGATGAAACAGAGGAGTAAATGTACAAAGGATGACAGGCTGACAGCAACAGAAGAGGAAACACAGAAATACAGAACAAAACAAAGCGTGAGATGTGTTAAAGCGGTGTTCCAGTTATGGCTAAACAGGAAAAAGAGGACAGAAGAAACTGAGAAAGATGAATGACAGACAGGATTAAGCAGGGCTGAAACGGGGAAACTAGAAAAAAAAGCTTTTCGAAACACGGTAACTTTTCTGACCCAGAAGAACCAGAATTTAGTACTCAATGTTAAAAGAATAATGTGCAGATTTAATATTGCACTTGCAAAACTTTGGCAGACTCAAGACTGATTGAAATTATAGCAGCAATTTTCTGTTAACATTTCCCACAAGACAACTTCACAGCAAACTGTTTGGTTTAAGATTCAGATGTAATATCTGCAAATGTAGCCTCAAGCCACGAGCCTGAAGGAAAGCAAGGAAAGGAGGTGTACAGCACTGACCCATTACACAGGTCTGGTTAGCCCAGATTAAAAAATTTCCAGCCTTTAGACCCAACAAATGCTTAGTCAAGTGATATCACCACAGGCAATTTACCAAACTTCTCAGCCACAGTTAAAGCTGCTCACCATCAAGTTTCAGAGACAAAAATAAATTCCCTGCCTGTGCTTTCTGTAACGTGAAAAAATACTAACTTCCGATCAACAACAAATGCAAAGATTTCCATAGTTCGGCTTTAAAGCAACATGCACACCAGTCTGACATAAAAATAGCAGAGAATTTAGAACCAAAATGCTAAACAGGATCTATTATGTACACTACCGTTCAAAAGTTTGGGGTCACCCAGGTAATTTAATTTTTTCCACAAAAAATTCACACTTTTATTCATGTGCTAACATAATTCCACAAGGGCCTTCTAATCATTAATTAGCCTTTCAACATGATTAGCTAACACAATATAGCATGTACATATGGAGATATCCATTAAAAATAAGACATTAAGAGATAGAATAGTCATTTAACACATTAACAATGTCTCCAATTTATTTCTGATTAATTAAATGTTATCTTCACTGAAAAAAAAACGGAAAACTTTTCTTTCAAAAATAAGGACATACCAAGTGATCCCAAACTTTTGAACAGTAATATATGTATCACCTTCCCAATACGGGTGACAAAAGTGGATAAGCAACGTTATTTAACTCTACAGGTATGGTATTAAGATCAGATGATTAATAGTTAATTAATCAGATCATAGAATGTTTTACAAACTGTTAGCATCAGTGAAACATGGCTCTGATAGTAGCCGATGTCAGAGCATCCTCCACCTGTTATACTGGGCTCTACATCATTGTCAATGTGTACCTGAAATATTTTATATTTAAATGACAGTTGCCTTAATATGAGACAGCTGTATTCATCAAGTAGGTACATGATGAGGTTGTTGTTTATAATATAGCATTACTATTATGAATAAACATTCTCTGATACTAGTGAGCATAGATGGCTGTTATTGATTGATTAATCAGCCTTCTGCTTTTTCTGCTCCAAACTACCATTATGCTACAGGTGTTAAAAACTGGAGAAGTCCATTTGACCTCCACTTCAGTGTGATTCCTTGATTTCAGTGTTATTCCTGTAACATGCCTCTACATAGTAAGGTAAGCCATATCCTTTGGTAGGTGTGGAAAAACAACAGGAACTCAAACAAGAGCCATAGAAAGTCATCACAATGTGACCATGACAGTGTCTATGTCCACAATTATCTTCCTCCACTGTCCACAACAAAACAAACAAACAAAAATAACCCTGTAGGTAAAGCAGCATATCTGTTTATCCATGTGAAAAACAACAAAACTCTCAATGAGGCATCTTCGTGTAAATATATCTGTTGCTCTTTTAATCTACATTTCTATAAACCCTCTAGTAAGAAATGTCAAACATTTTCTTCCCCAAAATAACACATTTGCAGGGAATGCTGGGTCTATATTTGGCTTTGCTTGTCGAAGGACAACCAGCAGATTTTATCATCTGTAGTTAATTAACTTTACTTACAGTTCTTGGCTACAAACTAAATTAGAATTCTTACTTGTTAATGCAATCTCCCTGCAAGCCAGTTTCTGAGCTACTTACAATGTTCAATCAAAGAAAATTTCTCTGAGAAATATCATTGATTGAGCGCTACAATATAACTCAACCAGTAGATAATGGATTAGCTTTCTGGAGTCTACAAAAATCTTACTCTTCAGTGAGGATTTCTCTCGTAAATCAATCAATGCAAGCATCAACAGACTGAATTAGCAGCAATTAAGGAGCAGGTTGGACATATGACCTATTACATGTCATTCATACCTGTATGTCAGTGTCTTTGACTGGCTCCAGGGGCTCAAAGGTGGTGGCAGCACTTAGACTTTCCAACCTCTGAGAAATATGGAAAATGTCTAAACCTCTGGAACCGAGGAGGATTGACCTAAAAGTAAGACAGAAAGGTGGTGAGAAAGCTGAGATCAATACTGACAAAGAACTGTGGTAGTGCTCAACAACCACTAGAGGGCACAACAGGCTTTGTTACAGTGACAAGACTAACTATATGGATTAGATGAGATGAACAAAATTTTCAAGGATGTCTTTGATGTCAATGTATGGAACCTCAAAGAAACTCTAAAATAAAAGGTATTTATAAAGAAATTAATCTACTACACAGAACTCAAGAAACTTCATCTTACATATTCTGAAGACAAAAAGCTTGTAGTGAATATGAGTGTGTAGATTTGTCACAGAGGACATGCTAAAGTGGTTTTAAACTGCAGTTTTAGTTTACATTTTATTAAGGGTGACAATTGTCAAAATAAATATTCTACTCATTCGATACAGTTACATTAAAATTCTTAATATCAAGCTGAATATCAAATAGTGCCTAATCAGTGTAATTTTTGACATGTGGGACACAGGTTACTGTTGAGGATGCACAATATTGGATATTTGCCCATAATCCAATATTTTTCAATTAATTCTGGTCAACTGCTGATTCGGATATCTGCACATATTTTTCCACCTAATTACAGAGAACATCAAGTCTCTCCTGTAGCAGAATCAACATATTATTATTCCTACTCTTACCATAAAGGTGTGGCACAGATAAAATGCAATGCTTTCCAAATGTAAACATTCATTTTGCAAAATATGGAAATGACATGTACAACATGGCATAGTAATGATGTAAATTTTTAAACAAAACTGTAAACTTCATCCTATCTTAATCTTATCTGCCTCTCAATGTTTATTTTGTGTCGATGCTGATATTTCACACCAAAAGAAATGTCACCATTCACATTGGCTTACCAAGAATCTGCCAATATCATCATGCATTCCTAGTTACTAGTTTAGAAATAGGTTATTCACCCAGCAAAAACACAATATCAAATGGCTGTGAATGTCATAATCTGGTAGAGAGAGGATCTAAAATGCACAACAATCTACGTTTATTCAAACATGCATGATAACAGCATTGCATTGGACGTGTTCCTTACGCTTTTACGTCTGCAGCATCGTGCGAGGTGCGGGTCAATGTGCGGGATCGAAGCCTCTCTCCTGCCTGTTGGATTTCCTGAAGGTTCCTCTCAACATGCGGCAGCTCAGACACAGCTTCTGTCTCAGCAGCTAACTGCTCTGCCTGCTGCAGTAGCTCCCCAAAACCCTCAGCATCCATATCGCTAGACAAAGACAGAAGGAGAGAGTGTACAAGTGAATGCAAAGACAGCAAATGGCTTTTACATGTGACTGGATCTGAGAGACAAACAATGCAAAGTGATAACCCTTGGATTGTTCTGTCTCTATGCAATGGCAAACTGGATTAAAATAAAGCTAAAGCTAAACTACAACTATTTTCAATGTGTCCGTTTTTCTGAAGATTTATAGATGTTAGCACGATAAAATGAAGACAGAACCAGAAATTGAAGAACGTTGATCAATTTTTCAAAAAAGTCCAAGACAAATCGCAAAATGACATAATCTACAGACTTTCACTTTACTGTAACAGAGCAAAGAAACTAGAAAATATTCACATTTAAGAAAAAGGAATACAAAAAATAAGCCTTTTTAAAACTCGAAGTGATGAATGACAATCAAAATAGTTGGTGATAAATTTAATAGTTGACAGCTAATCTATTAATCATTGCAGCACTAGACAATATATTATAATATAGACATTATTACTATTAAATCAGGTGAAAGTTCCAAATTATTTCCACAGAACGTCACAACTGTCTGGTGATGTGTGCAGGTGTAAACTTCTTGTCCTCACTGACTGAAGGATTTGCAGCTAAAATCTGGAGTACAATAATTTCCTCTGACTTTATACAAACTTGTGTTGTTATGTTTGTCCCACTTAAAATAATGAATAGTGTACAAAAGTGCTACAATTCCTACACTGTGCATTAAATCAAGATTATTTATATAGTAGGTTTAAAACAACCTTAGATGACCAAAATTCGGTATAGTTTGTAGTACTGTACTAACAAAACAAAACCTGTCAAGGTATAATTTGTCACCAGTAACATTGATTAACCCAGGTTGGCTGTTTGAACTCAACGCAATCCCTCACAGTGTTAACTCAAGTTTTACTGCTGCCATACAACTTTAAATATTTAAAGCAGACACCATACAAACTATGAATAAAATATGTAATCGGGTGTATAATGGACACACGGTTATCGTCTGACAGCTGAAATCAGCAAACTGCCACCTGAAGCGCGCGCATGGTTTTTTTTTTTAGCTTGGCGTGAAAATGCTAAAAGTTGGGCGGCTAGTCAAAACTCGCAGCAGCAACAACAACAACAATAAGACGCCATTTGAAAGTTAATTTCAGCTACTGAGAATGAACCCGATAAGAATCTTGACAACCACATGTCTGGACCACTTTCTTGGCGCTAGCCTTCCGGCCCAGCTTTGTTAGCATGCTACTATTTAGCCCGAAGTCAAAGTGAACGGCGCTCTACGGTGTTAGCTAACAGGCTACATTGCTAACATTTTCTCATATGCTAGCAGGTGAGTTAAATTATAGCTTTTTGAGGCGGACGCACTTCATACCTGTTATGTAGGGCAGGTGGATGTATGGCCTTGTTTGTACTCCTCTGGTGAAAGTGTTTACAATAATTAGTTGGTATTCAGTGGTGTTCAACATGAAAGTAGATTATTTGACCCGGCACTTCTGGAGTCGACGGTGATTGGACAATACTCACTCCGTGCCCGGAAGTTCCTCTTCTTCTTTGGTTTTAATGTCGGACTACATACCAACGTTGAAAGAGAATGTTTCCACCTATTGTAGCAGAGAGGACATTATCATGATTTCAACAAAGATATGCTCTGGGAATAAATTAACTAATTCTTCAAATATTTAATGAAAACGCTCGTTGCACTTAACATTAATAAATATTGAATAATTATTCAATAATATAATATGGACATCACTTCTCTCCAGACATAAGGACTCAGACAACAGCAGCCCAGTGTCAAACCTAAAAATCATGTCAGTAAAACAGAAACAGTCACTTACCAGTCAAGACCCTTCTACTCTCAGTGAATATAATAATGCAGGGGCTATTATATCAAGAAATCCATCTCAAATTCATAATCAAAGAGCCACCCATGCACCATGTAGGCAAATAAAAGTCATTATACAAACAAAATCTGTGTATTTTTGTTGGTTTATTTCATCTAATACACAGGGCCGGATTGGGAGTCAGTCCCCCCCCCCCTCCACCTCTTCAACAGAGTCTTGGTTGGCACTAAAAATTATGACATAACACAACAAACCTTTGAACTTGTACACTGTATTTAATAATTACTCACATACAGTATACTGCTGAAGTGGAATCACTGCAACGCAAATACACACATACACTACAACTTAAACACATTAAAACCAAAATTTCCAAAAGTCTCTCAATTATAAACAAAGCAAAACCTTACCTGGATGTGAATGCACTTCGCACACTTTACTGCTCTTTAATCCTCCCATACCTGACATACTGTGTTGAAGTGTGGGGAAACACCTACCAGAGCACAATTAATCCTATAGTTTTGTTACAAAAACGAGCTGTGCGGATCGTTCACAAGGCGGGTTTTTTAGAACACACACATAATTTGTTTACTCAGTCAAAGTTGTTTAAATTCAATGATCTTGTAAAATACAACACATCAATCATTCTTCTTAAAGCTTTCAATAAATTATTACCAACCAATCTTCAGCGCTTCTTTATAATTCGAGAGCAAACATATGATTTGAGAGGTTATGCTAATTTTACATTACCCAAAGTTCGAACTACTCGTAAAAGTTTTTGTGTGTGGGGTGAAACTCTGGAACAGTTTGGACTTACAACACAAGCAATGCCAAAATATTAGCAGATTCAAACTGTATTATAAACATCAGATCTGGTCTAATTATAGGCACAGCATGCTGTAATTCACCTTGTCATTTACAGTTACTGATCAATGTGTCCCTACTGTCCCTATTGTGGTGTTTGTCCATTACCATCGCTGGTATTTTGTCAATTTCCGGTATTTTGTCCATTTCTAGTATTTGTCCATTTCTGCTGTTAGTCCATTACCATTGCTGGTATTTGTCCAATTGTTTATTGTCTTTTGTGTATTATATTGTGTTTGTCACTGTAACATAACCTTGTTATGATGAGTCACAGCTCATAGTGTTTCCGTAGATGAGCTTGGGGGTAGGATTAAATAAGTTTTCTTCCTCCTACTTCCTTTTCAGGCAGTCTATGCATATGTTATCACACTGGAATGTTTGTTTTTGCATTGTTATTGAAATCGCCTGAAATGAATGAATTTAAAAAAATTCAAAACAATTTTGAAAATTACAGTATATTACAGTTTTATCGCTAATTACTAATTACACAAAGAAGTAACAATGTTGAGGTCCGCTGCCGGTCCATCACAGGCACAGGGACCACAAATTGCAGTGTCTGTTGTTTTACTCTGTCCGGCCGATGCTTCGAGAGCTTTTCTTCTCTTTTCTCTGAGCTTTTCAGCCCCTCCTTTACGTTTTTTGATGTTCTTCTCCATCTCCAACTGCCTGGCTGGGCTTTACTGCACACACCGCGATATCAAGTCTAAACTCTACTCAGCCCAGAGCTGTCACCTGAGGGCGGGGCTAAGCGTGCGTGTGGTGTGACGCATGTGGGCCTGCGTGCCTGTACAGGGCTGATGAATGGTTGGACGCTCATCCAATTCGGCCGCATATGGATAAATAAACAAAATTATTTAATAAATACCAGCGCACCGGCCCAGATGTGGACCGGTCAAACGACCGAATGAAACGTTCAATCCTCCCCTGCTAATACAAGCAAGCAAACAAAACAACAACGATGGCTCCTGCTGCCTTCCTGAGTCTCACATTGAAAATCTTTATGCTCTCCGGGTAAAAGCTGGTCTGATTCCTTCCTACCTAATTATATATAACACAACAACAAATAAAAATTAAATGGACTCATGCATCTAAAGTAATCAACACTTAAATATAAAACTTCTATAAATATTAATAACTTATCTTACATAGTTTTCTTTTTTTTTTGACAAACACATTTACATTACTGTACAGTAAGAGCAAATGCTGCAAGTCAGTAAGATCCAAAATATCACAAGTTAAAACTCATTAAATAGTTACAACATATGCCGAGAGTTAAAAATAAGTCATACAATAAAAGTGAGCCTTAACGGATGTACAAGAGTATACAGAGTTTCAGGCAGGTAGTGTCACAGCGAAAGGTCCGAATAACAAAGATCCGGTCATCTTTAGCTGTAAGTCGAGACCTTGAAACTCTTAGTGGCTTTTCTGGAGGATCTCAGGCAGAGATGAGGCTCAAAGGGAGTTAGCAGATCAGACATATAGGCAGGAGTGTGAGCATTTAAGACAAACAAGTAATCATATCCCAAGGTCAATTCCAATACTGACCTGAAATAAATATAAAATATAAAATGCAGTTATAAAGGAAGGAAAACATTTGAAAAGTTGAAACAGAAATCCACTTTCAGGCTCCATCTATGCTCATATTGTTTTACTTATACAGGAGTCTTTGCAATATTTACATTTTAAGAGTTCAGGAACACCATATGGAGCAACCTTGGATTACATGGATATGGATATATACAAACCCTAGATAGCTCATGAGCGCTGTCAGCCTATGGGGAGCGACGTCGCCACATGGCGGCCATCTTGGGACAGGGCTGCTCGATCACAAGGTAATAACATAATAATAATAACAAGGTTCCCACTCTTTTCAATAAATCATTTTCCAGGATTTTTGCAGTGTCCCATAACCAACTGAAGTTACAACAATGGAGTGGGCAACTTTTAAGTTAATCTCGCCTTCTTAAAAAACAAGATTAAAGGTTGATGACCAATATCTCTAACTAGCTGCACAGTATCATGTTAAGCTTTTGAATTTATTTCTAAATCTCAGGCATGAAAATTGTCTGCTCGCTGTCTTTTTAGTCAAAGGTTATTTAGTGTCTTACTATTCTTAATTTATGGTTTATACTTATATTGTAATCTTCACAATTTTATCCTGCTGGTTTGAGGACTGCAGCGAGGACCTTCCACTTCTCTAAACTTCAGGCTGCCACTGCAAAAAAAATAAAAAATGAACACAGATATCATCTTTTTTCAGCATAAATGGATGTAAATGTAATTTTATTATTTAGCATTGCACTTCTTTATTACTATCAGCTTTCTAATGCACAGATAAAGACAAAGCTCAACCAAAATCAATGCACAACAAACAGAGATGTTGTCTTTTCTTTTCATGAACCTGGTGCCTACATTACCCACAATGCATTTCGGCTGCAGGCTAACTAATCCAGGCATAGATGTATACAAACAATAAGTCTAAGGTCTCAATCAAAGTCTCTTAACAAGCAAATAAATACAACCACAACCACCACGAATGTAATTTCGCCTAAAGATTCGGTTCTAAAAAAAATGTTGGTCTCAGGAAAACCTAATAATTGAAAATCAGATTGTGAGTAACACCATCTTCAATGTGAGTAGTCAGGCAGAAAAGACACACAACTATGCCGCATTTTTCAAAACGAAAAGCTGCGATTTTGGAATTGAGCCTGAATCATAGCCACGTTAACAAGGTTTGTAATAAACTAAACCGTTTGTAAATCAATCAAGAATTGAGCGAGTTATGAGTGTTAAAGTGAGGAAATCGTCGACCTTACCATTGACTACAGTACAGTGCGCCAGAGCAGTCCCCTATCCTAAGATGGCCGCCAAGTGACGACGCCGCAGACTCCGTCTTGAGACATCTAGCTTTTGTATATATCTATGAGCGGCCGGCCCTGGGTGTAAGGTTGGCGTTCATATACCTTCCACCGCCATGAGGAGAAGAATTCTTCAATGGGGCTCAGGAAAGGGGAGTACGGTGGAAGGCAAAGATTGATAAAACCTTGGTTCATATTGAACCACACTCTAACCTGGAGGCCTCTGTGAAAACTCACATTGTCCCAAACAACAACATAGATGGGCTGCTCATCCTGCTGCCCTAACAGAGCATCTCGCATGTGATTGAGGAAAATGAGGAGATGGTGAGTGTTGTAGGGCCCTAGGTTGGCATGATGGTGGACAACACCATGGTTGCTGATGGCAGCACACAATGTGACATTGCCACCACGCTGCCCAGGGACACCAACAGTGGCCTGTTGGCCAATCACACTACAGCCTCTCCTTCTCCTTCTGGTGAGAATAAATCCAGCTTCATCCATGTGTATTCATGGGGTTTTTCCATTGCATTCAGTTCAAAACCACTCTTTAGAAATAGATATATATTTTTGTAAGTGACACAGAAAAAGTGATGTACGCCAACTACAGTAACCAACATTTATGTGTCTGGATATATACCAGCCTGGACATACTGGAATCTTTGCTCTTTGACTGTATCAGAGTTGCATTCAAAGGGCACTCTGTACAGCTGTTTCATGCGCAGTCTGTTGCGCTTGAGGACATGATCTACAGTAGAGAGGCTGACACTGTCAGTACCCTCAAAATGCACATTGTCCTCAATGATCCTCTGCTGAATTTCATGCGGTTTACTGGTGTTCTCACGGACCATGTCGACAATTAGGGTCTCTTGGTGTGGGGAGAACATAGATGTCCTACCACCCTCATGTGGCAGTCTTTCAGTTCTACAAAAAGAGAACATGCACTTACAAAAATACATACATGGAATAGGCGTACAGTCAGACTAACCTTCCATTACAATACTCCAGTACACTGGCACAGTGATGTACTGAAACATGTTTACTGTGGTACAGTATATAGTACAGTCATTGTACATATGTAATGTTGTCAACATTTACGTACTATAATGTCAAAAAAGGTAATTACCTGTTCTTTTCTCTAAATCTTCAGATTACGGTGGACACAGTGAATCTACTGATGTTTGGTTGTACCCTAAGTCCGGCCTCCCTCATCGTCATACCATGGACAAGAAGTAGCTCTGATTTCATCAGATATTACTGTTCTTTGTCCTCGCTGACCACCTTGACCACCTTGACCTGCTCGACCTCCTCTCACATGAACTACTCTTCTTAGATTTCTGTCCATTGTAGTGCCTCACAAACCAGTGCTCTGGCTTATATGTACCCTCACCATTAGCCATAAGCGTGATCAATTTTGAGTTGCTGTGTTCAACTGGTGACGCCTGAGCTTTCACTGTGTTTGACTTTTGTCACCTGTGCTCACCATTATGCAACACAGTTGCATCACAATGACAATGCGTTGACAAGATGTGTCTAAACAGGTGAAAAGTGCTTATGGTTTTGCCAAAAGAGTGACTGATTCAATAAGTGGGTTCAGGCAACTGAGAATTTGGTTCAGACAATAGGGTTTAGTGTTTTAGCAATTGAGAAAAACTGTATTCATCTCTCAGGATTCAGAGCAAACCGAGATGTTATGACCTACTCATTTTTCTGTCACACACTTTCTCCGTTTCATCCTAAAACCCTGATTATTTCACACATTTTGACAGAAACCTCGCGGTTGTTGTAAACAAACATCTAATTTGCATTCCATCCGTGGCACCATTCAGTGTACCACTCCTGGCACCGTTGTCTTGGACTTTTACCCACTGCACACGGCGGTACGTGAAGGCAGCACATTATTTGGCTTGCTCACGGAGTCCGGCCGGGTGCAGAGCTGCAGGCGACCGGAGCAGCACAGACAGACGGAGGCGGGGTTGTACCGTGTGCACACTTCCGACAACACTACAGGGATTACAAAGGAGCGCCTGTTTGAATTGTGTCTGAGCTGAAAATACGCGATGCTTCTATTTTGAACAGCTGAACTTCAGAATAATAATAATAATCCTATTACAAAAACTAAATAACCAAACCTAAAAGGTCACTTATAAATTATTTTGGAGATTGCAGATCAAAAACGGTGTTATATGAGTGAACTGTTTTGTATTTAAAAGCAAATTTAGAGGTTCAAAGGAAAGGACTGGACTGTGAAAATTGAAATAAATAACTTGCTAAATGAAAACACAAGCTGGAAATAGAAAATAAATATCCATGATGCAGATAATACACTGACAATTGGGCGAATACATACATTTTATTAATCTAATTTGCCTTGATGAGACATTAAACAAACTATATATGAAAATTACTTCTCTTAAATTCTACAAATGCAGTTTTAACTGTATTCTGAACACACCTTGACCTCAGTTTACATAATGTTCCCACTATTTTATTAATCCGTGCGCAAAACTTGGCACAGCTCATCTTTGCACACATCCTTCTTTCATATTAACCTCATTAGGATCCATATAAAATCACAAAGATAAAGCGGTGCAGAGAATGGATGGATGTGATAAGTAGTGATTTTATATGGTTATATGGATCCTAATGAGGTTAATATGAAAGAAGGATGTGTGCAAAGATGAGCTGTGTGAAGAGCTGTGCCAAGTTTTGCGCACGGATTAATAAAATAGTGGGAACATTATGTAAACTGAGGTCAAGGTGTGTTCAGAATACAGTTAAAACTGCATTTGTAGAATTTAAGAGAAGTAATTTTCATATATAGTTTGTTTAATGTCTTACTTATCACATATATTTCCTAAAAAAAATATCATCATCATTTAAATTTCACGTGCTATTTTAGGAAATTCTGAATTATTGTTGAACTTGTGTGTCCATATGTTCACGTCTCTAAACCCTCCACAGCCCCACACTGTGTTTTGATTCTGGATAAATGCGTTAATTATTCCGGAGCCGTTTTCCCCCCGGGGGGTAAAGAAAAAACGGGGGTCCGGGTGGTCTTACATAATCTACAGCCGACACGCCAGCCTGCCCTCGGTTGAAAGTCTCTGTGTTCCGGCTGCTCGTCGTGTGCACAAGCCTCCGTGCAAATCATTAACCGGCAGTCTCGGGCAGTCTGCGTGACACACAGGCGCGTTTTGCACCCGGTTCTGTTTTCCCCGGACGCTATAAAAGCGCCGCACCTCCTCCAGGAATCACAACACTCAGACAAGACGCTTCACCTTCTGAGGAAGAACAACTCACCTACTGGAAAAAATGGACCCTTGCGAGTGCGCTAAATGTGAGTATTGTCATTTTGTCTAGGTATGAACGTTCTTGCTTTTTAAAAAAGAAAATACAAATGATGTTCTTACTAACCTAGATGATCTGTGTTGTTTCTATGTTCAGCTGGAACATGCAGCTGTGCAGGATCCTGCAAGTGCAAGGACTGCTCCTGCACCTGCTGCCAGAAGAGTAAGTTGAATTCATCCTCATAAAAAGCACATGTAGCGTTTTTAGTCTTAATCAGGTCAGGGTGACCTTCTCACCCTTTTCTCAACCCACTAAATCTAAAATTTCCTGCTAGTATCTACCAGTGAAGCATGGTTTTTATTTTTTACCTTTTATTTGTAGTTCTGAATTAAATTCACTGCACAGGTTGGCTTAATGAACTACCACCTGAAATGTATAGATTCTCATTCATTTTGTCAAGTTCAGTTGGCTCTCAAAATGCTTTAATTTATGCATTATTCATGTTTAAGTCCTCCCTGACTGGCTGCATCTGGTGTCAACATTTGGTCAAAATCAAGGCTTTGTTTCCGTCTTCACTGTGGCCTAATTTGCTCTTCTATTTTTGCAGGCTGCTGCCCCTGCTGCCCATCAGACTGCAGCAAATGTGCCTCTGGCTGTGTTTGCAAAGGGAAGACCTGCGACACGAGCTGCTGTCAGTGAGGAGCCTGCAACAGCATCCCTACTCCTGCCCTTGTGATGGAGCAATGTGAACAACTAATGGTTAAATTTGCAGATATCTAGAGCATAGTGTTTTGTACTCTTCTTTGGTGTTAAAATAAACATGTTTGATTAAGGAAAAGCAATGTGTCATCTGGTTTTGGCTTCTGACTTCAGTGGTGTAAGGTTTCAATGTATGAGGATGTGCTGCAGCAGGAGGTCATTTGATCAAGGCTGCACTTGCATGAAGCTTGTGTACAAAGCTGAAAGCCATAAATACTTGATTGAAGAGCATATACCTGAGTTCTGATCATTTGAATTGAGGGTAAAATTTAACCCCTTAAATTCTAGCTTAATTAGAGTGCATCAACACAGTTAATGCTGACAGAAAAACCTAATTCAGCAAAAATGTGTGTTCAGCCAGCTCTTTGTTTAAACATGTACAAAATATAAATTACTAGACCAATGCACTCCTACTGTAAGTCTCTGTGTGTGTGTGTGTGTGTATAAAGATTCAATAGCATTATCTAATTCTTAATCATTCCTGGCTCCGTTTATATTAGGTCATCATGTGGACTTCAAAATTATGATGGCAATAAAAAAGGTGATCTATTTTGACTTCCGTGTTATCCTTTTGCCAGGCGGAACTAAAGACAAGGTTTCTCATAGGAACGTTATTGCCGACGCACACCGGAAGTGTTGCGTTGTTTGTGTGTTTGAAGGAAGTTTTCTGACACAAGTCTTGCTTTTCGATGTTGTGGCTTTTCGCTAAGGAAGTTTAATTACCCTGGGCTATTAAAGACATTTCATCGTGCGAAAATGCCGAAGGTCGTGTCGAGAAGCGTCGTGTGCTCGGACACCAGAGACCGAGAGGAGTACGACGACGGAGAGAAGCCGCTTCACGTCTACTACTGTCTGTGTGGTCAGATGGTTCTGGTTCTGGACTGCCAGCTGGAGAAGCTTCCCATGAGGCCCCGGGACCGAGCCAGAGTGATAGATGCGGCCAAACACGCTCACAAGTTCTGCAACGTGGAGGAGGAGGAGACCGCGTATATCAAACGGGCCGAGGGCATCGAGAAGCAGCACCGCAAGAAGTGCGGCAAGTGCGGCCTGTTGCTCTTCTACCAGCACCAGGAGAAGAACAACCCGGCCACCTTCATAGTGGACGGAGCCGTGGTTAAGTTCGGTCAGGGCTTCGGCAACACCAGCGTGTACAGCCAGAAGCAGCCAGAAGCTCCCAAGAAGGTTCGTGTGATGATGACCAAGCGGACCAAAGACATGGGCAAGTTCAGCTCCGTCACCGTGTCCACCATCGACGAGGAGGAGGAGGAGATCGAGGCCCGGGAGGTGGCCGACTCGTACGCCCAGAATGCGAAGGTGATCGAGAAGCAGCTGGAGAGGAAAGGGATGAGCAAGAGGAGGCTGCAGGAGCTGGCTGAGCTGGAAGCCAAGAAGGCGAAGATGAAGGGGACGCTTATTGATAATCAGTTTAAATAGACCAGACTGAGGGAGACAAACTGTGACTGTAATTCTGTGGAGATCCTGCTGCTCCTCAAACCTCCTCTTCCATCTGTGATACACAGAGAGGACAACATGTGGAGGTGTCAAAACAGGACTAAGTTGCTGCATGTTGAGATGGTAAAATGTTAGACTTTTGATTTAGTTTGTGATCTTAGTTTTTTCAACTCTAAATTTAACATGAAAAGACTAAATAAACATTTTTGTAGTTTTTTAAAATAATTTGTTCTTGGTGTCTTATTTACCAGGGTGTAAACTATATTCTGAAATTTTTAACATTTAGTGCATTATCTTTTACGAAAAGATTTTGAACCACCTGAAATTTCTTTTTTAAAAAAAAGTGACATTTTAACAGTTTTATGCCTCACTGTATCATTTACACATTACAATTTACAGATCAGTGTACCTTCAAAGGCACCGAACATTTTGTCACATGCATCTGGAACTGAACAATATAGTATTTTACAACTTGTCAAGATCTAGAAATTATTTAAAATTTACATCCGTTTTCACATCTGTATGGTAATCCTGACCACTTGAACTGATGCACCGCACAAACTGGCAACTATTAAGGATACGATTATGTTAAAATGTATACATAAAAAATGCAAAAAAAGTGTGGCAGTGCCTCAAAAATAATGTTCCACTAAAGCAAACTCTGTTTTATTGAATCTCCTGACTCGCATTATATCGCACAATGTTCAGTGTCTATAAATACTTTCACAGTGTTTATTTTCATCTCTGTAATTTTTACACTTTGCAAAGTCAGCCCATGGGCCGGATTGGACCAATCACCTAATGTTTGACACTCCTGTGTTAGACATTGCTCCCCACCACCATGATTAAAACACCAGATGAGGGAGTGTCTTTTGTAAGAACAGTGTTCATCGCTCCTGTACAGTTCAGGAAAATATATATATCAAGGCACCATGAAGACGTTCTGGTCACTCAGAACCTTACTATTTGATGAAAAGAACTGTTTATGATACCACTTCCTGCATCAAAATGAAGGAACTGACTGCACTCTTTGACTTACTAAATGGGGACAGATAAGAAACTGTGAGTTTATAATTTAATTTATCACCCATATGCAAATATACTACCTCAAAATTCCGTCTCTGGTGGTCTAGTGGTTAATATTTGGAAATCTCTCTGCCATGGCCTGCCTTTAATTCCCAGTCAGACAACAAAATTTATCCTAAATTCTCTTCAGAATCAATAAAATATCTGTCCGTCTGTTTTTTTTTTTACCTATCCAGAACTCATTGGGTGGCGAACAATCTTAACATGGTGTTTGAAAAAAAAGTACATTGCAGATATTTATCATTTGTTAATGAAATCTTTATATTTGTCATATGTAGCATCAAAAATAGCATGCATTAGAAAGATGTCTGTAAATGTGTCAGACAGTGATTCATTAAATGTAGGACAATGTCTAACTGGCAGGTTGGGCTCTTAATGTAGGTCAGAAACAGGACAAATTAGGAAAACAACATGTTTCATAGACTGGATCAGAATTTTGCTAGAAGTGATAGAAACGCAAAAGTATTTAGAGCTACACATGTAAGCTTTTATTTGTTGTTGTTAAAATGAGTTGTGTTTATGCAAAAATTCAACTTCACACTGCAATGTGTGCTGGAAATCTCATGGCCAGCTGGTGCAGGAAACATTAACATATGACAATAACACACAGTTTAAATTGTCAAGACAGAAAAAGTCCACAATGAAACCAATAACATTAACAATTCGCAATTTTTTTGAGTTTTGTCAATAAAATGCAGTGAGACAGTCACCTGTGTGATTACTCACACTTGTGCCTTTGCTTCTATAACATGTCAAATGTCACAAGATTGTAGTTGTAATGTTGCTGTGATGTGTTTTTATGACCAGTAAGGTTTTCTTATGTACATAAAATATGGGCAGAGAGATATGAACCTGTCCATGGATGTGCAAGATAAACCAATAGATGTCAGTCTATGGGGGAGGATGGAGTGGGAGATGGTGTCAAAAGTTACACTCAGGTCAAGAAGGATGAGCATGGACAAGAGTCTGGAGTTTGTGGCCATCAGGAGTTGGTTAGTTTCAGCAGAGCTGTCTCTGTGCTGTGGGGAGGATGGAAACCAGACTGGAACTGTTCATAGAGGTTGTTCTTGGAGAGGTGAGAGTGGATTTCAGATGCAGCTGTTTTCTCTAGGATTTTGGAGAGGAATGGCAAGTTGAAAATGGGGCAAAGGTTATTGAAATTGTTAAGGTCTGAACCAGTTTTCTTGAGAATCAGAGTTAGTGCAGCAGATTTGAGACGTGATACCCTGTACAGTTTTCTAATGTTTGCAGGATTCAGTGTTCTGCATGCACAAGTACTCGCCGATTAGGCATGACATTATGACCACATGCCCACCATTGTGTTGGTCTCCTTTATGCTGCTAAAACTCCTCTCACCCAGTGGGGCATGAACACAGGACCTCTGGGGATGTCCTGTGGCACTGGGATGGTGACAGTGAATTTTGTGGGTCCTGTGGGTTGCAGGGTGGGATCTACCTAGATCAGGCTTATCCTGGCACATACCAGAGATGTTGAATAAGATTTGAATTGGGGAGTGTGGAACCTGGGTGAACACCTTAGCTCTGTCGTGTTACCCGGGCCATTTCTGACCAGTTTTTGACCTGTGCCAAGGTGCATTGTCTTGCTGAAGGTGGCAACTGGCATCAAGGACTGCTGTTGCCATGGTGGAGAGGGAATTGGGGGTTGCTTGAACTGCAATGTTTAGATGGGTGGTACATGAATGTCAGGACTCAAGGTTTTCCAGCAGAATGTTGCATTATAACGTATATCGATTCACTTCACCTGTCAGTGGTCATAATGTTGCAGCTGATCGGTAAATGATATGTGACAGAGGCGACTGTCAGGTTGAGATAACAACATAGGACAGTTCCCAAAGACAAGCATACACCAGCAATGTCTCATAAAGGAGAGAGTTTTTTTATGTGGCAGTATATTAAAGATTAAGTTGTGGACATTTGCTCCACACACTTATGATCCATTTCCTTGCTTTCGTAGTACTTGTTGATCCCGTGAAATCTCTGAATAGGAATCTTCTATGTACATCTAACTGTCCGTTGATAGTTTAAAACTTAATTTCTCCTCCTTAACTACTGTCAGTGTTTGCAAAAATGATTGTGTATATAATTGTTTACAGTTAACTGTAGCCTTAGCATTTTTTGAAGACTGTAAATTCCTAAGAGAGTTGATCAAAGTTTGGACAACTGGCTGTTGAAGGTATCTGAGTGTATGGTTTCTGTACTCATAGCTTAGTTGCTGCATAGATACCTTTTTCTCTACTCATATTACATGCAGGGAAGGCACTCTCTGTTAATATAAATGTGTAAAGGTCTCCCTCTAGAGCTCTGAAACACAAACTGCACCTCCACATGTGCTGCCTTCATATCTTTCTCTGAAGATTTATTGAACAACACGTTAACCAACCAGTGACAGTTACTAGGATTTATAAAGACCTGTTACATTACAAATGAGTACCTTTGCGTTTTAGCTTCTTAACCCGAATCCAGTTTTGGTTTAAACAGACAAATTGAGCTGAACTGTTTTACATTTATGAGGCTCACTTCATGAGTCACTTGCATTCTCCAATCCCATATTTAATATTCTACAATTCTACAATTTAATTCAGCAGACACTTTTCCTCTGAGAGTACATACAACACAAGCATTTCATCATAATCATGACAGATGAGTCACCATTTCTACGGAAACTGCCTCTGGCCACATAATGGAATTTGACGATTGTGAAATCTGAATTCACAGTAGCTGAGTAAAGTGAAAATACGAGAAAACTCTGGTTTTGCAGACGACACTTCCAACTGTTACGTCTGTTCTTGTCACTGTCACAGTTTTGACCTCATGAATGCTTGTGTTGCACTGTTTTTTCTTTTACCCTTTATTCATTCACACACCATACAAAGTGTATTTGGAGCTGTAGTTGAAATAAAGTACCTTTCTGAAGAAATCACATTTATATTTCTGGTTTGGTGAAGGCAGTTTACTTTTCTGGATCCTATACTCTGCTATTCTGTTTTGAATTTTATGCTTTGGTAGAGCTAATACTTCAAGAAAACTGGAAACTTCAAGTTGGCTTTCCTTTAAATTTAGTTACAGCAAAGGAAACTGTTCATTTGTGAGGAATCAAATCCTTTAAGTACAGCTAACTTAAACCAAAGGTGTTAATGTTACTTGTTGTCTTAATTCAGTCATGTATACTAAATGAGTCAGTTATTCCAGGTTGGTCCAACAATTCTCTTTTATGAGTATATAATGATATCCAATATATTTATTTTTGCTTGTTCCAATATCTATATACACAAGAAATATATATTTATACACACACACACACACACACACACACACACACAGATATGAGGATCCACTGTACTTGTAATAAAAGCTGAAATTTGTATTAAAGTAGACTACAATAAAATATATTTTGTTATTTTAAATAATATACAGAGTAACTGTAGCTTTTCTAAAATAACCTTTATTTTAAGCTCTAATCATCTAATTAATAATTATTGAAGAAAATAGTGGTGAATATTTTTTTGCTCTAATGTTTCTTACAGTAATTTATTCTAGTCTTTAGTGGATGATGGTTAACAGAGAGGAAACTCGGACATATGTGTCATTTATCCATTTCACTGTGAAATTTTGTGTCTCTTGGGAGTTTTTTGTTTTTAAATTTTATTTCTGAATTAAAATAATCCTCTAGGGGTGGAACAAAGCTTGCCACTGACATTTATATTCAGGTAGAATGTGGTTTTGTGATTTAGTTGTTTTAATTAATGTTTTAATTGTTTGTCTAACAAAAGTTGCACTCATCACTCATCTTTTGTTTCACTCTTCACTCAGGGGTTTGAATATGTCACATGTTGCAGTGACTCAGCTCATTACGCGCTGACACCAGGACTGACCTGTT
Organism: Acanthochromis polyacanthus; assembly: GCF_021347895.1. Lineage (NCBI taxonomy): Eukaryota > Metazoa > Chordata > Actinopteri > Pomacentridae > Acanthochromis > Acanthochromis polyacanthus. Next base: position 29,677,163 of record NC_067120.1, on the reverse strand, counting down.
GTGGGAAAAACTCCAGTGCAGCCGGACAGTGCCGGGTGCAAAAATGCTGCCTTCAGGCTCCCCTCGTAAACTCGTAAATATGAGAAATACCAATATGGGAGAATGGGGCACAGCCTAAAACATTTAAATTTGAATAAATAGTTCCAAAATATTTGATTTTGTTTTTTCATTACTTTATATATGCAATGAAATATAGTGGCGGAAGTGAAAATGTACAAATTACCCAACTGGTTCAGTGAACTCTCACAGAGGGCTAGTTGTAAAAACTAGAGATGTCTATTACAGTTTTTTTTGATTGCTAACACGCATTGGTCCAAACTGAAGTCGCATATTCAAAACTCTTAACACAGTCTGCAAAACAGAAGTCCATGTGGACCAAACTGTGAATCACTTCCCATTGCTTTCACACAAAATGCATTCAGTGACCACAGTCAGCAAAATTCATGAACTTTTTCTCAGTTACTAGTTCACCACCTGCAAAACACTAGACTTTTACAGCACATTTTACCAATGCTAACACACTGTGTTCCAAACAGTTAAAAACACAATCAAAACAGAATGATGGGGGGGATTTCTGCTGCAGCCACATTGAAATCTATTGAAAATCATTTCAAAATATTGACAATAAAAGTAAATAAAAAGATGATCTAATTCCAAACACAGCTGAGTAGTTGTCAGCTGAAAACTGATTCAGGTGATCTGTGTTTGGCCTCTTCAGAAATCATAAAGGAGACACTCAAAAAGGTTCTACCCACAATGCATCTCCAGAGAAGACATCAGATGTAATGGATGGAAACATGAGGCCAAATGCAGACGACAGGGTGTGAATGTTACAGTATACATGTGTTGTTGGTTTTTGAGTTTTATCTCTTGATTTCTATTCTGTCCTCTGAATTCTGCATTTATTTTGTTTACAGTAGACTTTTTTTTGTAAGGTCCCAAAGTACCGATGCAAAAGCACAGAGAAAATATGTCAGTCTTGTTGAAGTAAACTACTGCATTCCAGATTCATTCTTTTTGCAATATAGCACAATAATTTAGAACACTCAAAGTGCAAAGATCTTATTTTATAATAAAATACTCATTTACATAAAAAGAAATCATTCAAACTTTGAAGATTAAAATTTATTTCATATAATGCTCTCTGTTGTTGGTATTTTGTGGTTCAGTGTCCTAAGACTGACAGCGTTTGTTTCCAAAGTGAGACTATTTGCTAGTGCTGTGGTTGAATGAGCTTATTTTGAGACATTTGTTGGTGAAAAACAGTTTTGGGGATGAAATTAACTGTTTAGCTGAGATACATGATGGAAATGCAGGCTGTGTTCAGAGTTTTGAACATGTGACTTCAGTTTGGACCAATGCTTGTTACCAACTGAAAAAAACTGTAATTCAGTACAGTTCTGCCTACGACACATGCTACAGGTGGATAGTACTAAATACAGATTTCTTTTCTTCTTCTTCTTCTTCTTTTTCTTATTATTATTGTTATGTGGACATGCACTTTGTCCTGTTTTGGGGAGTATTTTTACAATTAACATGGAAATTACATTTTTTGTGACTTTATCAGATATTATCTGTAATTTAACAAAGTAGGGTAACTCTGCAATACCAGTAAACTGATTTAGAAATATTAAGTATTACATTGTATCAATGAATGATCAATATGTAGATGGTAAATGAAGAGTTCATTTGCCAAAACAGATAACTCCTTTTTGATAAATGTTCAGAAAACTTTTTTTTATTGTTTACTTGAGATAATATAAATCAAAGTGAAGTTGAGTGGATTTGACTCAGTAGAAAAATACATGACAAAATAGAGAAAAAATAAATTATTATTATTATTATTATTATTATTATCTCAAGAAAACAATAAAAAAATGAGTTTTCTGAAAACGGAGTTACCTGTTTTTGGAAATGAACTCTTCATATGCAGACATGTACACTCAAAATTTGAAAAAGAATTAGAGGTTAACAATAAACAATGGAGACATTCACATGAGAGTACAGTAAGGCTTTTAAGTGAACATGCCACATTGTAAAAGAAGTTAATTGTTCCGTTGCTTTGTTCTGTTTTTACAGTTTTTACCTGTCATTATGTGTACAGTTTAGTGTTCTTTCACTGTTTCCTGTTTTGTTAAATTATAGATAATAACTGATAAAATCTGAAAAAATTCCCATTTGCAAATTGACGTCAAAAAACAACAAAACAATATAAAACTAAAAGACACAAAAAGTCAAATTTAAAACATTAAAAATCTGTATTTTGACATAATTTGTTCTTTTACAATGTTTGACCATAAAATTACATAATTTGACTGTTTTTAAATCCGTTTTTAAACGCAGATATCTGCCATTATTTTCACTATTTACACACTTTTAAAACATCACAGAATTTTTGTAGGGATTCTTGCTCCCAAATTTAATCTTTTTTTAAATAATATTGACATTTTTTCACAGATTTTATTTTATTTTTACAGTATATCTCACTATTATTAAATGTGTATTTATTATATTATTTTTTTCATCTATTTGTCTACATTTGTTTATATTTGATACAATTATGTCTATTTTATCTTCCCTTTTTAAATACTGGATTATCTCTTATTCTGCCCCTAGTGTTTCTTCGTTACATTTAGTTGTTGCAATGTTTCCATATTGACTCCTTAACTTAAAACAAAATTATTTATTGGGGTTTTTGAAGTGGAGTTTCAATAAACAGCTTTGTGTGTCTGTATGAAATGTGCCATACAACTAAAGTTTATTTTACAGTTTTTCTCGATTGCTAAGACACATTCCTGGAAAGCTGCTCTCCTTCTCCCTAAACTGTGAACACAAAACCCAGTTTTCAAGCTACATTCACAAAACCTCTGACTCTTCTTGCAAAACCAAACTTTCACCCCAAAACAGTTCAATCTGTGCTCTGAACTGAACTACGCTGTCAAATCATGCCTCAAGTCAATCTAAATAAATACTCTACTGAGTAGTCACTAAACACTACATAGAAAAAAGGAAAACACAATGCTCAGGACATGAAGCGGTACAAATAAATGTTTATTTAGCCTAAATGCATGTTACAAAAACAAAATATCTGGACATTTGTAACACTTGTACATAGAATAAAGAATTTGCAAAAAACAGAAATCCTGTGCATTTCCATGTAGCACTTGTACGTAAAAATAAAGCACAAAAATATACAAATGAAGTACAAAGAAAAGAAGTGCATTACTTTGCCACAGCATCATTCTACATCTTCATCTACATCACAGGCCACATTTTCTCTGGCCAGGAAACGGGGGAAACCCCCTGGCATGCTGTATCCAGGCTTGACATGCCTCCACACCCATGTCCCCACAGGCCAGTTCCATGGCTTGCAGGAGATTCACCCTGGTGTAAGGTTGGCGTTCATATACCTTCCACCGCCATGAGGAGAAGAATTCTTCAATGGGGCTCAGGAAAGGGGAGTACGGTGGAAGGCAAAGATTGATAAAACCTTGGTTCATATTGAACCACACTCTAACCTGGAGGCCTCTGTGAAAACTCACATTGTCCCAAACAACAACATAGATGGGCTGCTCATCCTGCTGCCCTAACAGAGCATCTCGCATGTGATTGAGGAAAATGAGGAGATGGTGAGTGTTGTAGGGCCCTAGGTTGGCATGATGGTGGACAACACCATGGTTGCTGATGGCAGCACACAATGTGACATTGCAACCACGCTGCCCAGGGACACCAACAATGGCCTGTTGGCCAATCACACTACAGCCTCTCCTTCTCCTTCTGGTGAGAATAAATCCAGCTTCATCCATGTAGATGTATTCATGGGGTTTTTCCACTGCATTCAGTTCAAAACCACTCTGTAGAGATAGATATATATATTTTTGTAAGTGATACAGAAAAAGTGATGTAGGCCAACTACAGTAACCAACATTTATGTGTCTGGATATATACCAGCCTGGACATACTGGAATCTTTGCTCTTTGACTGTATCAGAGTTGCATTCAAAGGGCACTCTGTACAGCTGTTTCATGCGCAGTCTGTTGCGCTTGAGGACATGATCTACAGTAGAGAGGCTGACACTGTCAGTACCCTCAAAATGCACATTGTCCTCAATGATCCTCTGCTGAATTTCATGCGGTTTACTGGTGTTCTCACGGACCATGTCGACAATTAGGGTCTCTTGGTGTGGGGAGAACATAGATGTCCTACCACCCTCATGTGGCAGTCTTTCAGTTCTACAAAAAGAGAACATGCACTTACAAAAATACATACATGGAATAGGCGTACAGTCAGACTAACCCTCCATTACAATACTACAGTACACTGGCACAGTGATGTACTGAAACATGTTTACTGTGGTACAGTATATAGTACAGTCATTGTACATATGTAATGTTGTCAACATTTACGTACTATAATGTCAAAAAAGGTAATTACCTGTTCTTTTCTCTAAATCTTCAGATTATGGTGGACACAGTGAATCTACTGATGTTTGGTTGTACCCTAAGTCCGGCCTCCCTCATCGTCATACCATGGACAAGAAGTAGCTCTGATTTCATCAGATATTACTGTTCTTTGTCCTCGCTGACCACCTCGACCACCTTGACCTGCTCGACCTCCTCTCACATGAACTACTCTTCTTAGATTTCTGTCCATTGTAGTGCCTCACAAACCAGTGCTCTGGCTTATATGTACCCTCACCATTAGCCATAAGCGTGATCAATTTTGAGTTGCTGTGTTCAACCGGTGATGCCTGAGCTTTAACTGTGTTTGACTTTTGTCACCTGTGCTCACCATTATGCAACACAGTTGCATCACAATGACAATGTGTTGACAAGATGTGTCTAAACAGGTGAGAAGTGCTTGTTTTGCCAAAAGAGTGACTGATTCAATAAGTGGGTTCAGGCAACTGAGAATTTGGTTCAGACAATAGGGTTTAGTGTTTTAGCAATTGAGAAAAACTGTATTCATCTCTCAGGATTCAGAGCAAACCGAGATGTTATGACCTACTCATTTTTCTGTCACACACTTTCTCCGTTTCATCCTAAAACCCTGATTATTTCACACATTTTGACAGAAACCTCGCGGTTGTTGTAAACACACATCTAATTTGCATTCCATCCGTGGCACCATTCAGTGTACCACTCCTGGCACCGTTGTCTTGGACTTTTACCCACTGCACACGGCGGTACGTGAAGGCAGCACATTATTTGGCTTGCTCACGGAGTCCGGCCGGGTGCAGAGCTGCAGGCGACCGGAGCAGCACAGACAGACGGAGGCGGGGTTGTACCGTGTGCACACTTCCGACAACACTACAGGGATTACAAAGGAGCGCCTGTTTGAATTGTGTCTGAGCTGAAAATACGCGATGCTTCTATTTTGAACAGCTGAACTTCAGAATAATAATAATAATCCTATTACAAAAACTAAATAACCAAACCTAAAAGGTCACTTATAAATTATTTTGGAGATTGCAGATCAAAAACGGTGTTATATGAGTGAACTGTTTTGTATTTAAAAGCAAATTTAGAGGTTCAAAGGAAAGGACTGGACTGTGAAAATTGAAATAAATAACTTGCTAAATGAAAACACAAGCTGGAAATAGAAAATAAATATCCATGATGCAGATAATACACTGACAATTGGGCGAATACATACATTTTATTAATCTAATTTGCCTTGATGAGACATTAAACAAACTATATATGAAAATTACTTCTCTTAAATTCTACAAATGCAGTTTTAACTGTATTCTGAACGCACCTTGACCTCAGTTTACATAATGTTCCCACTATTTTATTAATCCGTGCGCAAAACTTGGCACAGCTCATCTTTGCACACATCCTTCTTTCATATTAACCTCATTAGGATCCATATAACCATATAAAATCACTACTTATCACATCCATCCATTCTCTGCACCGCTTTATCTTTGTGATTTTATATGGATCCTAATGAGGTTAATCATCATCATTTAAATTTCACGTGCTATTTTAGGAAATTCTGAATTATTGTTGAACTTGTGTGTCCATATGTTCACGTCTCTAAACCCTCCACAGCCCCACACTGTGTTTTGATTCTGGATAAATGCGTTAATTATTCCGGAGCCGTTTTCCCCCCGGGGGGTAAAGAAAAAACGGGGGTCCGGGTGGTCTTACATAATCTACAGCCGACACGCCAGCCTGCCCTCGGTTGAAAGTCTCTGTGTTCCGGCTGCTCGTCGTGTGCACAAGCCTCCGTGCAAATCATTAACCGGCAGTCTCGGGCAGTCTGCGTGACACACAGGCGCGTTTTGCACCCGGTTCTGTTTTCCCCGGACGCTATAAAAGCGCCGCACCTCCTCCAGGAATCACAACACTCAGACAAGACGCTTCACCTTCTGAGGAAGAACAACTCACCTACTGGAAAAAATGGACCCTTGCGAGTGCGCTAAATGTGAGTATTGTCATTTTGTCTAGGTATGAACGTTCTTGCTTTTTAAAAAAGAAAATACAAATGATGTTCTTACTAACCTACATGATCTGTGTTGTTTCCATGTTCAGCTGGAACATGCAGCTGTGCAGGATCCTGCAAGTGTAAGGACTGCTCCTGCACCTGCTGCCAGAAGAGTAAGTTGAATTCATCCTCATAAAATGCACATGTAGCGTTTTTAGTCTTAATCAGGTCGGGGTGACTTTCTCAACCCACTAAATCTAAAATTTCCTGCTAGTATCTACCAGTGAAGCATGGTTTTTATTTTTTACCTTTTATTTGTAGTTCCTGAATTAAATTCACTGCACAGGTGCCTCCTGTTGGCTTAATGAGCTACCACCTGAAATGTATAGATTCTCATTCATTTTGTCAAGTTCAGTTAGCACTCAAAATGCTTTAATTTATGCGTTATTCATGTTTAAGTCCTCCCTGACTGGCTGCATCTGGTGTCAACATTTGGTCAAAATCAAGGCTTTGTTTCTGTCTTCACTGTGGCCTAACTTGCTCTTCTATTTTTGCAGGCTGCTGCCCCTGCTGCCCATCAGACTGCAGCAAATGTGCCTCCGGCTGTGTTTGCAAAGGGAAGACCTGCGACACGAGCTGCTGTCAGTGAGGAGCCTGCAACAGCATCCCTACTCCTGCCCTTGTGATGGAGCAATGTGAACAACTAATGGTTAAATTTGCAGATGTCTAGAGCATAGTGTTTTGTACTCTTCTTTGGTGTTAAAATAAACATGTTTGATTAAGGAAAAGCAATGTGTCATCTGGTTTTGGCTTCTGACTTCAGTGGTGTAAGGTTTCAGTGTATGAGGATGTGCTGCAGCAGGAGGTCATTTGATCAAGGCTGCACTTGCATGAAGCTTGTGTACAAAGCTGAAAGCCATAAATACTTGAATGAAGAGCCTATAGCTGAGTTCTGATAATTTGAATTGAGGGTAAAATTTAACCCCTTAAATTCTAGCTTAACTAGAGTGCATCAACACAGTTAATGCTGACAGAAAAACCTAATTCAGCAAAAATGTGTGTTCAGCCAGCTCTTCGTTTAAACATGTACAAAATATAAATTACTAGACCAATGCACTCTTACTGTAAGTCTCTGTGTGTGTGTGTATATATATATATAAAGATTCAATAGCATTATCTAATAATCATTCCTGGCTCCGTTTATATTAGGTCATCATGTGGACTTCAAAATTATGATGGCAATAAAAAAGGTGATCTATTTTGACTTCCGTGTTATCCTTTTGCCAGGCGGAACTAAAGACAAGGTTTCTCATAGGAACATTATTGCCGACGCACACCGGAAGTGTTGCGTTGTTTGTGTGTTTGAAGGAAGTTTTCTGACACAAGTCTTGCTTTTCGATGTTGTGGCTTTTCGCTAAGGAAGTTTAATTACCCTGGGCTATAATTAAAGACATTTCATCGTGCGAAAATGCCTAAGGTCGTGTCGAGAAGCGTCGTGTGCTCGGACACCAGAGACCGAGAGGAGTACGACCATAGACATAATAAAGGATAGACGCCGCTCGGGGTGCTGCGCAGCGAGAAATATGGCCGCCATCTTGGTCCGGTCAGCCGCTCCACTCAGCGCTGTTTGACAGCGCATTTACACCAGGGTGAATCTCCTGCAAGCCATGGAACTGGCCTGTGGGGACATGGGTGTGGAGGCATGTCAAGCCTGGATACAGCATGCCAGGGGGTTTTCCCCCGTTTCCTGGCCAGAGAAAATGTGGCCTGTGATGTAGATGAAGATGTAGAATGATGCTGTGGCAAAGTAATGCACTTCTTTTCTTTGTACTTCATTTGTATATTTTTGTGCTTTATTTTTACGTACAAGTGCTACATGGAAATGCACAGGATTTCTGTTTTTTGCAAATTCTTTATTCTATGTACAAGTGTTACAAATGTCCAGATATTTTGTTTTTGTAACATGCATTTAGGCTAAATAAACATTTATTTGTACCGCTTCATGTCCTGAGCATTGTGTTTTCCTTTTTTTCTATGTAGTGTTTAGTGACTACTCAGTAGAGTATTTATTTAGATTGACTTGAGGCATGATTTGACAGCGTAGTTCAGTTCAGAGCACAGATTGAACTGTTTTGGGGTGAAAGTTTGGTTTTGCAAGAAGAGTCAGAGGTTTTGTGAATGTAGCTTGAAAACTGGGTTTTGTGTTCACAGTTTAGGGAGAAGGAGAGCAGCTTTCCAGGAATGTGTCTTAGCAATCGAGAAAAACTGTAAAATAAACTTTAGTTGTATGGCACATTTCATACAGACACACAAAGCTGTTTATTGAAACTCCACTTCAAAAACCCCAATAAATAATTTTGTTTTAAGTTAAGGAGTCAATATGGAAACATTGCAACAACTAAATGTAACGAAGAAACACTAGGGGCAGAATAAGAGATAATCCAGTATTTAAAAAGGGAAGATAAAATAGACATAATTGTATCAAATATAAACAAATGTAGACAAATAGATGAAAAAATAATATAATAAATACACATTTAATAATAGTGAGATATACTGTAAAAATAAAGTAAAAACTGTGAAAAAATGTCAATATTATTTAAAAAAGATTAAATTTGGGAGCAAGAATCCCTACAAAAATTCTGTGATGTTTTAAAAGTGTGTAAATAGTGAAAATAATGGCAGATATCTGCGTTTAAAAACGGATTTAAAAACAGTCAAATTATGTAATTTTATGGTCAAACATTGTAAAAGAACAAATTATGTCAAAATACAGATTTTTAATGTTTTAAATTTGACTTTTTGTGTCTTTTAGTTTTATATTGTTTTGTTGTTTTTTGACGTCAATTTGCAAATGGGAATTTTTTCAGATTTTATCAGTTATCTATAATTTAACAAAACAGGAAACAGTGAAAGAACACTAAACTGTACACATAATGACAGGTAAAAACTGTAAAAACAGAACAAAGCAACGGAACAATTAACTTCTTTTACAATGTGGCATGTTCACTTAAAAGCCTTACTGTACTCTCATGTGAATGTCTCCATTGTTTATTGTTAACCTCTAATTCTTTTTCAAATTTTGAGTGTACATGTCTGCATATGAAGAGTTCATTTCCAAAAACAGGTAACTCCGTTTTCAGAAAACTCATTTTTTTATTGTTTTCTTGAGATAATAATAATAATAATAATAATAATAATTTATTTTTTCTCTATTTTGTCATGTATTTTTCTACTGAGTCAAATCCACTCAACTTCACTTTGATTTATATTATCTCAAGTAAACAATAAAAAAAAGTTTTCTGAACATTTATCAAAAAGGAGTTATCTGTTTTGGCAAATGAACTCTTCATTTACCATCTACATATTGATCATTCATTGATACAATGTAATACTTAATATTTCTAAATCAGTTTACTGGTATTGCAGAGTTACCCTACTTTGTTAAATTACAGATAATATCTGATAAAGTCACAAAAAATGTAATTTCCATGTTAATTGTAAAAATACTCCCCAAAACAGGACAAAGTGCATGTCCACATAACAATAATAATAAGAAAAAGAAGAAGAAGAAGAAGAAAAGAAATCTGTATTTAGTACTATCCACCTGTAGCATGTGTCGTAGGCAGAACTGTACTGAATTACAGTTTTTTTCAGTTGGTAACAAGCATTGGTCCAAACTGAAGTCACATGTTCAAAACTCTGAACACAGCCTGCATTTCCATCATGTATCTCAGCTAAACAGTTAATTTCATCCCCAAAACTGTTTTTCACCAACAAATGTCTCAAAATAAGCTCATTCAACCACAGCACTAGCAAATAGTCTCACTTTGGAAACAAACGCTGTCAGTCTTAGGACACTGAACCACAAAATACCAACAACAGAGAGCATTATATGAAATAAATTTTAATCTTCAAAGTTTGAATGATTTCTTTTTATGTAAATGAGTATTTTATTATAAAATAAGATCTTTGCACTTTGAGTGTTCTAAATTATTGTGCTATATTGCAAAAAGAATGAATCTGGAATGCAGTAGTTTACTTCAACAAGACTGACATATTTTCTCTGTGCTTTTGCATCGGTACTTTGGGACCTTACAAAAAAAAGTCTACTGTAAACAAAATAAATGCAGAATTCAGAGGACAGAATAGAAATCAAGAGATAAAATTCAAAAACCAACAACACATGTATACTGTAACATTCACACCCTGTCGTCTGCATTTGGCCACATGTTTCCATCCATTACATCTGATGTCTTCTCTGGAGATGCATTGTGGGTAGAACCTTTTTGAGTGTCTCCTTTATGATTTCTGAAGAGGCCAAACACAGATCACCTGAATCAGTTTTCAGCTGACAACTACTCAGCTGTGTTTGGAATTAGATCATCTTTTTATTTACTTTTATTGTCAATATTTTGAAATGATTTTCAATAGATTTCAATGTGGCTGCAGCAGAAATCCCCCCCATCATTCTGTTTTGATTGTGTTTTTAACTGTTTGGAACACAGTGTGTTAGCATTGGTAAAATGTGCTGTAAAAGTCTAGTGTTTTGCAGGTGGTGAACTAGTAACTGAGAAAAAGTTCATGAATTTTGCTGACTGTGGTCACTGAATGCATTTTGTGTGAAAGCAATGGGAAGTGATTCACAGTTTGGTCCACATGGACTTCTGTTTTGCAGACTGTGTTAAGAGTTTTGAATATGCGACTTCAGTTTGGACCAATGCGTGTTAGCAATCAAAAAAAACTGTAATAGACATCTCTAGTTTTTACAACTAGCCCTCTGTGAGAGTTCACTGAACCAGTTGGGTAATTTGTACATTTTCACTTCCGCCACTATATTTCATTGCATATATAAAGTAATGAAAAAACAAAATCAAATATTTTGGAACTATTTATTCAAATTTAAATGTTTTAGGCTGTGCCCCATTCTCCCATATTGGTATTTCTCATATTTACGAGTTTACGAGGGGAGCCTGAAGGCAGCATTTTTGCACCCGGCACTGTCCGGCTGCACTGGAGTTTTTCCCACAACAGGTCAGTCCTGGTGTCAGCGCGTAATGAGCTGAGTCACTGCAACATGTGACATATTCAAACCCCTGAGTGAAGAGTGAAACAAAAGATGAGTGATGAGTGCAACTTTTGTTAGACAAACAATTAAAACATTAATTAAAACAACTAAATCACAAAACCACATTCTACCTGAATATAAATGTCAGTGGCAAGCTTTGTTCCACCCCTAGAGGATTATTTTAATTCAGAAATAAAATTTAAAAACAAAAAACTCCCAAGAGACACAAAATTTCACAGTGAAATGGATAAATGACACATATGTCCGAGTTTCCTCTCTGTTAACCATCATCCACTAAAGACTAGAATAAATTACTGTAAGAAACATTAGAGCAAAAAAATATTCACCACTATTTTCTTCAATAATTATTAATTAGATGATTAGAGCTTAAAATAAAGGTTATTTTAGAAAAGCTACAGTTACTCTGTATATTATTTAAAATAACAAAATATATTTTATTGTAGTCTACTTTAATACAAATTTCAGCTTTTATTACAAGTACAGTGGATCCTCATATCTGTGTGTGTGTGTGTGTGTGTGTGTGTGTGTGTGTGTATAAATATATATTTCTTGTGTATATAGATATTGGAACAAGCAAAAATAAATATATTGGATATCATTATATACTCATAAAAGAGAATTGTTGGACCAACCTGGAATAACTGACTCATTTAGTATACATGACTGAATTAAGACAACAAGTAACATTAACACCTTTGGTTTAAGTTAGCTGTACTTAAAGGATTTGATTCCTCACAAATGAACAGTTTCCTTTGCTGTAACTAAATTTAAAGGAAAGCCAACTTGAAGTTTCCAGTTTTCTTGAAGTATTAGCTCTACCAAAGCATAAAATTCAAAACAGAATAGCAGAGTATAGGATCCAGAAAAGTAAACTGCCTTCACCAAACCAGAAATATAAATGTGATTTCTTCAGAAAGGTACTTTATTTCAACTACAGCTCCAAATACACTTTGTATGGTGTGTGAATGAATAAAGGGTAAAAGAAAAAACAGTGCAACACAAGCATTCATGAGGTCAAAACTGTGACAGTGACAAGAACAGACGTAACAGTTGGAAGTGTCGTCTGCAAAACCAGAGTTTTCTCGTATTTTCACTTTACTCAGCTACTGTGAATTCAGATTTCACAATCGTCTAATTCCATTATGTGGCCAGAGGCAGTTTCTGTAGAAATGGTGACTCATCTGTCATGATTATGATGAAATGCTTGTGTTGTATGTACTCTCAGAGGAAAAGTGTCTGCTGAATTAAATTGTAGAATTGTAGAATATTAAATATGGGATTGGAGAATGCAAGTGACTCATGAAGTGAGCCTCATAAATGTAAAACAGTTCAGCTCAATTTGTCTGTTTAAACCAAAACTGGATTCGGGTTAAGAAGCTAAAACGCAAAGGTACTCATTTGTAATGTAACAGGTCTTTATAAATCCTAGTAACTGTCACTGGTTGGTTAACGTGTTGTTCAATAAATCTTCAGAGAAAGATATGAAGGCAGCACATGTGGAGGTGCAGTTTGTGTTTCAGAGCTCTAGAGGGAGACCTTTACACATTTATATTAACAGAGAGTGCCTTCCCTGCATGTAATATGAGTAGAGAAAAAGGTATCTATGCAGCAACTAAGCTATGAGTACAGAAACCATACACTCAGATACCTTCAACAGCCAGTTGTCCAAACTTTGATCAACTCTCTTAGGAATTTACAGTCTTCAAAAAATGCTAAGGCTACAGTTAACTGTAAACAATTATATACACAATCATTTTTGCAAACACTGACAGTAGTTAAGGAGGAGAAATTAAGTTTTAAACTATCAACGGACAGTTAGATGTACATAGAAGATTCCTATTCAGAGATTTCACGGGATCAACAAGTACTACGAAAGCAAGGAAATGGATCATAAGTGTGTGGAGCAAATGTCCACAACTTAATCTTTAATATACTGCCACATAAAAAAACTCTCTCCTTTATGAGACATTGCTGGTGTATGCTTGTCTTTGGGAACTGTCCTATGTTGTTATCTCAACCTGACAGTCGCCTCTGTCACATATCATTTACCGATCAGCTGCAACATTATGACCACTGACAGGTGAAGTGAATCGATATACGTTATAATGCAACATTCTGCTGGAAAACCTTGAGTCCTGACATTCATGTACCACCCATCTAAACATTGCAGTTCAAGCAACCCCCAATTCCCTCTCCACCATGGCAACAGCAGTCCTTGATGCCAGTTGCCACCTTCAGCAAGACAATGCACCTTGGCACAGGTCAAAAACTGGTCAGAAATGGCCCGGGTAACACGACAGAGCTAAGGTGTTCACCCAGGTTCCACACTCCCCAATTCAAATCTTATTCAACATCTCTGGTATGTGCCAGGATAAGCCTGATCTAGGTAGATCCCACCCTGCAACCCACAGGACCCACAAAATTCACTGTCACCATCCCAGTGCCACAGGACATCCCCAGAGGTCCTGTGTTCATGCCCCACTGGGTGAGAGGAGTTTTAGCAGCATAAAGGAGACCAACACAATGGTGGGCATGTGGTCATAATGTCATGCCTAATCGGCGAGTACTTGTGCATGCAGAACACTGAATCCTGCAAACATTAGAAAACTGTACAGGGTATCACGTCTCAAATCTGCTGCACTAACTCTGATTCTCAAGAAAACTGGTTCAGACCTTAACAATTTCAATAACCTTTGCCCCATTTTCAACTTGCCATTCCTCTCCAAAATCCTAGAGAAAACAGCTGCATCTGAAATCCACTCTCACCTCTCCAAGAACAACCTCTATGAACAGTTCCAGTCTGGTTTCCATCCTCCCCACAGCACAGAGACAGCTCTGCTGAAACTAACCAACTCCTGATGGCCACAAACTCCAGACTCTTGTCCATGCTCATCCTTCTTGACCTGAGTGTAACTTTTGACACCATCTCCCACTCCATCCTCCCCCATAGACTGACATCTATTGGTTTATCTTGCACATCCATGGACAGGTTCATATCTCTCTGCCCATACTCACTTCATTCAGTTAAAAGCTTTTAGATCCCAGCCATCTCCCTTCTCCTCCGGTGTTCCCCAAGGCTCTGTTGTTGGTCCCATCCTCTTCATTATTTATCTTCTCCCCCTCAGCCATATATTCCGTAAATATAACATTCAGCTTTATTGCTTTTTGGACAACAACCAGCTCTACCTTTCCACAAAACCCACTTCCACCCTCCCTCCCACCTCCCTCTGTGACTGCCTGCAGGAAATCAAATCCTAGTTCTCCAACTGTAGTGTGTCTGTGGTTAAAGGGCAGACAGTTCACCTGGAACCTGATCCTGCAGCCCGGCATGAGTCAGGGTACATTCATGACAAAATATGACATGCGTATCCTCACAAATGAATTTATTTAGCAATAAAAGTGACCTACAGTGGTTTGAAATAGTTCATTGGCTCCAGTTAGCTTCGAGATTACACATTTCATGATAGTGTGATGACAAATAACATCAGATTTACTGTTTTTCTAATTATAACTCATAGAAAATCATAATGATTTAATACAGGGACTCTGATTAACAATTTCGCAATGTAGAAAAAAAGACTTCACTCAAACCGCACTGAAAGCACCAAAAAAAAAAAAAAAAAAACTGTCTGCAAGATCAAGTGTGCTGCTGTCACTGAGCTGCCTGTTATTTGCTGAGCACGCTGGGATCTTGTTCTATCAGGCCAGACATGTCTGGATCCGCCATATGGGACTTAGTGCCTCAAGAAAACAGAGCAAAGTAGAGCTTCACTTTGAATAGTCTGCTACTTTCAAGGGAAAAGGGTTATTTTTTATATTTCTAAAAAAGTCACAGGCTGACATTAACTTATTTCAGCAGCGTGCAGTTCTGCTACTGAGTAGTTTGCTACCTTTGGCAGCATGTTTTCATGCTGTAGGACAGACTGTGCATGGACAAATGAGGACTCGTCCACTTTCTAGGAAGGTTCACACGAATCTGACTTCCATCTGCAGTCCTGAAGCAGGTCAGTTCAGCAAAAACAACTCTTTTGGAAATCCTGATAAAACAACATTTGAAATCTGTTTGGATTATCTTGAATTAACCACAAAGATTTACTGAAATAATTTCAGCTTACTAAATTTAACAAAGTGAAGAAACAAGATTGTAGCCATTCTGCAGCAGGTGCACTGAATCATTCTTGTTTTTCTGCTGTTGCTCCTGTTTGTTTTACATTTATAGCAGTAATAGCTGTAGCATTGCAGAGCACGCTGATGGTATTTGGGTCAAATTCAGTTTACATTTTGTGATAAAATGAGTTCAAGCAACACAAATTAATAGAATCGGATCAGAATCATTATTAAGAATATAAAGAGGTCAAGCTGAGGCCTTTCTACAACTACTCCAGATCAGACTTGTTTCACACGAGCAGATTCCTGCAGTTTTGTTCACTGCATGAACTCCACATTTTGCTTCGGACTATTTTCTACAGCTTCCCTGTTTTTTCACGGAGTCGCACCATGGCGACTCTACAACAGAGGTGTGAAGGGATCACTGGTTGAAGAGTGTGATTAGGACTGAGGCTGCTGGGATTTGCAACTAAAATCCAGGTAAACAGTTTTCACTCTTGCAAGCTGTTTTACTAGAGGGGTTAGATAGATTTTAGTATTTGGAGTTTATATTCTACAGCCATGGCAGCTTGATTTGCAGGCATCTGTGCTGGTACGGAGCTTAAATATGATCCGTCTATGCAACTTTAAATGTCTACATGGGCTTTCTGTCCTGGCCAGGATACACACAATCAAAAGCATTCAGAACATAATAACCATATCAGGGAAGGCATTTTACATATTTTATGCTCTGGTTGAAGAAGGAGCTTAGTCTTTGCAGTACGTCACACATGGAAATCTATTCACTTCAGTAATTACTAACACTCAAGAGTAAGAACCATTCCACACACAGATTTTTAGCTGTTTATTTTCTCCTATTCTGTGAATGGTTTGCACATTTCGCTCTCTCTGCAGACTGCCATGGATCATGTGCTGAACATAGCTGACTATTACGTCCTCACTCCGTACGTTTACCCGACCTCGTGGCCCGAGGACTGGGCCGCGCGTCAGATCATCAGCCTCTGGGTGGTGACCAACCTGGGAGCACTGTTCATTTACTTGGGCTTTGGTGGTCTCAGCTTCTACTACGTGTTTGACCATAAGCTAATGAAACATCCACAGTTTGTTAAGGTAGGCCGTATGGTAGACAAGGCCCTAAATTCACAATTGTATAGTAGAATAGATGGACGATGTGAACTGTTTGTGTCTTTTACCCAACAACAGAACCAAGTAAGAAAAGAGATCCAGTTGGCAACTGTCTCCATCTTCTGGATGAGTTTCCCTACTGTGGCCCTTTTCTTCTGGGAGATCAGAGGACACAGCAAACTTTATGAGAGCATCGATGAATCTACCTTGGGTGAGACAACGATTATATAAAATCTTAAATTCCAAAGCAGGATTCATGTTAAAGGTTCCTCGATGGTGAAAATCAAGTTTTTTATTTTAGCCTTAACAGCTCCATATGGTGGTTTTTATATGCTAGAAGACACATCACGATCAAAATAAGCAGTCAGCGTCATAGCTGAGCATTTCCACCTTGGAACTGAAGCTGATCTCAACAACATGGATTTAGACTTTCCAAGGTTTTTCCACATATCTATCTAATGAATCAATAAGCAGCATGGATTTTTTTCTCAATTACTTTAAATTCTTTTTAGAACATGTATGACAATTTGCCATTAGAGTAGCGCAGAGTAGTTTTACAGTGTTTGAGAAGAATTGAAGGCGAGCTGGTGTGCTCGAGCTGCAGTGAATAGTGGCATGTTAGATGGGATTCACACATCCATCCATTCATTCTCTATATGCCACATAATCCTCATTAGGGTTGCGGTGGGTCTGGAGCCTATCCCAGCTGACTTGGGCGAAGGCAGGGGACACCCTGGACAGGTCGCCAGTCTGTCACAGAGACAAACAATCACACTCACATTCACACCTACGGGCAATTTAGAGTACCAAATTAACCTCAGCATATTTTTGGACTGTGGGAGGAAGCCGGAGTACCCGGAGAAAACCCACGCATGCACAGGGAGAACATGCAAACACCATTCAAAAAGATCCTGGGAAAGTCAGGGCACAAACCAGAGATCTTCTAGCTACAAGGTGAGTGTGCTAACCACTACCCCACTGTGCAGCCCAGATTCACTGTAGGAGCAATAATATAACAGTACATCTAAGTCAATTTAAGGCAGAATGGGTTTAGTTTTATTTTAAAAAATGAAACATGGAGGTTACTTACTCTGGTTTCTCTTCATCTTTCACCTTTTACTAAAGGCTTCCATTGAGAGTGACTCCAGAGAGTTTAGCCTATTTTTGCCAGGCTTTGCCGTCTGGCAGTATCATATAAGAGGTAATGTGGCTGAGAGGTCTAAGGTGCTGGATTAAGGCTGCAGTCTCTTTGGGGGTGTGGGTTCAAATCTCATTGCTGCCAGGATTTTAGGTGCAGAGGTGATGCAACGATTAAGTTTCTGGACTACTGATCAAAATGTCAGAGGTTCAAACTCCGATGCAGTCACTGTTGGGCCTTGAGCAAGGCCCTTAACCCTTCCTGCTCCAGGGGCACTGTATTATGGCTGACCCTGTGATCTGACCCCAATTGGGATATGCTAAAAGCAACACTTCACAGCGCTGTAATGTATATGTGACAAATAAAGGCAAATTATTATTATTATTGTTATTATTATTATTATTAAAGGGATTTAATTGATGATTGGAGAGAGGCTTCAACTTTAATGTAAAATTGTAAATGAGCTTTTCTTAAGGCTGTCAAATTCTCCAAAAATAGGCTGAAAGTGCATTTAAAACTGTAAAATTAGTTTATAACAGACTGACTAGCATGTTTTTGTTTCAGGCTGGTCAGGGGTGTTCCTGAGCATCGCTGGTTTCTTGTTCTTTACTGACATGTGCATCTACTGGATACACCGCTGGATGCACCATAAGAGCATTTACAAGGTGAGCTACAGGGTTTATACGGCCAATGAGAATTATCACTTGACTCTGCAGTTCCTCTGAGCTCTATAAATCATTTTTACTTTTATTTTATGGTTTAGGATCAGTACTCCCCTTAATCCTCTTACCTAAAGAAGCAGGTAGCTTATTAAGCCCAATAACCTTTCAGAACTGACTGTAAACTACCTGCCTGGCATCAGATGGCTTGATGTGTAAAGAGGATACTTTTTGCTGTGTCTCAGAATAAGCTCAGTCAATCAGTCATTTAAGAAGATGAAAATGTAATATATTCCAGACTCTTTACATGTAAAATGAAATATTTCAAGCCTTTTTTTGTTTAAATTTGGATCATTATGCCTATAAACAAGCATTTGGTTTAAAAATGAACATACTTTTCAGAAGCTGGACATTTCTGTATTGTAAATGCTTTTTTGATTGATATTGGGAAATATTCAAATAATATGCGAAACTTAATTTCATGAGCTATAAAGTCATAATCATGAAAATGAAAAAAGGCTTGAAATATTTCACTCGACATGCATAAAAAGGATATAGGATGAAAGTTTACCTTCATGAACTAAATTACAAAAAAAAAATTCTTTATTATGTTCTAATTTTATGAGATGCACTTCTGTATCAATGCTATATTTACAAATGCCAAAGAAATCGTTACAGACAGGTGCATGACCAGAGGTTTAACTTACTACTTGGAGGTGACCATGAATGAGAAAATGCTCCATTTTTTGGTTGTAAGGGCTCAACATCTGAAATACTGCACATTCTTATATATCTGTTTGTCAGATTAGCCACTTTGGATGTTCAAGTTTCCTAACAAAATTTGAAGAATATGACACTTTCCTCCATCAGTGACCGATTTTGACTGCAATTCACTGTACTGTACAGCTAAGAGTATATTTCTCTTGTGTACTTTGTCTACTAAATCAATCCTGAAATTCAGGTCATTTCTGCTTCTCCCCCTCAGCACTTGCATAAGCAGCACCATACATTCAAGATCCCTACACCGTTTGCCAGCCATGCCTTCCACCCACTCGACGGCTTCCTGCAGAGCTTACCCTACCACGTATACCCTTTCATCTTCCCCCTCCACAAGGTCTTGGTCTGCTCATCTACTCTACTGATGTTAGATCATGGAAAATTTTTCTGGTTAACTTTCAAATGCTTTAACTCACATTTTGTACACTTCTATTACAGGTGGTCTACCTCTCACTCTTTGTCTTTGTCAACATCTGGACTATTTCCATACACGATGGAGACTACCGCCTCCCGGGTCACCTGATATTTCTCATCAACGGTGCCGCACACCATGTGGACCATCACCTGTACTTCAACTACAACTACGGACAATACTTCACACTTTGGGATCGCCTGGGGGGCTCCTACCGACACCCCTCAGTGCTGCTGGGAAAGGGGCCACACGACCACATTCGCAAGCTCATGGCAGAGGCTGCAAGGACACAGTGATGATGGAGCGACACTCAAGACTTCTGCTCTGGTTTAAAGCCATCATTGAAGATCAATAGTGCAAGGTGTCCACAATTAGGATGTGATAATGACTCCTTTTCTGTATTCCCAAAAGAAACTGTGCTGGTGTGACATGTTAACATGCACTGCAAGAGAGGTTAAAATGACCCCTGTGTAGACAAAGTATAGGCTAGTTGCAGTTATTCTACCTGTTGTGAAACAGTCTTAGTAACTGTGACATGAATTGCATTTCTGTCTGCATTTGTTTTTTGTTTTTTTTACATATATTGTCATTTTCATGCTTTATATTGATACAATAAAAATTTTGTCTTTGTGTCCTTACGATGGACATTTTCAGTATATTTCATCCATACAATCATCTGTGCATTCATTTTTTTCCATTCAGTTTGGAAAAAAGAAAAAGAAAAATACAGAATGTGCCTTTTTTTTGTCTTTTCCAGGCTTTAAAGCTGCAGTCGGCAGTAATTTCTTGATCAATATCGGTGAAACATACTCACTGACCAGAAGTTACATCCAGTAATTACTCTATCCTGAGCTTAATGTTTTTGTCCTGGACTGGTAGGTTGGTAACTTCACAATTTTTGTCGTATCCAAATGTGTGGTAATGGTTGGTTAGGTTGTGTAAGTAGATTTACAGTGCAAGCTGAAGAAGAGGCATCTGCTAATCAAAGGCTGCCAGCTGTGGCTAATTCACATGTAATTCTAGTCTACTTGTCATGTTCATGTTTACAACCAATCCCGTGTTGAAGTATGTGTGTGTATCTGTGCTTATCTGCTGGCTGTTTTTACAAATTCTGGCTTTATTTTTTTCATTTTCTTAATTTCTACCTACCCCAACCATAAAAGGGAAAAGGGAAGTGAATGTGCGTTTTCCTGCTTTCTTGCAATGCTAATTTTGTAAGCAATCTTTTAAAAGTAGTAAATTTGAAATGAAGTACTGAGAATCAGCGATTATAACCATCAGCTTCGTCAGTCTGACAGGTGGACTGCAGCCTAGTATGAATGTTTTGTCCAAATGCAACAAGTCTTGGTGTCTCATCTAATTACAGTAGAACTCTCAAATTCAAGTGTCAGGGCTTTCTGAATTAATATTGATGTATTTTAGGCCTGGAGGAGTTTATATAATTATACAGTGGTTCACTACAGTGCAGTATAACTCATTTAAAAGGGACAAAATAAACTTATCCCTGTTTCACTTTAATTTTGTGTTCATGTAGTAATGCAACATTATCAAATCATCGAAGGACCTTCATTAGTGAAAAAACACATGTAACATCACTGAGGTATTCCAAAGTGAGAAACTTTAGTTACCGTTACAGGATGTCTTTCATCATGTGTCACACCACTGAAACCTGTGCTGTTCCTCCTCATCAAGGCAGCATCATGATCACATATAGAGCCACACTGGTCGGGATTATGTGAGATGCACAAGCTAACAGCACCATCTGCATGTGGAATCTTCTGGGATTAAGGCAAAATTATGGGTCAGTACATGTAAATGTAACATACCTGGGAAAAGCTATCATCCTTCTCAGAAAATCTATAATGTATGATTTTCCATTTTTTCAGATTGCATTAACTGAATAAATGAATAATGTATGGACACTATTCCCTAAAAGTCATTATGTGTTGGCTAATATAAGACATTTTACCTCAGATGTATATCACTTTAGCTCAACTTCTGTTGTTAAAGATTTGCTATAAACCCAATTTAAAGCCACTCTTTTGGCATGACAGCAGCTTAATTAATTTCTAACTGTACATAGAGTGGTTAAATTTGTTGCTATCCCTTCACTATATGAAGTAAAAGGAGCTGCTGTAAACTAATAATAGGGAAAAGTTACTTTTCAGAGACTTCGGTCTAACAGGGTGGGATGCATGGCTTATTTAGGACCAACGCTGTATTCATCAAACTTCCAACATTTATGATCACAGTTTAATAAAATGAGGACAAAGCATTTAAGTTCTATATGAGTGACAGGTAGCTGACAGACATTTAGTAAGTCTCAACATGCTGCTAGAGACAAAATATTTTAATGTGATTTCTTTCCATTTTGTCTTTTTACAAAGTATCAAAATATTTGTGCATCGTTATTGCTTAGCTGGAACATAGAACAATTTACAGATGTCTGAATGCCGTGTCAGTGTGGATGCGTTTTTTTTTGTTGTCATTTTTACAGTCCAATTTAAGGTTAGTCTCTCAGCTTCCAGTGCTCGGTGTGTTTTCGTGCAGGCTCTGCAGGGCGAGGTCAGTCCACTTCATCTCTTGTTCTTTCACGGACTCGGTGGATCCTCCGTTGTCCTGCTCAGCCTCGGGCAGTTCACTCTGAAAGAGAGCAGAGACAGCAAGATTCCATTAAAAAAAGACAAGTAGCTCACTTTACTGTACCAACACTAAGATGAAATCAAGAACATTTGAGAGAGGCTAAAACAAAATAGCAGATCTTCTATTAGACATGTAGGCAGAAGCATATGGTTGTTTATTATTGACCCAACTAGAAAGCATGCAGACATTTCCCTCTAAGGGGACCCAAACCATGTCAACAAAATATCACTTACAGCGAACCAGAGCCACCGGATCCACTTAATGTATGGGTAAAGTTTCCTTTAACTTATCACCCATCTATATGTCTTGATCCTGAAACATGGCTACTGTCACAAGTATTAATCCTATTACCACACTTCATGAATTACTCCAACACCAAAAGATCACAAGAGATTTTAAACAGAGAAAAATAAAGCACAGTCTGTGGTCTTCCCTCTACTTGTATGTTCATTATATGCCACAGAGCAGCTTACAACAGACTGAGCTACTCCTCAGGTCAACTTAAGTTGTCCCAGAAAACATCAACTGTAACAAGATTCTTTCCTCTCCCCAATGTGCATCATCGAGTTCCCCAAGATCCTAATCAAAGCTTCTTTTCATACTTCACATACTGACCATCTGTTTTCTAAACCAGAAGCTCTAACTAATCCATATGGCCTTCTCTTACATGTATATATCAATAGTATAGTATATTTGTGCGTTTTCAATCTCCTAAACAATTACCATCATTAAATTTGAGCTTTTATGACTGTATATTTCCACATAATAAATTAAATTATAATTAAGTATAATGACCTGCTTGGGAATAGATGTGATTATAATTTCCGACAAAAACATGGCTTCCTGTTCACATCATCTTCACAGCTGGTTGTTCCCCGTTTAGACAGCTTATGAGTAGAGCTGAACAATAAATTGAAATATTATCAGAATATTGCTAAGCTGAAATCCAAATCACAAATGTGTGTCAAATTCCATTATAAACTAAGCACTGTGGTTCTACAGAGATTTCCCGGCCTACAAATCCTATTCTCCAGACTAAAGGAACATGCTTGTTTAGTACAGACTGCAGCAAAAAAGAGAGAAAAATCACAACTAACTAATCAAACTAACCGCAATTTGACTTTTTTTCATTGTGTATTCTCCAGTCCAATTTAGGAACCTTGCTTTACCTGAAAACAACAAAAATCAAGTTCACCTGTTGCCAAATGATTTAAACTTACGGGAACATCACACCTGTGAGCAAATAATATCAGGACTTCTGGTTTTCACAAACTACTGACCACTTCTGGTTTGTTCTGTGCTCACTAAACAGCATTGTCAACAATAAAGGTGAATTAATGGCAGGAGTCTTTGAAAAACCTCCAATAAATTCTTGTTGTAGCCACATTTTGGTGAGAAATTACTGCAACTGACTGATCAAATCCTGTCCACATTAGCTTATGCTAATTAGCATTATTGAACAATAATCACAGCATTTACCAACGGGATGGTGACATCTTCGTAGGGCAGCCTGTCTTCCCTCCAGGCATCGTCCGTAAGATCCAGGACTCTCCCGTCTCGTTGGATTTCGCTGTCCATCCTCTGAGGAAGAACCCGAGTCAGATCTGCTTCTAACCTCAAGCTAACAGCTACACGTCACACGCCGCGACACAATGTAAAAACAGACAAAAAAAAGTAAAACCAGGGAGCCAAAGTCCACTGTTACTTTTATAAATATACCAGTTAGCCTCCCTGCCTGTGTGCAGATATTTTATTTTTAGCCGTTTCAAAACAGGTTGCGATAATTGTACGTAACAAGGCGACGCTTGGTGATGACGTATGCAATGATATCATCACGTACTTGGGAAAATGAGAAAAATACATTCTGAAATTCATTTTTTTTTCATCCCACACATTGAGTGATTCTACCATTTTGAAAACGAAATATCGATTCACGGACTTTTAGCCTGAGCTTCGGCTATTTTAATTATATGCACAGCAGAGTTTCACTCCTTAAACTTTTATTTTTTCAACAGGTCCATCGTCATCACGCCCGAATTAATTTAGCTTAATTTCTTACTTTTTATTTGCTATTCAATTAACATTATGGTTAATTATCTTGTTTAATATTCAGCAGCAATGGATTATTAATTATTCAGTTTAGTTTTGTGATTGTTGTGTTTTCCTGCCACTATTTTTCTGTTCTGTTCTTTTTTGATTTAACAAAATTTGCAGTCCTTTGTATTTGAGTTATTTCACTTTGTGCAGTTCATTTGTTAATTTGCTTTGGTTTATTTAGTACATTTTGGGATTTATTAGTTGTTTGTAAATATTATGACTGTCCATCAGCTATAGTTAAATTTAAGGTTCAGGGTGCAGGACAGTTCCTTTCGTACATCCCTGGACCGAAGCAGAGTTCATGACCGCCACAGTTTACATCATGCCATCTGAATGCATGCTTGAATCAATAAAAGACCTTTGGTTTGTTTTAATTTGATTTGGTAGATGCTTTAATTTACTCACCTCTGCCATCTGTATTATATCACCTGTTCAAATGGGAGTTAATATGCTCAAACTCTGAGAATCTGGCTCAGAGATGGAGACCCATATTAAAATGTATTTATATTATTCCAGAACATTATAGCCAGATTGTGTTTTGTGTCGTATTAAGGAGTTTTACTGTTTTACATCTATTCAAGGGTACTAAATACATGTCATAACTTCTGCAACCAGGAATTGATGAAAAATGGCTAAATGCATGCAGTGATATTTAGCACTGATATTGAAATGTATATAGACAGCTAAACATTTATCAGTTCATAATAAATGAGCCAGAAGTATTAAATGTTGAGTCAGCATTGCACTCTAATTTTACAATGTCAAAATCACAGTCATCATGGTAATAAACTTATTTTATGTGTTGCTCTTCAAGCACAAATATATAAACTTGAGTATTTTTTCTATGAACTTTTTAGTAGCAACATTTTCCTGGATGCGGATTTTGTTAGGTTGTCCTTCTGTGTATTGCAGAAGGACAACTATGAGGGACTTTGGCTTTGAGTCTCCTCTTTTTCCACGTAATTATTCAAAAATAGTTTTAAGTTTGATGATAGATGTGGGTTTTGCAAGTTCATGATCATAATGCAATTTAAGTCTAAGTGTGTGTGCATTTGTATGTGAGTGATTTTTCCATATGCTTTGTTTGGGTATAGAAGTAATTTCTTGTTTTTTCTGTCATAAAACAATTTATTTAAAAAAACAAGGTATAAAATTTAATATGTAACACACAGAGAGAGACGAAACAGTGGTTTCTGCACAGGATCAAAATGCTACAAAATATATTACGAATACGGCAAAAAACGAGAGAAATGATGGGTTTTGTTGCGAAATCCTCCTCCCTCCTCCTTCAGCCTCGCCTCCGCATCCACAGCTGATGATGACCAACGTTTTAGCTGCCAACGCTACGGAACTTAGCACGCAGCTAGCGGTGTAGTAACGTCGTTAAAATGTGTACGCGGTGTTGGCAGTGAATGTGTTGTTTTGTGCTCCCAGGCAAAGGCGCACTGTGGAATACAGACAGGACACACAGATGTGCTCCTATGCTTCACCAGGGACCCAGTGCCGCGCTTAGGTCGCCGCTACTCACGTTAGCTAACTTGTGTAGTCTGACAGCAGAATCAGAGGAGTGTCCGGGTAGCAGCTAGCAGGTTAGCCACTACACAGCGGAGCTAGCTAGTTAGCTCTCTGTTTTGTTAACTACTTTGGTGTGGCTCGACTGCGTTTGAATGCTGTTGTTTCAAGTGGTAGCAACGTAAGTATGCCTTTGGGTTAAAACCGAGCCATTATAGTTTAACAGCAAGATAGTAAAAAGAAGTTTGTGAAACTTGGTTTTTCATTTGTAACTGATAACGGTACAGTGCTTGCTTTGTGGGTGGCTAGCTTGCTAGCCAGCTAACTGAAACGCTCTTGTTTGTCAACAGTATTAAAATGTGTGATCCTTTAGCAGCTTTATGATGATCCTTTTGTTGATACGCTGTGACTTAAACAGCACAGCTTTCGATTTAAACAGCTAGACCTCGTTTAGTATCTACTGTGCTTGAGAGATCAGCTTCTTTGTAGTTATTCCTCAGTTTATTTCTGAAATCTTTGTATCTGACGAGGTTTTGTCATTTCAGTAATTTTAAATATTTGCTGTTGACAGAATAGGATTAAATGTTACTTTTTAACTTACAGCTCAGGCAGGCTTAACTTAGAGGGAAAGTTTCACAGTTTCTCTTCTGTTTGTGTTGTTTTCACAGCTATGTGAGTCCTGGATGAGAGCTTTGGGCTGTCTATGATGTTCAGAGCTTTCCTTGTTAGGTCACCTGACCCCTCCTAGTCCACTTAACCAATCATCTATTCCAACACCCAAACAAATCTCTGCTTAGCAACAATATGATCATTTTCACCGACCCCACCCAGCCCAAAGGGACAAGAAACCCCCAAAAACAAGCTCTCCAAATGATATGATAGTAGCCGCCTGGATCACTTTTTGTGCCTGCAGGAGCCTTGCACGGGTTCTGCTCTTCCTATCCTCCTCAAACTCCCTTCCTCCATTCTGGGAGACTGTTGCCAGTGTGGTTTCCGGCACTGGAAGCATGGGTAACAGCTGTGTGTGCCGAGAAGACAGTGACTTGGAGGACCATCACCATGGGTCATCAAGAGCGACTCGAGGACAAGCTAGGCGAGTGGATCATGGTACAGGCGTAGGCGTTGACACTGTAGAGGCTCGAAGCAGTCGGCCAAGGGACCCAGTCAGGCCACCACGCCGAGGGCGAGGACCCCATGAACCTAGACGGAAGAAGCAGAATGTGGATGGCCTGGTGCTGGACACACTGGCTGTCATCAGGACACTTGTTGACAAGTAAGCCTAGTAACACAATTAATAATTTAATGATGAAAATGGAAGGAAGAGCCAGAGTGGTTTGCACAGTTTTAAAATGAATATCCTGATCATTTAATAGTGTTTTCTTTAGGGAGTTTCGCCACTACCTCTCTATACTTTGCTTTTGTGAATTACTATGAACCTGTCTGGTTAGTAATGCCAATTCATATGTCATTTTGTGCTGCCCCTTTCATTGTCTTAGTTTGCTTCTAATATTCATTTTCATATCACCGTGTCACTGATGTTTCTACTGCAGATGAGCATCAATGAGGTGAAAGTTATTTTTGTGTTTTTGTGACGCATAACTGTAATTTATTCAGATTAATGTCTCCGCTGTGGATCAATTGATGTAATTAATGTAGTTTCATGGCAACATAAGACTGTAAATATTCTGACAAACTTCCTGATCGAAAGATTCTAATGAATCTTCAGTAGTGTTGTGACAATGAAAAGGCATCATTGGTCATTACTCAGCTATAAATTAAGGCTGATATTCAGATGCAAGTTCCTCATGGAAAAAGATATCTTGCTTAAAACAAATGGTAACAAGTGTTCCAAGAAGCAGCTGCAGGTGTTAAGTTTTTTTTACTTGTGGCTTCAAAGAAGTAGAACTTGTAAAGGAGGACTTTGTGGCAGTGAGGTTCCTTTGAGTTCTGCGT
Source organism: Acanthochromis polyacanthus (assembly GCF_021347895.1). Lineage (NCBI taxonomy): Eukaryota > Metazoa > Chordata > Actinopteri > Pomacentridae > Acanthochromis > Acanthochromis polyacanthus. The sequence goes on along the minus strand of NC_067120.1, from coordinate 29,649,219 downwards.
TTCCTTTCTTGATGCGGTGATGACTTGCTGCAATGATTTAGCAAGATTTGTGCTGCCTGTGTAGATGCAGAGGCAATTTCTTCATCTGCCTCCTCTTCCAAAGAGCGATTTCTTTGAAGAACGACCACATGTTTTCCTGTTGGTGTTCATTTTCAGCAGCCATAACATTTGCTCTGCTCACTGCCCAACATACTCTGAAAACAGCCGACAGCAGCATCAATCTACAGGGACAAGGCACTAAATGACACAATAGAAAGAGCTGTATTTACTGATGTCTGTCACAGACACATAGCTATTTGATAAATATGCCATCACAGACAGAAATCAAGTTCAACACAACACCTGTTGTCCTCCAGTCTACAGATTTCCATTGCATCTTTGCAACATCGGAGTTATCCAATGGGAACTTGGCTGTGCAATATAGCAGCCAAAATGCCTGTCTAAAATAACAAATGAACTACAGTCATCCTAAACACTTGCTCATTAAAGTACTCATGCCATTTCATACTGCAGATTACATGTGCTTCCTCCACCAGCTCAGAGTGGATGCAAACCTCTAAGAAACATTTATGACCTTGACTTTATATTTGCTAAAGCAGGCAATGAAGACTTCAAACTTTAGAATGTCCTCAGGTATTTCCAGTTCCGTTATCCTCCTTATATTTCCTCTCTTTGCAGTAAGAGAGGTCAAACTTTATTGATCCCTCACTGGGCGAGTTCATAAGTTACATTTCATTTCCCCTTTAAGTATCAGTAAACAAAAATGCTAAAACAGAAGCAATAAGGTCTCATACATGGGCAGTATGTCTGATCCTAGTTGTGAGAGATGCAGTCTAGTAGTACCTTAATCTTAAAGAAAAATGAAACTGAATGTGCTTTTCTTTCCACAAACTTGGCCACTAGAGTATCTCTCATTTCTTGGCATAGTGTGAGTCATATTCCTGGAGTTAGCCCATTAAAAAGTGAAAGGCCCATGTGTCCATGTCCACCATCCCCAGAAGATTGAGTTACTGCTAATGGTGGATAATCAGAAAAGAGAAGGTTAAAGACTTTTTTATTGTATCATCTTTATTTAATCATCATTTTAGCCCATCAGTGCCTTTGTCATAGCTCTATGCAATATATTCCAGTTCAGCTTTAGCTCCTTTCTATGCTCTTCTTTCACATTACCCTGTTGCTTTTAATCACTAATGCTTAGTCTTTTATTTTGAAAATGTATGTTTAAATGTCCTGGTTCGTGGGTAGAAGAAACAGGCCAGTTTGCAAATCTCTAAACCTGTTAGATTATGCCTGTTGTTCTGTTGCACTCCTTGTTTTATTTACAATTTTTTTTACCCAGCTCCACTGACATTCATTCTAGCAGCATTTTGCACACCACTCAACTGTAATCTACCTTTATAGCCTGATGAATGCTTGGATAAAACAGGCTGACAAGTTGACCCACCACTGTAAATTTGTTACAGTGTTTAAAGGTTCAGTATTTGCGGCAGTTGAAAAATGAGTGATTGTGAAAGTTAGAAACCGCAGGTTTTAAGTTTAGCATTACCAAAGATGTGTGACTTTACTTGTGTGTTTAAGGTTCATAGTCTTGTGTATTTTGGTCTTGTGACTACCATCCAGCATTCTCATGTTTGTCTTGCTAGTTTGAAACCTTCAGAAAACATCTCAAAGTAAAATGTAATATCATACAACAAGCTCCTGCCAGAGAGATCTTGATATAATGGATTAATAATTGTTGATTGCTCAGTTGATCAGCATGTGTCAAGTTAAAACATCAGTATCTGGATATTATATTGTAAATTTTATATTTTAAAAGACAACCACATTTTACTGTACCTTTTAAATCATGCATGTGCTTTTCCAGCAATGTAGCCACAGTTTGACATATTAATGAAAGGAGATTCGGTAACAGTATGGCTTAGCTGTGTTGGGAAATCCAAGAATTAAGCTGTCTGATTATATAGTGGTCTGAAAGTAAGCAGCTCTGGGCGTGGGACGGGCCATGATGAGCAACAGTAATTGCAGCACTATCAGCAGCATCCACTGAAGCAAATCCATTACAACTATACACTTGCCTTAACCTCTCCACAGGATAACATTACTGTCCATATCCATTACTGTAACCACAGAAACATACAAACGCGAATCATTTGTTTATATTATTCCAGATGCAGTCGGGTCATAAATTCGCCTGCTTGTCGAATGCTTTTACTGAGAACCATTACCATCATTTGTGCAAAATATAGATGAAAATGATGTGAGAAATGCTCCTATACCAGGTTGTCATTCAATTCTGTGCAAACTCTGCTTTGTTTTTTAGTGACCAAGAGCCCCCTTACTCCATGATCACTTTGCACGAGATGGCAGAGACGGGTAAGGATAAAACAAAAACACACACTGAGCAAGTCAGATGCCAAATAAAACCACACTTTTGGAAGACAACATTCTTCAAAAATCTTGTACAGGATACACACAGCTTGTGACTTACAGTGAGAGTCATGCTTTAAAGTGATAAGATCATTTTAGGAAATGGGGAAAGCAATTACCAATTTGCTCTTTTCAGAAACTGTGGTTTGATAAGTTGGCAGAAACATTTCTTGGTTGGTTAAGCTGGTTAATATTAAAGCCAAATTAAAGTTGGGCTGTAGCTTTATTGTTAAGGAAGTTTCACTAATTATCGAGGGGATTCATTGTTTTTTACTGACTAGTGAGGAGTTCCAGGAATTTAATGCGTTTCTTCCCCCTCAGGCTGAACTTGAGTTGTTTCTGAGAAGTGCTTAGGAAGTGATATCACAGTAGAATTATAAGCAGCATAGTTGCAGTCTTCTCCCTCAGTGACTGCTTTTCCAGTTTGAGATATTTCTCCAGTCTGAACTCACTGCCGATAGTCGCATGCTCTTTTGAGATTTACCCTTTACTCTGGGTATTAACATACAATTTGTATCTAGATATAGATACCTGAATCATGTGCCTTTAAATTTCCACCTGGTATCAAAATGCCTTCTTGTTATCTCAATCATACCTGTACTTTGATCTGATCTCATCACACAAAATGCTTTGATAGAGATGACTAACACTGACATGCTCCTACCTGTAGCTTTTGTTGGGCTTGCTCGAGTTTGCATAAACGGGCAGAGCTAAGTAACAGATTTTATTTACACCTGACTGATATTGATCACAGTATGAGCTCATCCCTTTCCAAAGATTTGTAGATCCAATCACTTTATGATCCCAGTTTGTCCACATCTGTGCCTTGCATTATCATGTATTTTGCGTTATCCAGATACGTTATCACGATATCGATGAAATGTGTATGCATATATTTGCATTTTTGAAAGATTTCTTCTACAAAAGGAGATCTATCAAGAAAGTTTTGACTATGTGAAGACCATGGGTAGGTTTGGGAGGTTGAAAAAAAGGCCATTTATGTTAAACTGGCAAACACTCAACTGAACAGAGCAGACAAGCTGCAACCCCACCTGTCTGCTGTTTACAATCCTGCTGTAATATTGTTGCTTTAGCATTTCAACACTTACTGGCCCAGCCTGGGGGGGCATTACATCACACGGACAAGGGACATGTCACGACTTACACCGCAGGAATCTTCTGTTGGCTGTTGCATTATTAGCCTGATCTTGTGATTTTTGTCTTAACAGAATTTTAATATTCTTCCACTGCATATTTCGCAAGTTTCTGCACCAAGTTAATGAAATAGCAGAGTTTCTGTATTGTTAGTTTGACAGTAACTGACAGGTCTGATTCTTATTCAGTCTGCTGGAGCTTCAGCTGATGTTTGTGTATGTTTTAGGTTTGTTGTTCATGTGCTTTCTGTTGCATATGGTGACTGATGCTCCCATGCCGTGCGTGCGAGAGCATTTCTGTGGATGTGTATGTGTGAGGCTTTGAATTCTTGTGCTTGGGCCTTGTGTCATGCACATATGGTGTTTGATGCTCACAAGGCGCGGTGTTGTGTGGCTTGACAGCAGCCAAGTTGGGTATTAGCTTGCAGTTACTGAGCCCTGAAGGCAGCCAAGCAGCAAGTCAGTCCGGCAGCCTGTCACTTTCTGTTTGACATGTGCTACAATGTTAGATTATTCATAAGCCAGTTGGTTTTCATAAGTGATAGTGTCAGCGAGCATTTCGTTTTGAGACACCTAATGGACAGGAAATGCATGTTTTACTAATTATTCTGCATCTGATACTCATAAAGTTATCTGGTTTCATTTTCACAGACATGCAAGTTTTGTGTTTTTGCATTATGAAAGAATATTCAAACACAGGGGAGTCAAAGTGGAGGATGAACATTAATTAGATGAATATATGTTAAGAAAATGTTTGCCAAAATCTGTTGTTGACACAAAAAGATCTTTCTACGTTTTACACAGGAGGAAACAGACCTTTTAAAGAAACTTCGGGATAAAACATTATTTATTATTAAGAGAGCAAGTAGCTAAAATGTAGTCTTGTCTTACCCAGCTAGGCTCAGTTGTCTTCGGTATGGTTTAAGTAATAGTATTGTATGATTGGTCACATGAATTTAGTCGAGTCTTAATTTAAACTTCTCCTCTCTTCCTCTTCTCTTAGATGATGGTTGGCTGGAGGTCGTCCAGTCTTTAATACGAGTGATTCCACTGGACGATCCACTTGGCCCTGCGGTGATCACCCTTCTACTAGATGAGTGTCCTCTTCCCACCAAGGTATTAGTCTGACTCTTATGTACTATTTGCATGGGATTAGTATTACCTGGAGATCTCTGGTGATTTGTGAATTACCCCCCTGCATTGGTGTTTCTTGCAGTGCATTCACACGGGATAAACAAACTATAATTTACTTGAATTTACTGACGTTACGGCCCGGATATGATGTCAAATCCGTGCACGTCGCAACATCCGCTGTTGTCACATTCATGTGCAAAGTGGCCGGCTGCTACATGCAAAAAAACAGATACTGGTTGCACGAATAAACATTAAAAACATTAAAAGCCTATGTTACAACAACGCTATTGTTAGGGTCTCATTAGGTTTTGGCACAAAAACCACTTCGTTAGATTTATGGAAGGCTTGTGGTTCGGGTTAAAATGATCACTTTTACCGTGGTATGTAGTTGGCATGGCAACAGTAAATTTGCCATTTCTGGTCCATGTGCCTGTTTGTGTATGGGCCTACTCCTGCATTTGCTCCGAAAATGCTGTCAGTAATTTCCACCGCAGCCTCCATAATTAAACCGGGAAAGAGGTAGAAAAAGGCATGCAATAAAACAAAAAAACAACAAAAATAGCCCCCAATCGCTGAGATGCAGATTCGCACGGGACTAGTTTTATCACAGGACGTCGGTGTCTGGCGAAATATAGTAGGTAATTTGCTGTGAAATTATTACTGTACAAATTACCGACATGATGCATTCAACACTGACATCCTCCGCAATTATTACAAATCACCATTGGTCCCGAGGTAATGCTAATCCCGTGCAAATAGGGCTTTAATGTAGAAAAAAACAGATGTAGTCTCAAACAGACCCCTTCTAGTTGTGACTGCAGCTCTAACTAACTTACTAACTAATTCATATTAAACTAGCTGCCAGACATTATTAGACCACTCCTCCACAATTCAACATGCAGACCTGTGGCAATGGAGTAATACAAACAACAGTTTAGAGCTGCAGATGGAAACGTGTTGATATTGTGAGCACTTTTCACACATGCCACTTACAGCCAAAAAGTATTGCAATATTTTAAGGTCTTGCATTCATCACATCAATCTGTTGAAAAGAAGTAAATTACTAACAAACACAAAATATAAATGTGTGCATATATACGTGTAAAGAAGTATGATTGTAGTGCGTTGGACTTCATTAAAAAAACATTTGCTACAACTTTCCTTTTACTGTTCATTTTGATCTCTGCTTTCCACCCACTCTCTCACCACTTTTTCCTCTGCTTTGAGCAAATAAAATCTGGTTAGGACCCCCTGCTTCTCTGACAAAAGTAACTTGAGGACAAACCATGACACTCTGAACTCTGGACATCTCCCAGTATTCGGCACAAAAAAGTGCTAGATCTCGAAAAAAAAAGAAAGCCCCAGATATATACAAACAACAGAAAAAACAGTCAGCCTTCACCTCTCGCATGCAGTTAAATTTTTCTTTGTATCCTTTTCTGTCAGAATAATGTCTGAATTTGCAAATGTTTGACTGGCAATGCTGAACTCCAGGTGTTCATCCTCCGTGTCTTTTGGATTGTTTAATAGAAATTGTGTGTAGATGTGACCCTCACTGGACTAACTGGTCCATATTCTCTCTGCAGGATGCTCTCCAGAAACTCTCTGACATGCTGAGTCTGAGTTCGGCTGTTGCGCGACAGGACGCTCTAAACCCTGCTAAACACAGAAACACTACCGCTGTTTTGGGATGCCTGGCAGAGAAACTGGCTGGTAGAGTCCACATTTGCATACTCGATTTGATTTTTAATCTGCAAGCTGGCTGGCTCTGTGGTTCTTCCATTAGCTTTGCCTTGCTCGCCATGGACCTCTAGATGTTCGAGTGTGTTACAAGTGACTAATTACAAGAAAGTAATGTGTCTGTCTTAGTCAGCTAGCTTAGACTTTAAACTAACCTTGACAGAATTTCTAACCCTGTATTAAAGTGCTTGGAATTTAGAGGCAAGTTTACTCTTGTTATAACTTAACTGGAGTAGGACATGAAGCCAGATGTGCACTTAGGTCAGAGTAGACCAGCTGAGCGTAGTCTTTCAATAGTCAGAAAAAACACTCCAACTTAAACACTCTGTTTAATATACTTGTCCTCATGGCATAAAAGAGACCAAGTGGAAGCAGATAGAAGGCGTCTACTGACATTTCCATAACAGTAAATTAATGCTGTCAGGGAACAGGCAGTCAGAGTTTCTACTGTTATTGATGATGAGTCATTTTCTTCCATAGAGATTCATGTATTTGAGAAGTAACTTTTTTCATTTATCTCTTTTTCTTTTTTCTGTGTTCATTTTTGTTCTGTAGGGCCGGCCAGCATTGGATTGTTGAGCCCTGGAACCCTTGAGTACCTCCTAGAGAGCCTGGTGAGCAAACATTAACACCTGGTATTCAAGTGTGACGTACATCACACTGTTGCACAATAAAACCTAGGATTTGCTGATGCGTTGTGGTTCCTTAACTGATGAGATGACATCTGTGGTTGTCTTCCTGTTGGTGAATGACAAGATTGGGTTGATTCTGTGTGTTAGGGCAGTGTTAATGCCTCAGTATACTTCAAATGAATGCATGCTGGGTAATTATGCTAGAGAGCCAGGCTGTGGATTTTCCAAATGGCTCCTAAATCCTTGGCAAGATGACATCCAACGAAGACAGTGCTATAATTATAAAGAAGAAAACACTCTGCTAATTCTGCTGTTACTGTTTATTAGATAAGAGTCTCACTGTCTTCCGATTCACTTTGCTGTGCTTTGTCCGCGCTATAACAAAGTCAGTTCTGCATCTGCAGTGTTTCAAACTGATCCAGCAAAAACAACAAAATATACTCAGCATTTGTTTATACCAAAAATTAAGAAAACACTGTTCCAAGTGACTAAGGTTTGTGGGAAGGTATTCTTCACCTACTTTATTATTGCAAAAAGCCTCTTTGAAGTGTGACTTTAATATGATTTTTGCCATGTTTTTCACAATGATGGTTACAATGGAAATGTAGACAAGAAATGTGAGGAGAGACAATATGCAGTAAAGGATGTTATTATGTGGTATCACAGTTTTGGTATCAATTTTAATGAGAAAAAATGGGTTTAGATAAATGTTCTTAGTACAGATTACAGGAGGTCTTCGACTTGGGTTGGAATTTCCATTCTTACGGATTGACATAAGTTGATTTTCGCCATAAGTCGGAACTCCGTTGAAAATGTGAACAAAGCCTTTATGTGCATCACAATATTGATCAGTTCTTTGGAAAATCATAAATACCAATGACTTTGATGCATGTTTGAATCATTTTTACAAGAAGATAACAGAACATGCCATGTTTAGTTATCTCACCTCTGAGTGTGTGTGTGTGTGTGTGTGTGTGTGTGTGTGTGTGTGTGTGTGTGTGTGTGTGTGTGTGTGTGTGTGTGTGTGTGTGTGTGTGTGTGTGTGTGTGTGTGTGTGTGTGTGTGTGTGTGTGTGTGTGTGTGTGTGTGTGTGTGTGTGTGTGTGTGTGTGTGTGTGTGTGTGTGTGTGTGTGTGTGTGTGTGTGTGTGTGTGTGGCAAGAGAGCGCTGGGAACGGCAGCTAATTCTGGAGCTAACTTAAAGGATTTTTGTATTCATTTTGGCCTGTGTGAAAGTTCAATAAATTACCATAGAGCTGGATAAAATCTCACTCATTTATCACAGAGGGTCGCTACAATATGTTGCACTTTTTTTTTTTTTACAACTTGACTAATGTTCATCTGTGTTTCGCCCTGTTCTGACCGTTTTATTATATCTAATCTCACTTCTATGGAGATGGCTTTCCTTTTCTTCGAAGCACTGCCATTTGTAGAGTCTGACTTATGCTTGGGAGCCATAATGAAGGGCAAAAAGTTAGTGAATGTAGCACAATCCAAGGTGGCGTACAAGCGGCAAATGTAAACAAAGCCATCTTATAGCACCGCGTGACGACATATTTGTCCGCTCCATTCCGCTCACCTATTAGTTCCACATAACCAGTTCCAATGTAACAACGAAACGCCCTAGGTCGTGGATGTCTTTAACCGAAGACCCCTTGTATTATGGAAAGTTGACCATGATACCATAGGATGAGGTTCTCACTCAGTCTCAGTTATACAAAACCACATGTTATTGTACATTTATGTGAAAGAGATTTTTTTCTGTTTTTGTCAAATTAATCAAATAGAAGAAGTCCACAGCTTTAACAGCATTTAATTTCTTTTTTTTCTGTCACTCTTCCTCCAGAGCTCTGAGGCCCACCCCACTGTCATGCTGTTTGCTCTCATCGCTCTGGAGAAGTTCTCCCAGACCAGTAAGTTCACTCACAGCATCTTAAAGTCACTTTGATATTAACATGCATAATTACGCCGTTGCAAACGAGACTAAAAGTGACCTTATTAAAACAACGAGCAGAGATGCGAGAGAGTTTCCTGTTTCCATAGCAACAGGCCTGTCTGGTGTCACCGCTTTCACCTTCTTCTACTTTCCTTATCTTGTTTTGTTAAAATATTATGCCATGATGTGAATACAAAGAGTGCTGTTCTTCGATAATGTCCCTTGTTTATTCCCAAACCAGCATACTAATTGTTGACTCATTGCAAAAGCAAAGCTGTGGTCCTGAAGCATGTTAATACTCTCTGCTCTAGGTTTTACAAGGCTTTTTTTAGTCACCAACAGCGAATTGCCTCAGCTGGCTCAGTCACATTGTTACAACCTTTTTTACACTATTTTAAAATTATTTTGAGAGAACTTTACAGGTGTTATGTTTATTTTAGTCTCACGGTGCAGTGATGGAACTGATATGCTCCCATTTCTGTTGCTTCATTTAATCTCTCCAACTTTCTGTACAGGCCACATCATGACTCTTGGTTTAGTTGCACTTTCTATGTTGGAACTTAATGTGTATTGTTTTCTTCATGCCAAAATACCAGCAGTCTACATCTCTGTACTTTGCTTGAACAGCTCCCTTGCAAATGCAGACAGCACTGAAGCTGCCATTGCTCTGCTAACATGCTACTAATGCTACTCCTACTGTGTAGACACACATTACAGTAATGTCTCATGTTTCTTGAACTTATTTTTTTATGTTTGTGTTTCCTGCTCTCAGGTGAGAACAAACTGACGGTGTCTGAGTCTTCTATCAGCAATCGACTCGCTGTCCTCGAGTCGTGGGCAGAGCATCCTGACTACCTGAAGAGACAGGTTGGATTTTGCTCACAGTGGAGCCTTGACAACCTGTGTGAGTAGCCTAATGCTTTAATGTTTGTGTGGAATCACATTTTATAGAGCCACGTGTTTGAGTCTGTGATTAATGAACTGTGATATTCTACTCCTGTTGTCCTCTGTCCAGTTCTAAAAGAGGGTCGGCAGTTCACTTATGAGAAAGTCAACCTCACCAACATCAATGCCATGCTCAACAGCAACGATGTCAGCGAGTACCTTAAGATCTCCCCTACTGGACTAGAGGTTAGTCTGTGTGTGTCTGTATGTAGGGAAATTCACAACATTTCCAACATCATGGTTTAATAACAGGTACTAAAAAGACTGGAGTGTTTATTCCTTCTTGTTGCTCTTGTCTTCAGGCACGCTGCGATGCTTCGTCCTTTGAGAGCGTGCGCTGTACTTTCTGTGTGGATTCAGGCGTTTGGTACTATGAGGTGACGGTCATTACATCGGGAGTGATGCAAATCGGATGGGCCACCAAGGACAGCAAGTTCCTAAACCATGTACTCGTCCTCAGTGTTTTTACTGTTCAACCTTGAAGCAATTTCCCTTCTGGGATCAATAAAGTTTTCAGATTTTGCATTCTTTCGTGGTTGGACTGCAGTCACGTAATGAAGTATTTCTGTATGTGTGCATTTCAGGAGGGGTATGGAATAGGAGATGATGAATACTCATGTGCGTACGATGGCTGCAGGCAGCTCATCTGGTACAACGCTCGCAGTAAACCTCACTCTCATCCCTGCTGGAAGGAGGGTACGAACAACTTGCCTATAGACAGTTATAATTTAAGACGACTGTTTTGTGCATTTTTTAAATCATGCTCTTTGAAGAAATTTTCGAATCTTTGTCAGTGTAAGCGGTGGAAGAGAAGGTGCTTTAAATGCGGGGCTCATTTGTTTGGGAACTGCTTTATTGTTTTTAGTCTCTCAGGGTTGCTTTATGATTTTAGCACCCACACTCTGTCACTGCCAGCATTCAGGCTCTGACTAGCCTCCCACATGGAGGATAATGTAATAACAACATGCCAAGCTTTTATTCTGCTGTGTGTGTGTGCGTGTGTGCATATGTGTCCCGTTTAGGAGATGCCATCGGCTTCCTGTTGGACCTCAGCAAGAAGCAGATGATCTTTTATCTGAACGGGCATCAGCTGCCGCCAGAGAAACAGGTTTTCTCGTCAGCCACGTAAGCTCTCTCACACACACAGGCACTTACTCAATTTCTGTCACTTTCTCTGTGTTTTTTTTTTGTTTGTTTGTTTTGTGGCTCTGGTTTCCTTTAATAACTTCAGGCCTCTTCTCTTTCTGTCCTTCCTTCTGTCTCTCCATCTTTTTAAAAATTAAAAAACTTCCCTGTTTTTCTCCGTATCTTTATGCCAGGTCTGGTTTCTTTGCGGCAGCCAGCTTCATGTCCTACCAGCAGTGTGAGTTTAACTTTGGGGCCAAGCCTTTCCGTCACCCACCCTCTGTCAAGTTCAGCACCTTCAACGACTTCGCTTCACTGCTGCCCAGTGAAAAAATCATTCTACCGAGGTAAGAGGAAAAAACAAAATGGGTAGTCACCTTGAAAGTGCTGTTTTTTTAAATAGTGGTGCCTGAAATAGACAATACTGTAAGAGCTTGACAAAGCAGTATGCAAATTGTTGTTTACCCAACTGTCCTCTGACTAGTGAATCATTTGTTTGCACACAGTGTCCAACGTGTAGGTATTGCAAGATACAAACATGACTCGGCATCTGGGGCTATTCCAGTGTACATAGAACGCTTTTATCACGCATTAATTTGTTGACTGCATTTAACTACATTTTTTAATGTGTTGTTATTGTCATGGCTGGTCAACGGATGTCTTTAGGGTCAGTTAGATGTAGTGATATGAACAGAGCAATATCTGTACAGGATAGATGACAAACTTGTCATTATTATAGCCTGATTTTTTTTCACTACACATCAGACCTTTTTGAAGTTAGTCACAATACTCTCAGACTGGAAAACCAAAAGTAAAAGAACCTATTAATGTTGCTCATTACAGCTGTGTTTCGACATAATATTAAAAAGATGTTGGATTTCGCAGGCGCGCTTATTGTTTTCAGCCATTAACTGACTAATAAAAAAAAAGAAGGTTGAACATGGTTTTTGCTTGATCGACATTTAGTGCTTTATTTTTAGTGGACAATTAGAGCAAGCAATGAGTGTGCTGATGCAATAAAAATTGATGCAGCTAAAAAACACCATTTGCAGCATCACATATCGACCAGCTATCCCACAGCAATGGGCATTAGCTGTATGTTGAGCTCAGCCTCAATTAGTGGTTTGGTAACAGAACAACTGTGTCTTCTAGATTCATAAATGTGATGGTGAATTGCTGCTGAAAGGAAAGTTATTGCCTGACATGAATCACATGCATCCTGTAGTTGGGTGAATGCTAAAGATGCCGTGCCCTTTAAAACAGGATCTTTACTCAGTGAACTTGCTAGAATGTTGTTCATTCAAAGGCGTGTCACTTGCATTCTTTATTTTTTACTGTTTTAGCATCAAGATCTAAATTGAATGCAATCCTAAAAAAAGCTCTGTGTGAGTGGATCTTAAGAAGTTAAGTTCTGAAATGCTTTAATTGGTGCTATAAAAGCTGATTTACTTTATTAAAACTGTGTATTTGTATATATTGAGGCACTTTTGCATGCTGTAATCATTCATTCTGCTCGTACTGTCCATTAAGAGATGCTTTCCTACTGCTTCCATTTCTGCAGTCTTTCTTTCTCTTCTCCAGTAAGAGGCATTAGTAGTCTCTAATAAACGTCAAGTGAGTATCTACCAAAGTAACTGTCCTCTTCGTTAAAAAAAATAACATCTTTTTGTTACTATCTGTCTACAGCTGCTCTGCACAGAAACAGAGGGGAAATTTGGCGCTAAACCATGTAAACTTGAAAGATTTCTGTTTAACTAAATTAACGCAGACCGATGACCCGATTCTTCACTGGAATTTAATCAGTTAGGAATCTTTTACCAGCCAGTATGAAGAGAAAGAAGGATTACAGGAAAACATTGTTACTGTGTATTAGCATTGTTTTCAGACAAACTTGAAAAAGCTTATGCACATATTACAAAAATGTACGTCCATAGTCTTGGGTGTGATCGAAGTGCACATGTATGTGTATGTAGAAACCCTGTTTATCTGAATTTGTGTGTGTTTTCCAGACACCGGCGTCTGGCCTTACTGAAGCAGGTTAGCATCCGAGACAACTGCTGCACGCTGTGTTGTGACGTCATGGCGGACACAGAGCTACGGCCTTGTGGACATGGGTATGTGTGCATGTGGTAAACGATAGTCCAAGAACTCTTACAGCAGCTGATCTCTGTAAATAAATATCTTTAGTTGGGATTTTCTGTGAATGGACGGTAACATTTCCCTGTTTTCCCCCCATCTTCTTCCAGTGGTATGTGTATGGAGTGTGCCTTACAGTTAGAGACGTGCCCATTGTGTCGCCAAGACATCCAGACCCGCGTCAGACTCATTGCACATGTCTCCTGACACACTTCCTTCCCTTCCTCCAATAACGAGAGACACACAAGCCCCACAGCCTCCTCCTCTGATCCCCTCTCCGCCAACGGGGCCGCGAGGACGTTGCCACAATGTTGTGACGATGCCAGAGCTGTGAGTTCTGGTCGAAGGAGGCGACGATGGAGGGCTGGCGAGAAGAAAGAGAGGAGATGAGAGGAGCGGGGGAATTATACCACAGCTGGATCGCCGGGAGCTTTCCCTCATTTACCTACATCTCCTCTTTTATATCCTTCTGACAAGTCACTGCAGAAGCTGGGCCAAGTATCGTCAACTTTCTACAAACCGTGCGTTTTTCATGAGCAGACGTGAGGAGCACAGACAATTTCATCAGATTACAGACAGAACCAACTTCTCATCTGCAAACCCCTGTATAATGTAATCAAAAAGCGTCCTTTCAGATAAGAGGATCCCACTTCGCTTTCAGTCCAGAGGCTACTACTATTTAATCCCATCACCATCATCATGTACACGTCTGCAGATCTGACAGGGCCAAGAAGGAGAAAACAACACAACCTGTAGTACAGTATTAAACCCAAGGTACAGATAAATTTGAGATGTATCTCACTTTCTTGTTTTTGGCTGCACATATACGAATTATGTCTTCAAAGTAGCATTTTCATTCTTGTTTCCAACATTTATGCTTTGCTGTCTGATTGACCCACCCACTTCTAGGGTTTGTCATTGAAAAACTACATTGTCGGGTAAAATATCAGATTTTACTCTTGGTGTCAGAAAACTTAAAAATTCTGTGAGTTCAGTTTTCTGATTCAGTTTATAAAACTGTTCAAAATCAATCAGCTGTCACACAAGAAGGAAAGTTAAGGACATAGCTCATAACTAATGTTATATAGCCAGTAAAAAAAAAAAAAAAAAACCACACTCCAGTCTGTATTAGAACTAAAGGATTCTCAGCGTGGCTCACCCTGCTGTTTTTTGTGCTTCGTTGTCTTTGCTCAGATGTTTCTGCGGTCTCCTTCATGTTTGAAGCAACCACAAAACACAGGCATTGAAAGTTACAGGAATTTATTGTATAGACAACACCAAATGTTTTTTCCCCTCAACTATAAATTCATATTTTGGAGAACCAATGACCACCATTATCTTTTGAATTTGTCTGGTATTTCTTGATCAATGCTAACAATCTGGCAACATTTTCTGATGTCGCTCCACCAATTGAGGGGCCACATAAGTAACTATGTCTTAATTGCTGTTTGTGATTGCAAACAAGTTTCGATCCACAAGATGTGATTAAATTATGTATTGTAAATGAGAGTGAACACTGATACTGCCTGGAAAGTACAACAGGTTTTGTTGATTTTGACAGTGTTTTATGAACTGCGCAGTAAATTGTTTGAAGCAATTGTGAAATGTTCAAGTGAATTGTTGTTCCTGAATCAGTTTTCATTGGGTCATTCTTATGACAGTGTGATTTTTGATATGATTTGGCAGTGAAATACTTGACTTAAATTAGCAAAAACACTACCCACAGCACAGTGACATGACCTCATGTGTGGGCTTTTAGCACAGAAGTTGTATTTATGTTTCACTTGCTACAAATCATAGCAGTCTTTGTGGGATTTCTTGCATACATAATTGATCTAAAAGTTTGTCCAAAGTGTATTTTTTTCCAGTTGATGGGGCCAGACTGAGTAGAACGTGGTTTCCCTCTTTGCCATCTGTACAACATGACACATGCTCTCATTTTGCTATTCCTCCATCTTCCTGCCTCTGTCTTCTACCTGGTGTTTTCTGTCTGTCTCTCTCTGTCCATCCTTTACTTGAAGCATCTCTGGGTTGATTGAATGACATTTGTGTTGTGGAAACAGGTGACGAATTTGACGTACGAGAGGTTGTGATTAAAGAAATATTCTGTTTGTATAATTTTAGAAATTCAGTAGCATTACAAATTATAACACTGAATAATTTATGAATAATTTATCTTGGTCAAATTGTTTATTAAAGAGCTCCTACTCCACCAAATTGCATGAACAGAATCGATAAAATCATTCAGACTATACTCGGATGGTTTCCGATGAGAACATGCATCTTTCAGTATGACAAAAGGCTGGTTTGGTCAGTGTTTATCGTGTATTTCCTGGAGCACCTTATACTTGGAGGTGAGAGACAAGTTATCTCTGTGATTGGGGATAAAGTTCAGGACTGATTAAATTGTGAGTTGTATTTAAAACCTCTATAAAGGAAGTTTGCCCCAGAGTTCCCAAAGATGTGATTTATTGAAGAATCGTTGTTTCCTGGATTGTGATATTTGTAATAAACGTATGTACATGTGATGATTTTGCACGACTGGCTGGTGCTTTTCCACACAGCAAAACCGCTAAACCTAAAACTGTTAATCCTCTAGGTCTCACAGACAGACAGGATGACAGTTTGAACCATTGCCCCGTAAGCAAATGATATAGCTCTATTAACACAGACATTTATTCCTCAAATCAATCAATCTTAACTGAGGCAGATACATAACTGTTTGAGAAAGATTTGGTAAAAATTATGCTTTTAAATGAATCTCAAAGCGGACTTTGTAAGCTCCTAGATGTAGGTTTAAATGAAATTGTTTTCCGGTAGTTTTATTTGTGCATACTTAAGCCCTGGATTTCATACCTGTGCAAAATTTTGATTTACAGTCAATATATTTTTGACGAATGGTTTTTTGTGGCTTAAAAAGACATGCCAAAAGACAGTAAGGTGTCATGTTTGAGATGTAACTGATGCATTTTAACTGTTTTATTCAACTATATTTTTTTTATTAAAAACATGTCATGCCAAATATAAATTATACCTTTTTGTTGTAACCAGTCGCAACACCTGAAAATGGAACTCCTCCACCAGCCTTCAGTTCCTTCTGCAGATACAACAGGACTTTTGGGCCACTCCAGAATGATGATGTTGCTTTGTTTTCTCCATTTCTTACCACTTTGGCTGTGTTTTTCAGATCATTGTCCTGTTGGAAGATCCAGTGCTGCCCAAAGCTAAGTTTCTCTGCAGACCGACTGATGTTTTCTCCAGAATATTAATGTAGTCCTCTTGTGATGATATTTACTATGACCTGACATTTGTTTGGTACTAGAATTTTTCATGTTCATCAGGATGACCTTAGTGATGATACTGGGATTCTTCTTGACATTTTGAACTAGCATTCCTTCCAATGTAAGGGTCCTTTTGCAACTTGTTACCAGCCCTTTGAGAATTTTCACTGGAACTCTTACACTTTTTGATTAGCTTTGCATTGTGAACATTGATATTTGAAAACACTTGCATATGCCTTTATAACTTTTTCTCTCTATAATGGACCCTCATAGCGAGCTCACAAGACCTTTGGTTTTAGTCATGACTTGCAATTGATTAGTGACTAGAGAACTAATGCATCAGCTCTTGCTAATTTATACAGTAATTAAATGTTTCTGGACATTTTAGAAGTGGTATAGAAGCTGCATTTAGTCAAAATGGGCTGCAATTTCAATGGATAGAAATAATTTTTGACTAAGATTTTTAATGAAAATGTTTTTGTTTGTTTTTTTTCACAAAAAGAAAACGATAGTTAAAATGCATTATGATCATCTGCTAACACAACGTCTTATTGTCTGTTATCACTTGATTTTGTCATTTCCAGCCAGAAGGAACCCGTTTGCCAAAGATAGGTTCACCATAAATTGACCAGAATTTGCATAAATAATTTTGGGCTTAAATGTAACGCCACCAATGACGTATACACACACACATTATATATATATATATATATATATATATATATATATATATATATATGTATATATATGGCATGCCGTTTAGGAAATTATATATATAATGAAACTCAATATATATATATATAATGAAACTCGATATATATATATAATGAAAGTCGATATATATATAATGAAACTTGATATATATATAATGAAAGTCGATATATATATATAATGAAACTTGATATATATATAATGAAAGTCGATATATATATATATATATATAATGAAACTTGATATATATATAATGAAAGTCGATATATATATATATATATATATAATGAAACTTGAGATATATATATATGGAATGAAAGTCGGAATATAGAATGTTCAGATTTTCATTCCATATATTCAAAGTTTCATTCCATATTATCAGACTTTTTCCTACTGAGCCCTGGAAGGACATGGCAAACAAAAACAGGAACCTTGTTGGACATTTGCTCTTCAGATGAGCTCTTCTGTGATTATCTATCTGTCTTCATGGTTGTCACAGGGAACGGCGACTACATTTGAGAAAACAGGTAATTTTTAGAGATGTTTTGATTCTGAACACTGAACGTGTTAGCATTAGCTTAGCTACTTAGCTTCGACTACATTTGCATCCCTACATAGCTTAAAGGTTAAACACATGCACCATATGTTGATGATAATGATAATATCTATGTTTATCTTTATAGCTGGTCTTAAGGCTAATTACGAGGCAGAGGTCAGCTGCTGCCTGGACACATCCATGATCACGCCACTGGTGGGACACAATTGTACTGGATTTCAGCTGAAGGCTGCTGTTCGGTCCAAACTGAGACATTTTTATTGTGACATACCCTCCACTGTTGTTAGCTTTTGATTCAAATTTTTTGAGATGTGGAAATCACTATTTCATGTTTCTAGTTAAATACCCTACTTTTATGATATATCACTACAGCATGCACTTTTTATATTTTCCATCAATTTCACCCAAAAGTTGAATAACTATTTGTGAGCAGTGTATGTAGACACATAATAGAAGCACATTTCAATAATATATCTGCTGCAGTAGTGCAGTTTATCTACCTAGATTGGTGTAACAGTAAAAAAACAATATATGCTACTGATGTTTCTGACTAAAATCTGCTTGAAAAGCACAACTGCTTATCTGTCAAAATGTGTGTAACAAAAGTGTGCACTGAACACTGAATAAAGTCTCTGTAGATTATAGACAAAAAATCTCTCATCACAAATTTCTGTTTATTCACCCAAAGTGCATGGGTAAAATACAAAACAGGTGAAGTACTAAAAAAGATTTATTTTCTAGAAAAGCCAATAGTCAACAATGCAGTTTAATTCTGGGACAGTTGCTCCAGCACCAACACCATGCGTCCCATCAGTGCAACCAAGGTTTTCATTCGTCTTCTGGATGTTCTGGAGCATGGCAGAGGTCACGTCTTGGTGTCTTCCGATCTGTTCCAAGAACCGTTCCTCTGACCTCTCCAGATACTGCAGAGGATCCACAGCAGCTTCCTGGTTCCCTTTTCCTGCATAAAAGCACCAAAAAGTACTAGTTGTCAGTAATTATTTTCTATTTTCATAAACACAGTTAACTTAAAGTAAATGTTCTATTTTGTGATTTTAGGATGGGTCAAAAGATAACATACTGATCATGTTGATGTCTGCATAGTCTAAACAGATCTTACTTGATTTGGTCTGTAGAGAGGAGGACAGCGTGGAGGAGCTGCAGGACGGAACCAGTAAGCTGCAGACTAGTGCTCCTGGTAACTGGACCTCATCATCCAAGGCCGACAACTAAATAAAATGAACAAGACATGCTGTTGATAGCATCTGTAATACAAATGATTTTATCCATTAACTGATTTATTGCTTTGTCCATACAATGTTAGAAAGTGTTACAAATAATACCTGTAATAATTTCCAACAGTGATAAATGCCTTGTTTTATTTTACAACAAAAACACCAAAAGCATCTGTGTATAAGAAATCAGTGCATTGGATTTCCACATCTGCAAAGCTAGAAAATCACACATCAGAATTTTACCTTGAAATTATGAAAATAGCTGCAGACTACCAGTACTCTTTACTTCATTGTGTTAATTTGATCATTTGAATCAGTTTTTTAGACTTGTATTACTGATACGAAACATAATCAACACATAAATTAAAATGTGTTCGCAAAGAGTTCACTGGTTCTTCAAGGAAAATTTCAATGATAACCATATAGTTCAGTAATATGATTAATGGGTCATTGTGTAACAGCGTGGGAGGTTCTGAATACAGGTCTTGGACTGAAATATTGCTGCTGCTTTCCTCCGGTTTTATAAGGAGTTGTTTCGTAGCTTGTTAGCTTACCAGCGGCTAACTGGCTGGCAAACAATAGTTCAACGCCAACCTCTAATCAGTGATCCGGTGTCCAGACCGCGTTAGCTGGCGGAACGTTCATAATACTGATGTGGGACTGTTGTAGCTAGCGTATTCATAGTAGGATAACAGCAGGATGTTGGAGAAATAAAACTTACCATTATCAGGATCGCTGGTCTGCATGGCAGACTCTTAGCGCATCGCACTGCTTGAATGTCTGTGTATTTCAGGCCGATTTCAAAATAAAACTCAATAAAATTCTCGTCCGGGTGAGTGTCCTTCATTGTCGCTTCGCCATACGGACATGTCCCTTCCGGGGCTCGGTAGGAAAAAAAGATTTGATATATATATAATGAAAGTTGATATATATATATAATGAAAGTCGATATATATATATATAATGAAACTTGATATATATATAATGAAAGTTGATATATATATAATGAAAGTCGATATATATATATAATGAAAGTTGATATATATATATAATGAAAGTCGATATATATATATAATGAAAGTGGATATATATATATAATGAAAGTTGATATATATATAATGAAAGTCGATATATATATCAACTTTCATTATATATCAAGTTTCATTATATATATATCAAGTTTCATTATATATATATATCGACTTTCATTATATATATATCAAGTTTCATTATATATATATCGACTTTCATTATATATATATCAAGTTTCATTATATATATATCAAATTTCATTATATATATATCGACTTTCATTATATATATATCAAGTTTCATTATATATATATCGGCTTTCATTATATATATAATTTCCTAAACGGCATGCCATACGGCATGCCATATATATATATATATATGTATATATATATATATATATATATATATGTCATTGAACGCCACCGTTCCATCCCAGGTAGGAACTAACGTGCGTAGAATTTGTCCTACCGGACGGGATTTGCTAGTGCACGTAGATTCACCGTTTCCCTGGCAACACCATTACGTTCGCTGATTACCATTCAACGATTTAGGCAACATGGACGTCCAGGAACGAAGTAGGTAAATTAAATTGATTTAAATGGCACTGGCGGAGTTTATGAAATATGTAAATTAGCACTTTAAATTTGGAAAAATGCGAAATATAGATGAGAGTTAAGTTAACCAACGTTAAACGTTTGCTAACGTTAGCAAACCTTGACTTAGCCGCGACAGCTAATCAACTAATTTTACTGTTGAGTGACGTCCAAGCCCAGTCCCGTCTCACAGGCAGCGTCCTGATTTCTTAAAAAATACATTGTTTGTTGGAGTTAGCATTTTCTAAGTATATTTTTTTATCCAACGGGAAACGTTACCAAAACACTGACATGCACTAGCTCCTCAATCTCCAGGTATCCGTAGCTGTGCAGAAAACATCGTGGACATGACTGATATGGACGAAGAAGACCTCTCCATTTCCAGGTGAGTTGTTCACTGATTTTTGAGCCCTTTGGGAAACCCAGAGTCTGTCCGAGAGCGAACCTTTTTACTGCAGGGCCAGCCTTCATAAACAAATCGCAGGATGTAACTGGGGTGTTTCGGATTTCCTAATGCTGTCGCAGCAACTAGAGCTGTGTTAACATCATCTGAGAACAAGTGTTTCGTTAAAAGCTAAGACCGGATAATTCAATGTTCTAGCTATGTGATCATGAAAGCCCTCTCTGTGGCAGTCCGTAATATGTTATATAATGTCCTGAGATTTGAAGTGTCAGATATAATATAATCACCAGCTATTTTGATAATCAGTTGTGAGTTTGAGAAATCAAAAAGAAATCCAAATTCTGTGGTTCCAGCTTTTAAATGTGAATATTTTCTGGAGGAAACTGAATATTTTTGGGACAGATAGGGGAGCACACCACCACTTGATTGGCGTCCTTTTTGACATGTGGTAATCAGATCCCTCAGGCATCAAATTTATAGGATAAAGGTCAATTCCTAGACACATGTATCACTGATACTGAATCACAGTGATTCATTAAAACAAAATCAACTCTGTGTTTTGATCACAAGGACCTTTTTCAACCCATTGCAGACAGTTTAACCCTTTGATGCACAACATGGGTCAAGAGATACCCATTTTCCAATGAATGTATCATTTTTGACCCATGTTATGCATTAAAGGGTTAAATAAAGCAAGGCACTGATCAACATTTTCTGGCAATTTATAGATCAGTAAACTAATCTGATAATTGAGAAAATAAATGGCAGGTTAATTGACAAGGAAAATAGTCATAAGTTGCAGCCCTGCTGTGCTACAACAGCCTTCTTACTCCTCCAGATTTGAATTCTAAAGCTTAAGAAAACAGAATTAGCATAGAGCAGCTATACTCTAGTGATACTACATATTTCTTTTGGTGTAAAACATGTACTGTACTGCTGCGCTTACAGAGCAGGTGCTGTGTTAGCCTTATTTCAGGACTCATACAGTTATTGATGCTTTCTCTGTTGTTTTTCTCCCTCCAGTTACTCTGCTACAGACACAGCTTTTGATGGTGTTATTGGCTGTATAGAGGACATCATCATGGGTAGGACTGAGGACAAATTCAGTATTCTTTTTAGCTGCTTTACCTCACCAAACTTTTTTTTAATTATAGAGTCTCACTCTTGCTGTTTGTTAGAGAAAAATAAAAAAAGTGATTGTTTTATGTGACAGGACATAACTTCCTGGTCTTTGTGTTTGGAAAATGAACAAATCTGGCCACTGAATATGAGAATAGTGTCTTTTCTGCTGAAAATGAAATGACCTCTAGGATATTATAAAAAAAAAAATGCTGGGATTTGGCCTCTTACAGTGCTTCAACCAGAATATGCAGATTTGTGAGGCAAATAATAGCAACATTTGCAGTCCTAAGATATATTTCACAGCAAAAATGTGTGGCATGGAAAAGTTCTAAAAACAAAACAAAATAGGCCAGTATGCCAGCTGAATGCAGAGAAACCTTCTTGTGTTTCACCAATTAACTGTGAAGCTATAGGCTGTTCTACATGTCTGCTTGGTATCTTTTAGAGGAAGACTTTCAGCAGCTTCAGCACAGCTTCATGGATAAATACTACCTGGAGTTTGATGATTCTGATGAAAACAAGCTCAGCTACACACCCATCTTCAATGAATATGTGAGTTTCTGGGCATTTCACCGTGGTCCATTGCAACATTTATAATAGTAGTGAGGTAGTTCACCTACAATAGTATCAAATTTTTACTAAATGTGGCTTTTGTGTAGGTTGACCAGCTGGAGAAATACTTGGAACAGCAGCTGACGGAGAGGATCCCCGACTTCAACATGGACACCTTCATAGAGCTGCTCATGTGAGATGTGACAACAAAACACCAACTGCTTTATATTTAATTTAATTTAATGAGTGATGCAAAATGGTGTAGTTGAAAGAGATGACATAACTTTCACCTTCTTTTTTAATATTTGGTCCACCTGTTGCTCACAAGAAATATTCTTCCACGGACCACATGGTGGCACACAAGTACAATGAAAATGTGATGAGATTCACCGTGTGTCCTCCATCTGTGTGCAGGCAGCGCAAAGAGGAGGTCTCGGGTGACATCTTTGACATGTTGCTGACGTTCACCGACTTCATGGCCTTCAAGGAGATGTTTGTGGAATACAGAGCTGTAAGTTGTCTGTGAGAACATCTTAAAAACAGGACTTTTTTTCATGGTGGTTTGTAACAGGCACAGTGACAGTTGCTGCTGTATTTCATATAAC
This sequence comes from Acanthochromis polyacanthus, assembly GCF_021347895.1. Lineage (NCBI taxonomy): Eukaryota > Metazoa > Chordata > Actinopteri > Pomacentridae > Acanthochromis > Acanthochromis polyacanthus. The sequence continues at coordinate 29,625,899 of NC_067120.1, read as the reverse complement.
TAGTCTCTGTGGGCTAATTTCTGAATTACTGTACACTTACTGTGATTTCAAGCTCGTATCAATCTTGGCTGAATTCGTTGAGTTAAATGATGGCTCAAAAACAGTCGATTAGTTCTTCTATTTTTTTAAATGATGGCTTTAGCACAGATGTATTTGAGCCCAGTTTCTGCTGTGTATATGTGTGTGCAGATAGGTAGCAAATCAAATGTTCAGAAAGTTAGATATGAACATGACGTGTGTGCGTTTGTGTTTCTAGACCAAGGAGGGCCGAGGTCTGGACCTGAGTGAGGGGCTGGTGGTCACAGCTCTGAACCCTGCAGACTCCAAGAACACCAACTGCACTAAATGACAGTGACGTTCACACACTGACAAATCAAACACTTGAAATGCCTCTTTCTACATATGTGTAAGCAAAGTTTTGTCCATCATTTGGCCTTCAGAAAAGTGTTAACTTTAGGATACACCCAGATATTACTCTGGGATTTATGCGGCAGATCGGCTTTAAAAGCCTCTCTGTAGCTATGAAGTGAAATCAGAAGTTTCATATTTTCTGCTCACCAGCCCTTCAATTGCATATGCCTACTTGAAATATTCACATTTCTTTAATTGAAATTTGCAGGGGGAGAGATTGCTAATCTTGATTTTACAATCATCCTCCTATTCAGTTGTAGTTCTTTTAGGATTCTGTGTTATTGTTTCTGTCTGGTACAAGATTAATGTTTGTGTTTTTAAAGTTACTGCTGGTTACTGCATTAGCTATGATTGAATGTTTTGAATCTTCTCTCTTCGCCTGGTATTTTTTCATATGACGATAATTTAGTAGAACTAGTACATGTTTTATGAAGACTTAAAATATTTGGCCAGTTTGTAAACTCGTCAGATTGAGTTTGTAATAGTGATTGTGTGTGTTTGTGCAGTTAGTTTTCAGTATGATGTCCAAGTGTTTTCTACATGTTTCAATATGATAGTTTTCATTCTGAAAGTATATTTATGTCCCTGGGGAACTGTCACATTTGTTTGTTTAAAAAAAGATATTTTCAAATAAACAGGTACAAAAGCGTTATATTGAAATCACTTAGTGCTTTATTTGAAGTGCATGGTTGAGCAGGAGCACTCACCACAGGATTTCACAGTCATTCAAATTATTGGTACAAAAAGACAACATATTGCATAAAGGCACCTACAGTACATAAGGAGTTGAGCAGACTTTCATATAAATCACAAAATGGTTTGCACACTACTGGAACAATATTAGAATCATTGTCAGGACTCATTTATATGCGGTAAAAATGTTTTCATTATCATTTTCAGGATTAAAACAAAAGTTTGCATTCAACAAAACATTCTGTGTACATTTTAAATGGGAATAACAAGAGTTTCAGTCAGAGATGCCTGTGTCTAAGAACTTACCATTTATTACAAATAGCAAGAAAAGGCTCTGTAAACAAAGAACGTACAAAACAAACCTTCAATTATCAAATTTCTTCATGAAATCATGGACTTACAGTAATGGAATACATCAATCTCCATGAAAAATGCTGTGAAGTTTGGGCTGTAGAGTTTTAATATTTTGCCACCATAACGCTGGATTTAATTGTGGTTCCTTGAAAGCTCACAAGGGAAAAGAAACATTTCACACTTTTTGGTGCATGATTTTATTTCCCTTTAATAATTTGAACCACAGTCAGTGCCTGCAGGTTGAAATATTTGATCATCTTTGGCCTTATTCTAGGAAAATAACAAGTGGAGTTTACTCAGGACCCTTTTTGTATTTTCCTTAGCAGTTTTTCCCCCAAAATTTGAAGTTTTCTGATATAGTTGAGCAATCTTTAAAGGGCTAGTTACACATTTTGGGAATGTGTACTCATAGCTTCTGGCTGAGACTTAAAAGAGAAGACCGATACTATTCTCCTAGCTGTACCTTTAATCCTTACTCTACAGCCAGCGGGAAGTTAGCCTAGCTTAGCATAAAGACTGGAGGTAACAGTTAGTCTGGGTGTGCCCAAAGGTAAAATGTACTTACCAGACCCGCTACAGCTCACATCTTAAAGCATGACATCTTGTTTGTTTAATATGCACATAAACCAAGGGCAAAAACATGCTATAGTTTTAAAGATGTTATGTTTCTTGCCTGGGACAACACCCCAGGAAGTCACTGTAACTGGTCACGACACAAAGCTAGGCCATGTATACGCTAATGTGTGAATATTTTTGCAAAATGAAGATTTTTCCCTTAATTTTGGCTTTTTATCTGCATGTAAACAACATTTATGTCCCACGTGGTAGTTAAAACATAGAAAACAGAGGATTTCTTGTCTTTCTTTAAATTTGGTAATGCTAGCAGTTACAAGTTTACAACTGAACTTACTGCACCACTTTAGCAGCTCACTAAAGTCTCTGTGTCTGCGTGTTTAATGTTACTCAGTCCACAGCACTTGCGATTTCAAAGGCTGCCAGAAAGAAGGAAATGACAGAATGTTTTTCTCTGCTATTTGACATATTGTTGTTACAGATTGCCCCACTGTTCGTAGTGGTTCCTGCAAGAGAAGATATCAGTCTGGAAAAAGTCCATATTCCCACGGATAGAGTCTTAATCTTCCATTGTAATTCCACATTAGAACAGCAACTTTTTATCTTTGCATTAAAATGCCCAGAGCTTTAGAGGTGGTGGTTGGAGGATTTTGTATCTACACGTGTCCAGTCTTTATGTTAAGCTAAGCTAAAGGGATTCCTTCATTAGCTTCATATTTATCACAGCAAGAAAATGACTTAGTAAATTACCTAAAATGTTAAACTATTTATGTGCATGGTAAAGCATTTGATAAATATTTTACATACAGTTCTGAGGTTGAGGCCTCAGTGTATTTGTGTTGATGCGAGCGTATCAGATTGACTTAGTGGAATAGGTTTCATCTTATTGTTAGTATTTGGATTCAGTTATGGTCATGATTTCCAGAGTCAGCAGTAGTAGTGAAGTAATAGTCGTGTATCAACACTGGAGTAGTTTCCCGGAAGCAGTGAGTGTCTTAGGTCGGCACTGTGCCGGGGGCAACGTTTCCTTCCCTCCAGGACAAAAAGGAGAAGAAAGCGCTGATTCCATATGCCAAGGTCACCACAACACCAAAGGCCTGGACAGAGGAGAGACAGTTTCACAACTTTAACAACCTAAAGAAGCAGAGCTAAATTGTAAAATATTCAACAGCTGTCATAAATCACAGACACATTTCCATCTTTATATATTGCAGGGTGGGTAAGCAAAAATGTCCTATTGACAAATTTGAATGTCCTGTCCAAACGGTGAGGGTAATCAAAACAATAATTAAAATCAAAGTTCCTTGCCTTTAACCAATCTTTTTAGTATTTGTCAGACCTTGGTGCATTGTGAAGTGAGCAAGCAACAAGCAAAACGCAATAGGGTTTGTGATCTCCTGGATGCCCAAATCCCTCAGAAGGACATTGCCAAGATTGTTGGCATCAGTGAGAGGACCATATGCCGCATCCAGCATGCCAGACAATCCAGTTTGGGCACCAAGAGATCTTCAGATGTTCCTGGGAGTCTTGGGCTCAGATGGCAATAAGATGCCCCCCTACTTCTTCAAGCCAGATCAGAAAATTGGGGCTGATGTGTACTACAAAGTTCTGAGGTACACCGTTTTGCCCTGGCTGAAGGCCCCCTACCCTGACAACAACTATGTGTGGCAGCAAGATGGGGCTCCTGCTCACACATCAATCAAGGTCCAAAAGTTCTGTGAGTAGAATATGGCGAACTTCTGGCCCAAAGGCATTTGGCCCCCGAGCTCACCTGATCTAAACCCCCTGGATTTTTTCTGATGGGGCGCCATTGAGTTGAGGACTAATGCCACCCCTCATGCCAATACGGATTTACTTAAGGCTGCATTCTCCAGGGAATGGGAGGCCTACCCCAAGGAGGATATCAGGAGGGCCTGTGCCTCTTTCAGAGGCTTCATCATGGCTGATGGAGGACATATTGAATAAACATGTTCTGAAAGCTTTAAATTTGTGTTCTTCAAGAAATCAGTTCAAAATTCCAAAGAATAAAAAAGTTATACCCATTTATAGTTGTTTTTACCTGACAGGACATTTTTGCTTCCCCACCCTGTAATATCTGTAGAGATTCCAGATACTTGTGATATAACAGCTTTGACTGTGTGTTAACAGACCGTTATCATCAGGAAAATGTTAATGCTTCTCGACTGGCGTTCCTCAGAGGCAATAAACCAATAACAGTGTGATATGGAAGGGGGTCAGGGGTCTGCCAGTGAGTGTGATCATGTACTAAATGCTACAGGAGCTGTAAACCAGGGTGGACTTCAGCCTGCTGAGGGGACTGTAAAACACACCGCTGATCTTTAGCATGCCTTTCCATCTGCTGGCCTACATCCATCTCCCCTTTTTTTCTCTTTATCTTGAAGTCTTTTTTCTGTCCGTGACTCAACACTGATTGTGTTAAACAGCAGATAGCTGAAGGGGAGTGGCAGCTTCGGTACAAAGTTACCTGGACTTCCAATCACATGACCTCCCTCTCAGCCTTGTGAGTATTAAATCTGCTCTGCCTGTCTCATACGTTAAGGTGTGTGCTGCAACCTGATAAGCAAATGTGGCATCAGAAAGGCATCTAGAAACAACAACAGCAGTGAGAGGGAAGAATTGGAAATATGAATGATTTCCCTCTCTAATTGTAGTTTATAATACACCTTTGCAGACGTATTATCAGATTTTGCTCACTGAGTGTTTCTTGAATATTTAACCAGTTCTTTGCAGGTGTGAGTGGTGTTGGGCGACTTACAGCAGCAGCTGCCAGGTGTCCAAAATATAAGTGCACAAAGGCATTCACATATACTGCGTTAACCACGAAGGCGACGAAATAGAGGACCGTGGCTATGCCATTGTACATCATCTCCTAGGAGAAGTGGAGAAACATTAGTCGCATTTTATCAGTCCTCATCTTCTTGCTTTTTTGCTGTCTATTTCTTTAAATCAAACCTTCAAACCTCAAATTATCCTAAGCAGAGCGCATTTCAGTCTAAAGCCTGATTCCTGCCTCTTGTTTATGCAAAATTTCTCAGGTCTATTTGATGAGAAAATGTCTTAAAATCTTGCCTTTAAGAGACAGCAGAGGTATATTATGGTACTGTACATGCTTAGTTCTGATTTGGTGTCCAGCATATTCTGGTAAAAAAAAATATCTATCCTTCCATGGCCTATACATTGCTTAATCCTCATCAGGGTCACGAGGGGGCTGGAGTCTATCCCAGCTGACTTATGGTGAAGACAGGGGACACCCTGGACAGGTCACCAGTCTATCACAGGGCTACACATAGAGACAAACAATCACACTCACACTTACTGACAGTTTTGAGTCACCAATTAAACTCAGCATGTTTTTGGACTGTAGGAGGAAGCTGGAGTACCTGGAGAAAACCCACGCATGAACAGGGAGAACATGCAAACTCCATGCAGAAAGATCCCGAAGGCCGGGATACCAACCAGGGATTTTCTAACTGAAAGGCGAAAGTGCTAACCACCAATCCACTGTGCAGCCTTGGTAAAAATATTACTGAGTTTACTTTCTAAAGGCAGTAATGAGTAGTAACATTAAAAAACTGAATGAGCATCACACAAATTTTGCATGTTTTGTTACTTGATTGCATATTTTGCCTTGTTTATGTGTGCAAATATGAACAAATTATGGTAATTAAAGCATTGTTTACAGGAATATTTTATATGTAACAGTTAATCTTAATTCATTTTTGCAAATCTGTGTGTGATTTTCTCTGTGTATTCCTGCAATCGACCCTAAATCAGCTGGGATAAACTCCAGGACTCCTGTGACCCTAATGAGGATCAAGCAGTGTATCGATAATGGATGGATGGATAGATGGCTGTATGATTAAGACTTTTTGTCCAAAGGAGAATTTTGTCTTGGGAAAATACATTTCAGCTGCAATTCCACAATTTCTAGCATATCATAAAATGAAAACAGTACAATATGATCAAAGCAACTCAATCAACCATAGCATACAATAAGAACTTAAAACAATGATGTCCAATGGCCTGTACAGGATAGTCCTTATTGTAGTTATGCGTCATCAGAGTTTGCTTTATAGGCAATCTGCAGCTGCTGCACCTAAAACTAACTGTACGGAAAGACTCAGTAAAAAGCAACATCATTTTAAAGACATGAAAAACACTTTTTCAATCATATTTTCACTATGAGCAATAAACCAACTTGTTTTGCATTTAAGTCTTAAACTTCAACTCCAAATGTTGCGATACTGAACACTTGAAATCATTGTTTTAGGGGAAGGAACTGCAAAATAAAAGCACATTTGTTCTGATTTCTGCATATCCCAAACTTAACAATAAAAGAACGCTGAATGACTGATTCAGTTTGCAGTTCAGAGATCTGTTTCTTTCATTTCTCCCTCCCCCTCCTCCCTCCCTCCCTACCGCCAGGGGCCAGGCCACGAATGTCATCTTCTGTTGGACGGCACACAGCGACATGACGAAGAGGATGGTGGTGGTGATCCAGAAACCGATGGCCACAAACATCACCCAGCCGTACGCCGGTTCCAATGTGAAGGCGGTGCTGGCTATCAGAGCCCACTGGATCATCCCCGCAAGCTACAGAGATGAAGGGGAGGAAACAAAACACACCAACAAAGCAGACGGAGAGAGTTAATGCATGAAAAGCACACAGTTTTAAATATAAATGTGTGATTACTAAAACGATGCTGGGGACAATTTGAGCTGCTTAACCTCAGACAATTGAATGCTAATGATACAGTTAAAGGACATGTTCACATACTTTGTCAAATATGTTTGAATAGCTCCCTCTGGTAAAAATCTAGTCCATATAGCTGTATTTAAAAAACTACAAACAAACTGCAAACGGAACATCAATAAAATGCAATGATCAACGTGTCTCTCTTTGTTGCTGGACAGTAACCTGCACTGGGATTTTCACAAGTCTTTAGCTAAACACGAGAGAATTCTGTGATAATCTTGTGTTACCTGCACTTTTTTCACATCTTACAAGGTTTAATTGATATCTGGATTACTACTTTTTAGAAAAATACTGACTGTAAAGGAACACAAGATTCCCAGTGTTTCACCAGTCAGAATTTCCTGCTGAAGCACAATGGTGAGAAAGTTCTCTTCTTCTTTCGCATGTTGTTCAAGGTTTTTGTGACAGGAATGGTGTTAATTATGGGTTTAGTCACTGACATGTGGAGATAACCACATGTCAACACTACAGATTTGAAGCAGACAGGTGCCTTAAATCTTAAATAACCCCAACACAGCATCTCAACAGAAGAAAAATCAGTTGGCTTCATCCATTGGGGACCATCAATGTCTGCACAAAAATTCAATCCATCCCAAATTACTTTAGATATTTCCATCAGGACTGACTAATCTAAACACACTGCAAACTTTATAAAAAAAAACACAAATGCATTTCTTATAAACCACTGGCAATTACAGAAGCTGCCAACATTCCCAATGAATGTCTCATTTGTTTTACGTCTGAAATTGAAGCCATAACTGGACTCTTTAAAAACAGAAACGTCACTCAGATAGAAACAAACACACAAGGCTCTTCTTTTTTCACCTGTGCCTCTCTGCTCCAGTCCCACAACAAAAGACATGAAGGGACAGTCCATTATGTATGCAGAGATCACATTTCACTTTTTACACACCTGATACACACGCATACGCACAGTGGGCGCTCAAAGCTTGACCTTTCCAAAGCACCCGTCCTCATGTGAACGTCTGTTCTGCACCGAAGGAACAGAAAACAACTTCAATTTCTGACAAAAGGGGTAAAATTGCACCATGATCTGTGGCTTTGAGTCAAACAAATCGTTGAGTATTCTGCTGACAAAAAAACAAAATACAGAGAGGAATTTAAATGAATCTTGAGTCAAAGTGGGTTAAACTGGATAACAAGTCTGTGTGATAAGATCCTTGCTTAGGTGTCTGTTTAAATTAAAATGTGTACTCTGTGTTTATATATTATGCTTTTTATAATGGAGTATACAGGGCATTTAGTTATTAATATTGCATGATAAGGGGCTGGAAACAGGAGACTATTTGCTAAAAATTCAACCTCTGAAGACATATAAATGAACGTAGAGATGTAAATGAAAAGATGTTTTGTTTCCAAAATATTGATGCAGCCACTTTTCTGTTTTTACTAATTTAGTGTTTTTGTGTTGTTGCTTGTGAAGCATGCATTAGAAAGATGGAATATAATGGCATCACACACCCACAGAGTTAATAACAAAATAATCAGAATAGCATTTAATAAAATTCTTGATGCTGCAGAAGATGACATTTACCGATTAGGCCGATTGATTTTCATGTCCATATTATTTAACATCTCATTCTGTTCTCAACTGTGTCCCATCTGCTCTTGCTGAGATTAAAAATGCTTCAAGTCATTAAATAAAAAAATGTTTTTGTTCGCTCTTAACTTGTTTTTTTCCCCATTTGCACAGTTTCATCAGATTCTGACAACATGTTTCTCTCTTGGCTGTTTTTGTTGCCTCCAGCTGGCGGGAAAATTTGACTTAAAACCAGCTGAATGTGTTCTTGGATTTGGTTATGTTAAGGACAAACAGCTTTTGGGAAGGAAGAAAATGATTGCTATCTATTTTTCCTCAACTGCTGCAAAATTTTATCTACTGAACTGTGAGTGTTTATTATTTAAAAAAAAGGTGCTACAATTTATTAATTTATCCAGTTTCCGTAAAACTTGTCCACAAAACATAACAATATAGTCATTCCAGGTGTTGGTAACAATTTAGAATTAAGTCTCAAAAATAAGCAAATATGTGTTAAAACTGCTGTGGTGTCTGTGTAGCCTTCTTTGCAGGTCTTCATGGTGATAAGGCGGTCACATGGCTCAGACCTTATCCGTTTGGCACAAAGACAGCAAAGAAAAAGAAAGTGAAGCCAATGTGGAAGTGCCTTAAACCTGCATTCTCTCTAACAGCCAGCAGGGGGTGACTTCTCTGGTTGCAGAATAGAGCCCAAATGTGTAGAAGTGTGTTACCAGACACCCTTGCTTCTCCTTGGATTTATTACCTGGGCAAACATTTTCCTAATGAGTCTATGGACTTAACTGCTGGTTTTAACACTTTTTTTATTACACCGTGACATTTGTTGTGTAATTTATGGTCCAATTTAGAATGAATGTGATAATAAAGCAGCGTATGTTTTAGGACGGGGCTCCTAACTGGTGTCTGACTGGTGTCTTTGTATTCTTCAGCTAATCCAGATCCACAGCTTACTTGTTACATCTGGTTTTAAAGTACCAAAATGACAACAGCCAAATGCCAACCTCAAGGATTTAAAATGGTAATCCACAAACCATTGGGTAAGATCACAGTCACTACATCCTTCTTTTACATAAAGACTATAGTTCGACAATTTTCTGACATTCACCCCCTGACCAGAATCATTTCCTCTGCATGTTAATGTTCTGTATTTTTGATTGCGCTTGTAACCTGAAACCGGGATCTCTCCTCAATTGCTCTTCTTGAGGTCTTTAACTTCTTGTTTATGGACCGAGGGTGTTGTGTTTTGCACAGATTGCACATTGTACATTTGTGATATTGAGATAGTTAAATTATTTTGACTTGACATCAAATAGAAACAAAAATGAGCCAATGTGGGAATCACTGATTTCAAGCCCTCGGGTTGAAATTTGACTGTCTGCATTTTGATTTTATTAAACCAGATGCAACAAGGCCAGTGCAGTAGGAATAGCAGAGTACCCTGTATCCTGCTTTATTGATTATTTTGCTCTGAATGTAACCATACTTTACTAAATGATCATCATGCTGTGCTATAGGAGGCGTGAAATTAGAGATTGATAATATAAACCTATTCAAAAAATGTTTACTGTGGTCACAAATCAAGGGAGAAATACGGTCATTTTCCAGTATACGTCAATACAAGCTTTTGTTTGCAACCAGCAGAGTCGCCCCCTATTGGCCATTATAAAGAGTGCAGGTTTAAGTCACTCCTGAGTTTGTACCGACAACACACAGTATGGCTTTAAGCCCTTATTTATCAAATTAGCATTCACATTTCACACATTCCCAATAGATTCTTTCAGGTAGAAAGTTTGGAGGATCACACCTGATACTTACTCACCATACTATTCAATCTCAACTCAAATAATTACATGGCAGACGCATTTAGAATTAGTCCCCACAAACTGAAGTAGCACCAAAATACAAAGAACCAACTTAATTGGAATCTTTCCTAAACATCAAGCACTGAAATAATTTTTCATTCTTAAAAAGATGAAAGGTTGAACTCTGAATTTAGATACTGTGTGAGTACACTCTTAGTCTGGTGTAAAAGTCTTGTATTTTTGACAGTACAGAATGAACTCTGACACCAACACCTTTCTGTATTTCCTCCTCTACTCTTCCTCTATCATAAAATAAATTCGAACACCAGGAGACATTTAATTCACACATGTATACAGTGTGCACTGTCTGCACAACACCAAAATGCAGTAAAGTTAGCAACTATTTGCTGAACATGGTGATATGGTTAGTAGGTAAAGAGGCAGATTTTTCCATTAGGAATTGGTGGAGACCAAAACAGAGCCTAAAGCAGATTGAAAATTGGACTTTTATTACCTCCGCCAGGAGGTTATGTAATCACCTGAGTTTGTTTGTCTGTCTGTCTGTCTGTGTGTGTGTGTGTCTGTGTGTGTGTGTGTGTGTGTGTGTGTGTGTGTCTGTTTGTCTGTTAACAGCATAACTCAAAAAGTCATGGACGGATTTTCACCAAATTTTTACAGGATGTCCGGAAGAGCAAGAGTAAGAATCGATTAGATTTTGGAGGTGATCTGAATCACCGTCTGGATCCAGGAATTTTTTGAAGGTCGAATGTCCTTGAAAATCCGTCCTGTGAAAATCCGTCCATGACTTTTTGAGTTATGCTGTTAACAGACAAACAGACACACACACACACACACACACACACACACACACACACACACAGACAGACAAACGGCATGGCGGAGGTATGCGCTCTCCGAGTGCTTTTCTAGTTAGTCTTGCAGCTGAAAGCACAGCTCTGAATTACTGCTAATGTTACTCTGTAGTAACATTATGTGTAAAAACAAACAATTCTTAATGGTTTATACTACATAAGGCATTTATAATATAAAAATAATGCAGGGTTTTAAAAACAAGCGATAGAACAGTCCAACCAAAAATCCCTGAGCTGGAGTTTATGGCTTTTCTTTTATGGCTGTTTAACTTACTTGCTAACTGCAGTTCACCATTGTGATGCAATACTCTCGTCTTATTAACCTTTGGACAAGTAAATCAAGCCATATAAATATTGCAAAACTGAACATCCATCTGTCACAGCAACAACAAAACATGTGATCTCACTTCAATTAAGTAGTAGTCTTCTTAATACACTGAACACTAAATGAAGCCACAACACACAGGGCTGCAGGAAAATTTACTAGTACAGTTACTCATGCTTAAACTACTTGTAAGGAAAACCTGCAAAAACAGTCATTGTCGCCAAATGTTGTTGCTAATTCTCTTGAATAGGCTTAAAAGGCATCATCTGTGCTTGTTGTTTGCAAGGTAAATGTTGAAACATGTTAAACCAAGTTTATTATCTCTGCGTGATTAAATAAAGTATACGGAGTGCTGCCTTTTCCCTATCTGAAGGATTACCTGCCACGCCTCACAAACTGCTGCTGACTTCTACCAGCTTTACTTACTACTACAACACCACATGAAGTCTATCACTCATTAAGCCTCGAGGGGGGACAAATGTTTAACACTCAGAGTGAACATTAACAGCGATGCCTTTGTCCTTGAGCGGTGGGTTCAGTGAAGTAATGGGATGTTAAGAGGTGTGGGACAAAGATCTCCTGCAACTGTCAGTCATCCATCAAGTTACGTGACCTTTGTTTGGATAGTTTTGTGCACATACATCTCAGAAAAGAAGTAATAAATGGAGCAGAGGCTGTTCTGATGATACTGCTGCCTCTCGCAATCAAAATTAATCTTGCAAATGTACACAAATCCTTATTCATTTCATTGCAGCCCTCAGCTTTGTGCTAGTTTCTGACCTGACAGGACATGATTGTGTATATTTTGTGAACATGCAGCTAAGCTAGGCATCTTTGGTCAGTGCCAGTCATGTTTCTGTTCATGGACAACCGCTGATGTTTACGGTGCATGAATTGAAGCTTGCTGACACACATTTGAGGTCACCAGATTAGAATATCTATGTCCATACTTCTACCTATGGCTGCTGTACTACTGACAAGAAGAGTTTATGACAGGGTGGTTTCCCTATTCTAATTACGGAACAACAAGGCCTATAATTAGCAGCCTTATCTATCTGTATGTTACTGAGTGTAGATTATCTGTCATATATTGTTACTAGTTCTTAAGCTGTTTAAAAACAAATTCGTGCTTTCTTTTTATGAGGGTAAACTATTTCATTATTACTCTCAAATCAGGGATTTCAAAAAGCACAAAATAGCAAATGATCACTTCTATATGGCACAAAAACACTAAAACTAGCAATAAAATGTTCCCACAGTAATAACTAGAAAAAGCACTCAGGGAGCGCAGACCCCCGCCAAGGCTACATCACTGCCAAAATCTAATCAATTGGTCCTTTTGACATTTCTGACCTTCCCTGAAAATTTCATCCAAATCTGTTAATGCATTTTTGAGTAATGTTACTAAAGGGCAAACAGACAGACAAACCAATGCCGGCAAAAACATAACCTCGACTCCTTGGCAGAAGTAAATATGTAGCCAAAGACTAATTTTGCCTTTTCCTCTGTGCTATAACGCTCCACTCTTCCCTAAAACTGTTAAAAACACATTGATGCATTGAGTGGCATCCCTTCATTATCACAAACATGGATACCATATCTTATGTTGAATCAATGACACATTCAAGATCCTGCACCAAACGTGTATCATTCCGCAGCTGAAACTAGTCTCTGAAAAATGTCTGAGTGGCCAGCTTTTCCAGGAACCTCTTTTTAAAAATTCTTCAGTGGGAAATTGAGCAGAAACAGAGCAGAATGGAAAAATAAGTTTTTCCAAGTGTAGACATAACAGTGAACAGTGCTACATACTATTTCAACAATCATGAGGATAGCCGGGATGCTTCTGATAAAGGACGTGTCAATCACGGAGCCGATGCTGGTAACCATTCTTCCTGATGTGGAGCTCTGGGGCTGGGGAACGCTGGTCTCCGTGGTAACCTCGGACGGGAAGTCTGCCATAGGCCCTTTCTTAAAAGCTTGAGGATGTCTCAGGCACAAGAATGAGTCTCACCAATGAAGCTTGATTTGACAAATCTTCCTTCTCCAAGAGTCCTCAGAAAACTCCTGAAGTCCTCACACTGACTGGTGGCAGCAATGAGACTAAAACTTTAAAACACTGCCAGATATGTTCCAAACACAAATAGCAATTAATTGTGCAAAATCTTGAACAAAATAACAAAACAAAACATAACAGTCCACAGAGTTAAAGAAGAGTGGTCCAGAGAGAGCTCGAAGTTCAGGTGTCCTGCAGCCAGACTCTCCACCTGCACTGACAGGTGTCTGATGACGATGCTTTGTGAGGTCCTCCACACCTTGTTCTCTCTCTCTCTTTACCTCACACACACACTGAGTGTTATACAATTGTCTCTCTATCTACTTTGGCCTCTCTCTCTTTCACCATCCCTATCTCCCTCTAGCACCTCCCATATGGCCCTTAGATGCCACACTCACCTGGGTGACTCATTAAAGTGTTTGAAAACCGGGATCACACAGGTGAAGCTGAGCCAGCGACGCCCTCTAGGTGTGGGTGTTTTTGTTGCCCCTGGCATGCACACAACTATAAATGTCTCTCACCTGTACCTTACTAAGAAGACGTGATAAAAGTCTAAACTGGGGTTAATGAATGATGTATTGAACCTGATTGTAAAGTGAAACTAGATAAATTTCAAGCAATAACGTAGTTCTGTCTCATTTTCCTCTATATGTTTAACTACCGTGTGCAGATTCAACCTTATGAGGTTAAAATATCAGCCAAGTGTCTACAGTAGTTAAAAAGTCTAGTAAAAAAAACCTTTTCCCTCCTATTGCATATATATGTAACACTCAGCAATATGTTAGAAATTTGTTCTACAAACACACAGTACATAGAAACACAAGAACTAGAAAGAATGTCACCTTTGTTAATACTATAATTAATATCTTTCTAGTTCTTGCAATTCTTTTTTCTGCTGCCTTCAAAGCACTCATTGCATTACTTGTGCATGTTGCACTGCTGTTTACAGGATTTCAATTCACTTATTCATTGTTTGCATTTATTGTTAGCATTTGACACTTTATGGTGCATTTTTCAATTCTTTTACAGAAATCTTAGTATATTTTCTCTCTCTCTATACACCACCTTATCCTCACTAGGGTCGCGGGGGGTGCTGGAGCCTATCTTAGCTGACTCGGGCGAAGGCAGGGGACACCCTGGACAGGTCGCCAGTCTGTCGCAGGGCTACATATACAGACAAGTGTTGGAGTATGCTCACATTCACACCTACATACAATTTAGAGTTACCAATTAACCTCAGCATATTTTTGGACTGTGGGAGGAAGCCGGAGTGTCCAGAGAAAACCCATGCATGCACAGGGAGAACATGCAAACTCCATGCAGAAAGATCCCGGGCCCGATGTTCTTGTTGAAAGGCGAAAGTGCTAACCACTACACCACTGTGCAGCCCATCTTAGTATATTCTTTTCTTAAATTTCTATTATATTTTTCTATTGTGGTGGTGGTCACATTACTCTTTTTGCTTGCTGCTATAACAACAGAATTTCCCCTTTGGGATCAACAAAATATTCTATTCTATTCTATTCTATTCTATTCCAATAATCAGAAAAGTACAATAAATGGATGATAATGTCATAGTTATGCATCCATGTTTATGCCTCGCAATTTTATTTCTATATTTATCAGGGTGGTAAATTTATTATTCATGAAGCATATAATAAGTTTTAATCTACTGAGGCATCAAATGACTTTATTGTGATTGAGGACAATAAAGTTATGCAATGATATAATGTGGCTGACAATTAAACGGCATAAATGCTGGTGCAATGAGACATGCTGCATAAAAACAAAAACAGACAAAAATTTAAAATGCAGAACAGACGTGTCTGACGACATTTGACTTTGATGGGTTGTTCTGGGTTCTTTCGTTCAAACAAAACAAGGAAAACTGTGATGTCAGAAGTGGGATTCGAACCCACGCCTCCAGGGGAGACTGCGACCTGAACGCAGCGCCTTAGACCGCTCGGCCATCCTGACATGAGATCTGAATTTGTCAAACTTTGGTTCATAAAGGTGCTTTATTATAATAAATCATAAACATGTTTTATAGCTAAAGTTAATCAAAAACACAGACGGAGGCAGCGTAATTTTGTTGAAAAACTCGGCAGCTCCAACTTGAATGCAAAACTCTCCTGCTCCCTCTGCTGGTAATATAAAAACCTACATATCCGTGGACCCTCGAATGCAGCATCTGTGAAAATACGCGCAGAAATCAGGAAGTGGATGAAATAACCTACAAATTCACGCACATTTAAAAAAAACAATAAAGGCAATTTGGGTGAGAATAAAAATGTTCATTTTGTGGAACGGAATAGGAATGTGCCTCTTTTCTCAGTAAAGCATTACATTTCTGTACATTTACTCAAGCAGCTACTTTACTTACATATGACGTACTTGTATTTAACTTCAAAACATCTATTTTATACTACTTTAATCTCATACTATACTGTATTATAGAT
Organism: Acanthochromis polyacanthus; assembly: GCF_021347895.1. Classification (NCBI taxonomy): domain Eukaryota; kingdom Metazoa; phylum Chordata; class Actinopteri; family Pomacentridae; genus Acanthochromis; species Acanthochromis polyacanthus. The sequence goes on along the minus strand of NC_067120.1, from coordinate 29,610,022 downwards.
GATAGTTTTACACCTTTTCTACATTAATCTGACAACTGCACTGTGTATTTAGGTTAATATTGTACTTTAAAATTATATTTTATGAACATATAAACCATTGCTGAAAGTGAGACCAGATCATTTTTAATCAGTGAAACTTTCTTTGTTCATTCAGCTTAGCTCAGTTCAAAGTGCTTCACAGATTGCTGATAAGACAGGATGAAAAGAAACTAAAATAAAATAAAAAAAAGATTAGAAGGACAAAACATGACAATAAAATAATAAAAAAATTGATAGAATCACATAGACAAACTTAACATTAAAACAGAATAAAATAATAAAAACTAAAAGAACATTAAAAAAGATATGAAAAATACATATAAAGAAACCGAGATGCAATTTTTAAGAAAGCCAGAAATAATAAAATAACGTAAGAAATGTCTATGGCAATACTCATTTAAAAGCCCGTGTCTGAGGAGGTATGCTTGAAGTTTAGTTTTATAGATTTCAACACTACAGCGGCTCTCAGGTCCTCAGCCTAAAACCTTGTTGTTCTACACTTTGAAACAACCACCACTTGAGAAATCATAATGGTTCATACATACATAAAGAGCTTAGAAAATAAGTAAAAGAATTCTAAAGTTAATTCAGAAACTGACAGGTGAAGCACAGTAAGGGCATTGAAACATTGGGACGTGTTTCCCCTCTCTGGTCCTGCTAAGCACCTGGGCAGCAAAGTTCTGAGTGAGCTGCATTTCTATATTGTAAAAATACGATGTTTTTGATGTTTGCAACTGTAGTGTTCTGAACAATTTGCTACAATTTTACAGATTTTCTATATTGAGGTGAAATTGCAGATTTCTTAACTTAGATTTAAAAAGAACTTAAATAAAACAAACAACCTTAAACTGTAACTAACATCCACAAAAAAGAATTTGTATTTTTAATCAATGGTTTTACAGGGCTGCACAGTGGAGTAGTGGCTAGCACTTTCACCTTGCAGCAGAGAAGATCCCCGGTTTGAATCCCAGGGTGGGCCTGGGATCTTTCTGCATGGAGTTTGCATGTTCTCCCTGTGCATGTGTGGGTTTTCTCTAGACACTCTGGCTTCCTCCCACAGTCCAAAAATATGCTGAGGTCAATTGATCTAAATTGCCCGTAGGTGTGAATGTGAGCATAGTCCTACACTTGTCTGTATATGTAGCCCTGTGACAGACTGGCGACCTGTCCAGGGTGTCCCCTGCCTTCGCCCGAGTCAGCTAAGATAGGCTCCAGCACCCCCACGACCCTAGTGAGGATAAAGCGGTGTATAGAGGATGGATGAATGGATGGATAGTTTTACAAATTCTTTGTGCTGTTTTTAAATTGACAAAAATAAAATTATTTTACAGATATTTTGCAATTATTTGAAAGTAATGTAAGGTAAAGTATATGTGAAAGTATGCATATATATATATATATATATATGGAGTCACAAGAGTATGGAGTCACAGGAGTGTCACATCAAAATATAAATAAATAAATAATATGGATAATAATTCTTTACGTTTCTTTTTCTTTGTTGCATTTATTGAGATAATTTGCTTTTGTTCCTTATTACTGTAGCATTGCTGTAACTACCTATAATTATAAATTTCTATTCATATTTTCACTGTGACTTTTATAGATGGCGAATCGTGATCCATGCAGGAGTGGATGGATTTAGCAGGCTTATAGTTTACATAGGAGCAGCTACAAACAACAAATCCACCACTGTTCTGGACAGTTTCAGGTCAGCTGTTGCTCAGTATGGCTTACCATCTCGTATGTTGTGTGAGAGTCCAAATAATGCTACCAAAACAGATAAAATGTTAAAACAGATATGTTTATTTATTTCTCTTTATATTTCCACATTTATTTATTTATTTATTTATTCATTTCTTTATTTATATTTTGATGTGGCACTCCTGTGACTCCATATACATACATAGATACATACACACACACACACACACACACACACACATATATATATATATATATATATATATATATATATATATATATGTCTCTTTATATTGAGACGGGTTCTAATTTATTTGAATAAGAAAGAGTCTTAAAACTTTTGACAGAGGGTGTGAATATGTATATATATATATATATATATATAAAAAACTGAAAAAATTGGTCATCTGTAAAATGCTAGTTTTAATTATGAGCAGTTTACAGATGCCCCATTTTTTTAACTTACAAATAGTATCTCGGAAAATATCCGAAAAAAATGTATTTAAATTTTGACAGTAAAAAAAGGGGCCAAAATTGTAAATAATGGCCAGATCAAAAAATATGTAACAAATAGCAATTTGTTCTCCTACCGTGCTTCTTCATAAACAATAACAATTTTACCTTAGTTAAAGCTAAATATTGTTAGCTTTTAAAGATATGTATCGTTATTTTTTACAGTGTCTCATGCGGTCTTTGAATGTTACATATTATTTTTATTATTTTTTAACATTTTTGTCTAGCGTCTTTCCTGATTTTCATGACAGTTTTTTTTTTTTGTTTTTTTTACAATATATGAGTTGTTAGCAATTTGACATAATAGGGAGTTCTTTCCTGAGTTTCACCAATAGTCTGAATAGCCGCATAAATAGTATGCTGGGAAGCAGGACTTTTACATTACTTTACCCTACTGCACTGAGTTTTTTTTAAAAAAAGAATGCATGGTAGAGACAGCAGGTCTCCTGTGTATATAGAGCAAAAACAAATTTGAAAAAAATTAGCAGGACAGTTGCTCGCAGTGTTGAACTAATCGAGGAAGACTTAGCCAGCTCACTGAACGAAAAAGCGGAGTCCTTCAAGTTATGTTCATTAACACTGGACGAAAGTAGTGATATAAAAGACACTGCTCAGCTTTTAATTTTTATTAGAGGGATTAATGAACATTTTGAGACAATGGAGGAATTTCTGACCATGGAATCCATGAAGGGGAAAACACGTGGAGAGGACTGTAGGACAGGGTGTCTGGGGTCATCCAGAGGATGAAGCCGCCGTGGTGGAAACTCGCCAATGTCACCACGGATGGATCGCCAAAGTCGACAGGAAATAAACATCGGGCTGCTGAAAAGAATCCAGGATAAGGTGAAGGAGGAAAACCCTGAGCTGGATGTGATTTTTCTACACTGCTTAATCCATCAGGAAGCGCTCTGTAAGTCTGTTTTGCATCTTGATCATGTCGTGAAGCCAGTCGTTAAACTCTTTAACTTTATATGAATGAGAGGGCTTCAGCATCGTCAGTCATTAAGTTTATTGGAGAAACTGATGCTGATCACCAGGACTTGCCTTACCACTCTCATGTCCGCTGGCCCAACCATCCAACCATCTGATGCTGGTCTGGCCCGTCTGTCGAATTTCAAAAGTCAATGTGGCCCCTGAGCCAAAAAGGTTGCCCAACCCTGCCCTAGACTGTTGAGCAATGTCATGTTGACTGTTCCCCACCCACTGGAGGAGGAGAGGGAAGCTGACATTTTGAAAGGATCTTAATCAGAACGGTGTCCGGCCTACTTCCTGAATTCTGTTTTTGCCGTTGGTCAAGCTCATCATTTTTTCCTATGGGGTGGGGGGTGTTCCAACTCAGAAAGGTCCCCATCAGCTGAAGTTCAATATATGGTTTGGACATATTCTCATGCTTTCAGTGAGAAGATTCAAAAACTTATTGGTCCATTTCCAGCTCACTGTTCTCCTGACTCTCACCTCTGAGTCATGATGTCTTGTAACATCATTCCTTGTCTTTATGAGACCTTTGTTACATCTTTATTTTTAGCATTGTTGTACCTTTTGTATTTGTTGTCCTGCGTCTTCCACACCTCATCTATATCCAGCTGCTGGAACATGGAAATTTCCCTGGTAATGAATCAATAAAGTTGATCTTTTCTTAAGATCTGTACACTGTATGATACAGAGAAGATAGAACCATAAGACAATGTGATAAGCACAGGAATTCCACGGGAACTGACACATATCATCATGAGATCCTGAATAATGAAAAACATATGGAATGAATGCAGTGATGCTTGTTCTGTAAATAAATGTGCAATAGCTGCACATTTCTGTGCAATAACACACTATAGAATACAACAGATCACTTTATTGTCTGATAGAAAATGCACATTTTACATTTTATGCTTTACTTTTGTACTTATATTTTTAAGATATGTTCATCTATATATGTATATCTATATATTTCTAAGACTTTAAATGGGAGCAACTGTAATGTATGCAATCAGTTATTCCTGATTCTGCAAAAACAGGATTAAAATCTCTGCTCTTAGCTGCCTTCCAGTAGGCAGTATAATAGCTTCTTGAGTTCTGATTTGTTCTGGAAACATCAAAAAAAATCTTATAAGATGAATTTTATAGTAGTTTAAACACACTTTTGGGACATTGTCATAAATTTCCCTGTTTCAGTCCGGATCTTTTCACCTTCACTGCTTGCTAATACTTGACCATATGACCTCTCACTTCTTCTTTTTCTTATTATCCAAGTACGAACACACAATCACACACATGCAGACGCCCACAGAGGACTTTAAGGTTTTGATGTCAGAAGTCACAGAGGGAGGTGAGGTGGAATATCTCAGGGTGTATCAGGAGGTGGAGCAGTTTGTATAAATACAGGAATGTGATGGGAGGATTTAGCGTGAGTGTGCAAGACACTATCAGAAGGAGATCTGCAATGGCTAACGACAGTGGTAAGTCTAACCTCTTACATTTATATTACAAATATTCTGAAGTTTTGCATCCTTTTCCCCTTAACAACACATCTGTATTGCAGACTGATATTTTTGTTTCACCTCTGTTGTTCTTTTCAGCTTTGATCATTGATGTGGATGTAAGAAGTCGTGAGAACAACTCGGCACACCGCACCAGGGAGATCGATGGAGAGCGTTTGATTGTCCGCAGAGGTCAACCTTTCTCCATAACTCTGCAGTGCTCCGACTCTCTGCCCCCCAAACACCACCTGGAACTGGTCCTGCACCTCGGTGAGTTCAAACCTGATGATGCAGCTTTAAAAAGGCAACCTCTTGTTTCCACTCGTGGTTGTAAAGTCTGAAATCAAAACTGTGGTAACAGTCTCTAATAACACTTGGTTACATCTCACTTGTCAGACGATGTGTGCCTGAACATCTTAGGCATTTATTTCAAACCTCGCTTAAAGAATAAATCTCTTGAGACGCATTGTTGGTCCTGATTATACTAGACGTTCAGAAGTTTTTTACTATTTAGCATTGGCAAAATCATGCTGTTTTTATCCCTAGTTTTCTCTTTGCATTGAGAAGAAATCAAATATGTAAAACACTCAGTAATCTCTCAAATATGTTTGAAGACACATTAAGAATTTGAAGCTGCAGTGCCAGTGAGACAACTGTTCTCTTCCACACGAAATGCCATTTTCTGTAGCTGTGAGTCTTTACTTCCCAACAACAGTGAGGACAGAAAACATAAGAGCAATTCTAGGTTATAAATCTTGGCAGCTGAAATTTAGGTAATTGATTTCCGACACTGAAATCCTGTTGATTAGAAAAATGAAACATTTCTTCAAGCCATTTCTTCAAGTTCATTTTGTCAAGCCATAAATAACCTCTGCATGGCAAATATGTGCCTTTTAACACTAGAAATGGTTTAAGCAGTTACGGTTAAGGAACACAAGAACAATTTCAGTGGACTTGTGGGATTTGTTAATAGTAAAATATACAGAAAGTATCACCAGCCGTCTTCATTGATGTGCAACTAAAATCTTTTCTTTTTGATTCAACGTTGTGAAATTTAAATGATAGTTTCTTTATAAAAGCTGATGATTTCAACCACAGTATTTTGATCCACCTCCTGGTACAGGACCAGGATTCTCCCATCACATTCACTGGAGGAACTTCAAGATGCTCTAACACTGTTGTTTCATGATACTGAGCCAACCCGCTTCATTCCTGTTTCCTCAGGTCGGAGAGACGAGGTGGTGATCAAGCTTCAGAAGGAGCGAGGGGCCGCAGACAAGTGGTGGTTTCAGCAGCAGGGAGCTCAGGATGAAATACTGCTGACTCTGCACAGTCCAGCGGACGCCATCATTGGCCAATACCATCTAGCTGTGCTGGTGATGTCACCGGACGGACGCATGTTAGAGAAAATGGACAAAACTAGGTTCCACCTGCTGTTTAACCCGTGGTGCAAAGGTGAGGCAAAGTGCAGACTCTCTGTTTTCTGTTTTCTACAACACGTCAGACTGACTTCACTCATTTACTGCAGCTTTTACGCTTTGTCAGGCATAAAACAGAACAAACTGGATGTGTTTTCTCAGTCATTTCTATAAGCTATAATTCATCAAGAGGAAGATGAATTGGTGTTTCTGCCTTCATCCTCTCCTTTTCTCATAAATCAAACAACAGGTCACCACATGTCAGACCGACTGTGTGTGACTCGAACATTTTCACTCTGACTTTTCCACCAGCATCATCAAAACACCAAATGATGGAATCTCTCACAGATCATCAGCATCATGCTTTTCACATCAAGGCCCTCAGACACTTGAAGAATTCATATGAACTGTTTCAGAGCTGATGTTGTTGCTTGTGGCTGATTCTGTTTATGGAAGTTGACATCCAGATTTTCGACTATGGAGCATCGAAGAAACATTTACTTTTGATATTTGTTAAATGCTTGTTAATCCACTGCCATAATGACAGAAGGATGTTCATGGTCTGCTTTGTGTTTGTGTGTTCCAGATGATGTGGTTTACCTGCCCGATGAGAGTCAGCTCCGGGAGTACATAATGAACGAAGATGGAAGCATTTATATAGGATCCTGGGATTACATCAGAAGTGTTCCCTGGAATTATGGACAGGTAACACACACACATTCATTGTGTGGATGGTGTGAGTGTGTCTGTCAGGTCAGTGGGTGGTTTGTGTGAATTGTCACAGCAGCGCGACAGCAGAGAGTCGGAGGAGATTTTGGCCGGATCAAGAAATGCCTTTGTTGGACGGAGGAAACTTGTGGATGAGAGGTGACAGAATGTAACCAAACCACACAAACAAGAACTCGTCCCTTCACAGCTCGCTGGGAGAAAGAGAGGAAGACAAACAGAGTGACAGACAGGAGGTGGAGGAAGAGTGAACAGTGGAAACAAACATGAAGTTATTTTTAGAAAGCAGTTTGAGAAACCTCCAAGTCTTTTCTTCTCTCTGTTCCTCTCTCATGATTATGATCATTTTCTTGTCTCTCAGTTTGAGGACGATGTGATGGACATCTGTTTTGAAGTCCTGGACAACTCCAAAGACGCTCTGAGAAACTCAAAGATGGACACTGAGTGCAGATCTGACCCCGTCTATGTTGGCAGGATGATCACTGCGATGGTAAAGAACTCTTCTTTTATAATCTGAAAAACAAACAGGTCAATGACAGTGTGAGAAAAAATATGGATTTAGTTTAACTTGTCAGAGTGACAGCACATGAAGTTGCAACAGACAACTTAGATCTTGTAATTCTTTCCCAGAACAAATCCTTGTGTAGTTTCAGCAGAAATGTCAGCAGCTCTGAAGAATCATTAGAAGAAGTGAGCATATGAAGATGTTACTGACAGTCAGTGACCCTGGAAACACACAGAGATTTAAACAGAAAGTGAAAGTTCATCAATAGAAATGTGATGTCCTGTAAAAGGAACGTCCACATTAAAGGAAACATCATGTAAACTGTCATGAAAATGTCTCATATTGAAACCTGAGCATTTAAAGATTCTCCTCCACATCATCTCCTCCTGTCCAGGTGAACTCTAATGGTGACAGAGGTGTGCTGACCGGACGTTGGACTGAGCCGTACTCTGATGGAGTCTCACCGACTCGATGGACCGGCAGCGTGCCGATCCTCCGACAGTGGAGCAAGGCCGGGGTCAGAGCCGTCAAATATGGCCAGTGCTGGGTGTTTGCTGGTGTCGCATGTACAAGTGAGGATTTCACAGCTTTCACTGCTGCACAAGTACAAAATAATGGAACTTTAAATCTATACAGTCTGTATCTATTACAACTATATAACTTTTTATAAATGTACAATTTATCCACCAGAGTGTCAAACACTGAAACACCTCAGAATCAGCACCAATACAAAAGAGCCTGTCCTCATAGAAAAAACGACCACATAGGTCGTCTGTACACGGCCGTATTACGACCGAGTGTTACGTTTTGACGTTAAGCGACCTCTAGCGGTTGAGTAAATATCGACACTCCGGTGTCTCAGCTGAAACGTCACCATGAACAAACTTTTAACAAACACTATCCCTAACCCTAACCCTAACCCTAAACCCGTGTTGCGAAAGTGAGGGAAAAGCCGTTTCTCGAATTAAATCCCTTAATGCGTTCCTGTCTCCCGTAGGAGCGCTAACGTAAATACGCTCTCATGGGTCGTAATCCGGGGAAAGTTATATACGACCTGTGTGGTCATATGAGTTTGAGGACTTGTTGATACAAACATATCACCTGTTTAAAAATGAGAAACTAAAGCCAATTTTTGGAGCTAAATTTAAAAGAGTAAAGTAAAGTGTGCTTGTATAGAAGAATGAATTGTTTCAATGTGATGTGTGTGATCTTTTCAAAGTGCTGCGTTGTCTGGGAATCCCAACACGCCTCATCACCAACTTCTCTTCAGCCCACGATGTGGATGGAAACCTCTCTCTGGACTTTCTGTTGGATGAAAACCTGAAGAGCATAGACAGCAGAGACAGCAGCTGGTAACATCACACACACACAGTTGATAATAATAATATCAAATTATAATTTAGATCATTTAATGTGATGTTGTTTCTCTTCTCTCCTCGTGATTGTAGGAACTTCCACTGTTGGGTCGAGTCCTGGATGAAAAGAGAGGATCTCCCCAAAGGAAATGACGGCTGGCAGGTTTTGGACCCCACCCCTCAAGAACTGAGTGATGGTACGTCCCAACTTCAAACTTTTTAATGCACATCTCTGTTTTACGTTTATCAATTTGACATTGATCATCAAGAGAAACTGCTCTCAGGACTGTCACCTCTGAGTTCAAACTGAACAACCACTGCTAAAACAGGTCCGTTTTAAATCCATGTTTTGATTATCTTCAACTCTTTGACATGACTGTTTGCTCTTCAGGTGAGTTCTGCTGTGGTCCGTGTCCAGTGACGGCCATCAAGGAGGGAAATCTGGCAGTAAAGTACGACGCTCCGTTTGTGTTCGCTGAGGTCAACGCTGACATCACCTACTGGATGGTCCAAAAGAATGGACAACGCAAGAAGGTGAAGCTTTCTTTGAATAGTCTTTCATAAAAGTAAAAAAAATAACAACTGGACTTCATTGATGCTGACCACTGCGGTTCTTCTTACAGATCAGAGTGGATCAGAGCAGCGTGGGGAGGAACATCAGCACCAAAAGTGTTTATGGAGACCACAGAGAAGACGTCACTCTGCACTACAAATATCCTGAAGGTTGGTTAGAAAGCAGAACACAGAGGGCCACATTTCTCTGTTATAATCATATTTATTCAGTTCACTGAGGCACAGTCATCATGGATCTGTGCTATTACAGCCCGATCTCACGAGGATTCGTGAAACTGTCACGTAAATTTTTGTTTCGGCTTCGTGTGCACCAACACGATTTCGTCATGTTTTTCGTGCCGCTCACCACGAAATGCGCACCAATGTATTTTAAACGGCGGACTTTTCGTGCCACTCAGAACGTATTTCAAAAGAATGTGTATATTATATTTTTAATGTAAAACCGTGGCGAATCCAACGCTATATTTTGCATGACATCGTCCCTAAACATAACCCTAACCATAACCCTAACCATAACCTAACCATAAGCCGGTGGTACACTTACCAATTTGCATAGGAATTTCAAGAATGTCCGGCGGCCGACGGCCGCAAATGCGATCACACAAGCAGTATACGCCGATGGACAGCTTAGATCGTCATGAATCCGCCGGTATAAACCACTTTCAGATGTGATTACCACAGCGAAAAACATTTCGTGGTGAGCGGCACGAAAAACATGACGAAATCGTGTTGGTGCGCACGAAACCGAAACTAAAACTTACGTGACAGTTTCATGAATCCCCGTGAGACCGGGTTGGCTATTATGTAAGATATTGTGTCTGTGGTTGAGTATTTTTACCTTTAGAATACAGATTAGTTCTCACTGTTTTCTCTTCAGGCTCCAGGAAGGAGAGAGAAGTGTTTGAAAAGGCGGGTCGACCTTTCAACGAGTTGACCAATGAGAGCACAGAACCAGGACAACTGCAGCTGTCAATCAAGCATGCTCAGCCTGTGTTTGGGACAGACTTTGATGTGATTGTTGAGGTATGGATTGTTCAGACTGTCAGAATAAATAAATGGATTCATGAAGCAATAAAATGAGTAAATATTTCAGTCCAAGTGAATCTGGGGCTGCAGCTGCTGTGCGGGTTGAGATTGAGCTTTTGTGTTTTGTTTCTTCTGCTCAACGTTTTGATGTGTGACTGATGAATCCATTGTGTCTGCAGGTGAAGAATGAAGGAGGCAGAGATGCTGTTGCTCAGCTGACCATGTTGGCCACAGCTGTAACTTACACTTCTCTCCACCGGGGGCAGTGTCAGAGGCAGACGACCACTGTGACTTTGCCAGCTCACAGAGGTCAGCAGCTCCACTAATCCCACAGAGGCCTCTGGGGCAGAAATATTGTGAAAAAAACGACAATGATGTGTCTTACCTGCAAAGTTTTTTTTTCTGTTTCTCACATTTTATAACAAATAGCGCATTATTTCTCCACTTAATAGTGTTTGTTTGTGTGTTCAGTCCACAAACAAATGCTGCGTCTGCACTACGATGAATATGGCAGGTGTGCCTCTGAGAATCATCTAATTCGGGTGAAAGCACTTTTAGAGGCTCCAGGGGAGAACAAACCCATCATGACTGTGGCTAACATCCCACTGAGCACACCTGAGCTCCACATACAGGTGAGTACACTACCTCGTCTTGGCTTGTCTAGATTAAGGGCATTGATTGTCATTATTTCTACCTTAAATATACCTTTTTTCTTTTAAAATCTGAAATTATGCCCTGGCTTGCTCGGTTATCAAACCACAATCATCATAACAACTCCACCAAAAACTCATGAAATCTCACCCCAATATGGATTACAAGCAAATACAAAAGTCATGAATGCACCAAAATAATTAAACGAGTAATTATAGGATAGAAAACAAGCCAAAAAAATAATTTAGTTCCTCAAGGCTTCTCAAGGCACATCACCGAGTATAGTGAAGACTTTACATTATTATGTCATAAACAGAAACCCAACAAATCCATAGATTTACTTTGAGCAGTTCTTTGATGACGATAAAGATCATGAGGGATAAAGCTCAGTATCAACAGGGAGAAACCTCCGACAGAACCATGCTCAGGGAGGGAGACCATCTGCCTCGACTGGTTGAGGTGAGGGAAAGAGTAAAGGACACATGAGTTATTGACATGTTGTGGTGGCATATGAAAGTAGGGGGAGTGAATAAAAAGAGGTTCTCAGCCTGGGTCTATAGATCCATAGTAAATAACAGATAAATAAAATAATAATATGTGCTTTAGCACCTCTGTGAATGTATGTGTTTAAATGTCGTGCTTGCAAGTCTGTGCAAAGCTGACGAGCAAGTGAAGTTAATTATCGCTGTAGCTGAGCAAGGAAGAAGTGATGAGAAGCTTAAAAGTTTCATGTGGAACTCCTTGTATCTGAAACTGTTCACTGCTGCAAAGATGGATACTTTTGCAAAATCTGCTTGTTTCTGTGTTTTACTTTGAGATTAGAAGAGTGTCAGGGATATTTCTGTGAAATGTGAGCCGCCATCTCTTTGTTCAGGTTCCTGGGAGGGTTCTTGCATGCCAGCAAGCGATGGCATATATCTCCTTCACCAATCCTCTACCAGTCCCACTTAAGGACAGTGTTTTCACTGTGGAGGGGGCCGGCCTGCTGTATCCCACTGAGATTCATGTTAAGTAAGTAATGAGTCTGAATTATCCATTCCAGAAGCCATGCCCAGTGTTTTAACTGTCGAGGACATTTTACGCATGGGTTCTACCCATAAATGAGACCGCAAACACACTGCTGGGTTATCCATCATTTTAACGTTGTTTACAATATAGAAAGAAAGTGGATCATTGCAATAGGAAAGACTTCACTTCTGTCTCCCACAAGGAAGAGGTACAAATGCTTGTAAAGTGAATACAAACTCTTCTTCTATTGGTTCATTGTAAAAGTTTAAACCTTCTTGTGCTGTGTTTCATATTATAAGATGCTGAGTTCATCTTTCCAAAAACAAAAACCTTTTAGGGGTGTAAACATATCTTTTCTGATTGGCCTTAAACCTTAAACTTTTTGACCTCATAGGTAACACCTCCATAATTAGACTGAACTACATAAACGTTGCTCTATTTGAGCCCCAAAAACAAGAGTACATGAACATAAAATGAACAAAAAGATCAAATAAATGCTAACCTGAGAGCTCAAGATTGATTTTACTTTTACACTACTTATGTCAGACTTATTACCACTGGTATTTTAAATAAGTTTTTCCTCAATGTTTCAAGAAAATCTTTAGACTTCAATCTCTTGTTTCCTGCTAAAACTTTGTTTGCATGTTACATTCTAACCAGAGGTTAAACAGAAAAGAGGCATAAATAGTGAAAACACGTATTTTACGTTATGTATGCATGTTTCCACCGTCATCCTTTGGTCTTCCAATATATAAAATATGAAATAATTCCAAGCATTCATCGCTCTCCTTCTTTCCTCAGAGAACACATAGCTCCAGGCCAGAAGGTGTCTGTGAAGCTCACCTTCTCACCCATGAGAGTCGGGGTGAGGAAGCTCCTGGTGGACTTTGATTCGGACAGATTGAAGGATGTGAAGGGAGTTGCCACCGTGGTCGTCCGCAAGAAGAACCATCAGAAGCCACGTTTAGTGGACCAGATTACATATGTACTTGGTTAGTTCTGATTTGGAAATGTACATGTTCTGATGAAAATATATCTAACTTTACTTTGTAAAGGCAGTAATGGTAGCATCAAAAAACTCTGTCTGAGATGAGTATCATACACATGTTGTACGTTTTGTTACTTGGTTACATCTTTTGTGCTGTTTATGGGTGAAATATGAACAAATTATGGTAGTTAAAGCATTGTGTGTAATAGTATTTCATTTCGAACAATAAATCTTAATTCATTTCTTAAAAATTGCTATGTGAAATACAATATCAAGACCCTGACATGTGCATCATTTTGTTTAAAAGTTCATGTATTTACAATATTCACAATACATACAAGAAGTACACAATCTTCAACTAAAATAAAGGACTTTCAAAGGACAATACTGACAAGAAATTATTTCTGAATGTAAGTGGAGGGATACTAAATGATGTCGGTCCATGTTAACAGTATAAATAAGTTCAGAAACTGGTGATTGTAACCTGTTTATTAGCCTCTTTCAAGACTGTTCCACTATCATTTTAATAGCTTAATTTACAGTATGTATGGGTTGTAGTATAAACATATGCATATTTGTATGAGCTGCCTTGCACCTGGTATTTACTTGTATTTTACTGAATACTAGGGTTCATTTTTAATGTTGTTCAATTTTATCTGAGAATGGTAAAAATGCAAATTGTTTCAGCATTCAGATTTTTGGCTCTCCACATCTTCTAGCCAGTCACTGAGCACAACAACATTTATTTATAATCTAGCTGCAAGTTTGATTCTATCATAGTACAGGATTGAACAATGTGCATTTCTCTCTCATGTGGTTAACAGTGAGGTCCTCACCATTGACTTGGCTTTTTATTTCTGCAGATGAAGCCAGCAATTGTCCATATCCACCAGCCTGAAAGTGTCAACATGTATTTTTCTAATTCTACTTGTTTAACTAATAATGACAGTGTTTTATATGACAAAAACTCTGTATAGTTTAAAAACAATGCTGCAGATAACTCAGAATAATACTTATGAAAAAGATCTTTATTGTCATCACAGTGCACACATCTACCCGCATACAGAATTATTACCAACAAAAAAATGCATAAAGATGAAGATTAAAGAGTATGAAACACTTTGGTTTCTTCCAAGCATATTTTGACCTCTGGATTGGAAATAGTGCAAAAAAAATGTAACAAAACATCCAACAACTAATTTTGTGTGATTAGATACTTAAATTAGATTAGATACTGAAATTAATAACAGAGACACCCTGTTAAAAAAAAAAAAAACGTGGCAAAGCATTATGGTTGATTTGTAAAATTGCAAAAACCAGCAGTGAGTAGGACCGGGGGAAAGAAGAAACAAAGAAATCCAGTCAAATACTTGTCTAAAATATTCAGATTTCACACATAGTGGCTTTAAGCTAATACTATCCCTCAAGTGTTTTTTGTGGATATTCACAACCTAATGCAACTCCCATTTAACTTCGATTTAACCCTACCAGCATGGAGATCCTACTAGAACCAAGCTATATCTGTTATAAAAATGCATGAAAATTGCTTTTTTTCCCCAAATGTTTCCAAGCACAGTCGCCGAAGAGAGATGGTGCGATGGCTGGAGTGGATGAAGCATCAGGTGTTTTTCATTTCTACTGCATCATATTTTAACATCCTAAGACCTGGCATCCATATATGTGGACATCTTTTTTTTTCAAAAACAGCATCTTGGTAATAATAATGGTAATAATAACAGGAATAATTATAATAATGAAAATAGCAACAACATTTATAATAACAATATAATATTAATTTTGTAAAATATAATCTGATATTAGATATTATCTGATTAATATTATATTTATTGGTTACCCCTTAACCCAAATAACTAGAAGAAATCTAAAATTCAAGCCCAACCAAAGCTTGAGTCTTACGAGGTTAAAGAACTACAGCTAACAATCTTTTGAACAGTTTTAATAATGCTACAGTTGTCTACTGCTTAATTTACTGTTTTTCTTGTTTTTGTTTTTATAAGAATAGCAACATTCATTGTATTTTTGAATTCTTTCAAGTTTCTTTTGTCCATATAGCCCATTTTTGTTCATTTTGGCCTCACATTTTTGCAGTCACTGACAAAATTTGTTTTATCAGATCCTTGACTTTACACTCAAACTGGCACATTTTTTCACTACAGAAGATGTGTTGCTTCAAAGGTCGTTCAGTAAAATCCAGGGAGTACAGAGAAGCTACTTCTGTAATTGTTGCGAACAATCACAGTGGCGACTCCCTTCACGTCCTTCAGCCGGTCAGAGTCGAAGTCCACCAGGAGTTTCCTCACTCCGCTCCTCATGGGGGAGAAGGAGAGCTTCTCAGAAACCTTCTGGCCTGGAGAAATAACACCTCTGAAAAGGAAGACAAATGCTAATGGTTAGCATCATTTTTAGCTCATGCTGCAAGTTTGTCAAACCAATTTCGGGTTTTCTCTGCACATTCTTCATAGTAAAAGCATTGCATTACTTACTTTACATGGATCTGAGCGGCAGACAGCAGGCCGGACCCCTCCACAGTGAAAACGCCACCCTTTAGTGGAACTGGTAAAGGATTGGTGAAGGAGATGAAGGCCGTCACTGGTTCCCATGCGACAGGCCTCCCAGGAATCTGAAAAAAGAGGATATAGCATTGTGATCTATTGGAGTATTCACAGATCAGCCACAACTTTCAAACCACTGACAGGTGAAATAACGATTCAATAACCGTATTGGTACTAGGTAATGTTCTACTGGAAAACGTTGGATTTTGGCATCTGTGTTGACGAGATTTTGACACCCAAATGAACATCGTCCCAGAGAAAGCTCACTTCTTCATGCAAATGGCAATCCTAAATGTCACTGGCCTACCCCAAACATCAAATA
The DNA here is from genome assembly GCF_021347895.1 of Acanthochromis polyacanthus. NCBI lineage: Eukaryota > Metazoa > Chordata > Actinopteri > Pomacentridae > Acanthochromis > Acanthochromis polyacanthus. The sequence goes on along the minus strand of NC_067120.1, from coordinate 29,594,147 downwards.
ATCAGGAACATCTTGAGGAACATGACAGTCACCCATGATGTTGATTTGACCTCCAAACTTCCTACACCCCACTCTGATTGAGCAGCCCCACTGCACAACCCAAAGTACCCAACGGATCCACTGCCAACGTCCTGGTGCCAGACCCCATAGGACACACTGGGAGGTCCTCTGCTCCATGCCCAATGGTTCAGAGCATTTTTGACGATGTAAGGGGACCACACAGTGTTAGGCAGGCGGTTTTACTGTTGTGCCTGATGCAAAAAGCCCCTTTTATACATGCACTCAATTCCGTTAATCGGACGGCTATTTAATGTGTTGGCTTCGTGTCTGAATGTACACCTTGGAAATGTTTCTGTAAAAGCTGCAACAGCAAAGTTACTAGGTCGGACAGAGCAACATTTCCATACAACTTTAAACACAGCACAAGTCTGAACTTAATCATCATATTAACAGATAAGCATGAGCACTGACACTTCAGTGAGCTTTTCAACATTTCAGCATCAGCAACAGATTGCAGAGGTGCTTTATACACAGTGTCCACGCCAAAATCAAAAGAAACCTACTTCACGCATTTTCTACAATTTCAAATCAATCAGGCGACAAAATGAAATGCCCATAATAAGAAGACCTTAATGTGATAAAAACAAAGTGGACAGCTTGAAGATAAATGATCATCACCAATAATGAACATAACGAGTCTTTTCCCCCCCACAAGATGTTAAGATGAGCTAAAGTTTGTTTCATCCAGCTGTTTGGAATTATTGTCTCAGAGTTAGTTTAATACACTGAATGACCAGAATGCTGCCACTTTAACGAATTGATTAGGCCAGGATTGTTCCATGTCACATGTATGGAAGGTGCTTAGGAGTGGACGTTACAGAGAATTTCTAAAAACACATTTTTTTTAGAAAGCAGGGGATTTTGTGTAACAAATGCTTTCTTTCGTATAAACATTTGAAGCAGCTATAGGAACTGAATTCAGGAATTAAAAGTCCCTTTTTGCACGATCATGTTTTAGCTTTTGACACATTGAACACAAGGCAAAGTAATTTGACAGGCAAATTAAAAAAAGAGGATTTTGTTTGAGATGTCACATAAGAAAACAGCAAAATGTAAATTTGGAGAATGCCACCTCCAAGAACAGGGACATTTTTGGCAGACTGTGGCTTTCTCAGTGAAGGATGAAGTGTTACTATAATTTTTTCAAAAAAACATCTTAAACGTCAAAATAGCGATCACTGTTACAACTTTAATTGCAGCTTCATTTTTTCTATGCATGTGGAACTTATATTTTTCATAAATACTGATGCTCCAAGACAAACGTGTGAAATTCAGCTAAATATTTTTCATAAAACATCAATGTTTTAAGTAATTTGTGTGAAAATTTGCTAAGATTTACATAGACATGTACACTTAAATATTTCCTAGTTTCATTCTTCTGTCTTTCTTCACCAAACCAATCTGTTCAACTGTGCTAAATGCTGTCACAGTCCAGCTACAACTCCTGGGTGTTAGCTTTAAACCCACCTGTATGTTGAGCTCAGGTGTGCTCAGTGGGATGTCGGCCATAGTCATGATGGGTTTGTTCTCCCCTGGAGCCTCTAAAAATGCTTTCATCCTGATCAGATGATGCTCAGAGGCACACCTGCCATATTCATCGTAGTGCAGACGTAGTGTTTCTTTGTGGACTGAACATACAAACAAACAAAATTAGGCAGTTAAAAGACGCATTATTTGCTATAAAATGTGAAGAACAGAAAAAAAACTTTGCAGGTAACATCATGAATGTTGGAGCTGCTGACCTCTGTGAGCTGGCACAGTCACAGTGGTCGTCTGCCTCTCACACTCCCCCCGATGGAGAGAAGTGTAAGTTACAGCTGTGGCCAACATGGTCAGCTGAGCAACAGCATCTCTGCCTCCTTCATTCTTCACCTGCAGACACAATGGATTCATCAGTCACACATCAAAATGTCGAGCAGAAGAAACAAAACACAAAAGCTCAATCTCAACCCGCACAGCAGCTGCAGCCCCAGATTCACTTGGACTGAAACATTTACTCATTTTATTGCTTCATGAATCCATTTATTTATTCTGACAGTCTGAACAATCCATACCTCAACAATCACATCAAAGTCTGTCCCAAACACAGGCTGAGCATGCTTGATTGACAGCTGCAGTTGTCCTGGTTCTGTGCTCTCATTGGTCGGCTCGTTGAAAGGTCGACCCGCCTTTTCAAACACTTCTCTCTCCTTCCTGGAGCCTGAAGAGAAAACAGTGAGAACTAATCTGTATTCTAAAGGTAAAAATACTCAACCACAGACACAATATCTTACATAATAGCACAGATCCATGATGACTGTGCTTCAGTGAACTGAATAAATATGATTATAACAGAGAAATGTGGCCCTCTGTGTTCTGCTTTCTAACCAACCTTCAGGATATTTGTAGTGCAGAGTGACGTCTTCTCTGTGGTCTCCATAAACACTTTTGGTGCTGATGTTCCTCCCCACGCTGCTCTGATCCACTCTGATCTGTAAGAAGAACCGCAGTGGTCAGCATCAATGAAGTCCAGTTGTTATTTTTTTTACTTTTATGAAAGACTATTCAAAGAAAGCTTCACCTTCTTGCGTTGTCCATTCTTTTGGACCATCCAGTAGGTGATGTCAGCGTTGACCTCAGCGAACACAAACGGAGCGTCGTACTTTACTGCCAGATTTCCCTCCTTGATGGCCGTCACTGGACACGGACCACAGCAGAACTCACCTGAAGAGCAAACAGTCATGTCAAAGAGTTGAAGATAATCAAAACATGGATTTAAAACGGACCTGTTTTAGCAGTGGTTGTTCAGTTTGATTACGAGAAAGACACAAACTCAAACCAGCTTCCAATCTGACCAAGAAACTCAGAGGTGACAGTCCTGAGAGCAGTTTCTCTTGATGATCAATGTCAAATTGATAAACGTAAAACAGAGATGTGCATTAAAAAGTTTGAAGTTGGGACGTACCATCACTCAGTTCTTGAGGGGTGGGGTCCAAAACCTGCCAGCCGTCATTTCCTTTGGGGAGATCATCTCTTTTCATCCAGGACTCGACCCAACAGTGGAAGTTCCTACAATCACGAGGAGAGAAGAGAAACAACATCACATTAAATGATCTAAATTATAATTTGATATTATTATTATCAACTGTGTGTGTGTGATGTTACCAGCTGCTGTCTCTGCTGTCTATGCTCTTCAGGTTTTCATCCAACAGAAAGTCCAGAGAGAGGTTTCCATCCACATCGTGGGCTGAAGAGAAGTTGGTGATGAGGCGTGTTGGGATTCCCAGACAACGCAGCACTTTGAAAAGATCACACACATCACAATGAAACAATTCATTCTTCTATACAAGCACACTTTACTTTACTCTTTTAAATTTCAGCTTGACTTCATTTTCCTGTTTTTAGAACGTGTAATATGTTTGCATTTGTGCTGATTCTGAGGTGTTTCCCTGTTTGACACTCAGGTGGATAAACTGTATATCTAGAGACTAAATCTTTTAGTAGTAATAGCTACAGATTTAATGGATTTTAAAAGAATAGTTCCGTTGTTTTGTACTTGTGCAGCAGTGAAAGCTGTGAAATCCTCACTTGTACATGCGACACCAGCAAACACCCAGCACTGGCCATATTTGACGGCTCTGACCCCGGCCTTGCTCCACTGTCGGAGGATCGGCACGCTGCCAGTCCATCGAGTCGGTGAGACTCCATCAGAGTACGGCTCAGTCCAACGTCCGGTCAGCACACCTCTGTCACCGTTAGAGTTCACCTGGACAGGAGGAGATGATGTGGAGGAGAATCTTTAACTGCTCAGGTTTCAATATGAGACATTTTCATGACAGTTTACATGATGTTTCCTTTAATGTGGACGTTCCTTTCACAGGACATCACATTTCTATTGATGAACTTTCACTTTCTGTTTAAATCTCTGTGTGTTTCCAGGGTCACTGACTGTCAGTAACATCTTCATATGCTCACTTCTTCTAATGATTCTCCAAAGGTTGCTGACATTTTTGCTGAAAGTTCACAAGTTATGTTGTGGGAAAGAAGTACAAGATCTAAGTTATCTGTCAGAACTTCATGTGCTGCCACTCTGACACTTTACATTAAATCCATATTTTTTCTCACACTGTCATTGACCTGTTTGTTTTTATAAAAGAAGAGTTCTTTACCATCGCAGTGATCATCCTGCCAACATAGACGGGGTCAGATCTGCGCTCAGTGTCCATCTTTGAGTTTCTCAGAGCGTCTTTGGAGTTGTCCAGGACTTCAAAACAGATGTCCATCACATCGTCCTCAAACTGAGAGACAAGAAAATGATCATAATCATGAGAGAGGAACAGAGAGAAGAAAAGACTTGGAGGTTTCTCAAACTGCTTTCTAAAAATAACTTCATGTTTGTTTCCACTGTTCACTCTTCCTCCACCTCCTGTCTGTCACTCTGTTTGTCTTCCTCTCTTTCTCCCAGCGAGCTGTGAAGGGACGAGTTCTTGTTTGTGTGGTTTGGTTACATTCTGTCACCTCTCATCCACAAGTTTCCTCCGTCCAACAAAGGCATTTCTTGATCTGGCCAAAATCTCCTCCGACTCTCTGCTGTCGCGCTGCTGTGACAATTCACACAAACCACCCACTGACCTGACAGACACACTCACACCATCCACACAATGAATGTGTGTGTGTTACCTGTCCATAATTCCAGGGAACACTTCTGATGTAATCCCAGGATCCTATATAAATGCTTCCATCTTCGTTCATTATGTACTCCCGGAGCTGACTCTCATCGGGCAGGTAAACCACATCATCTGGAACACACAAACACAAAGCAGACCATGAACATCCTTCTGTCATTTTGGCAGTGGATTAACAAGCATTTAACAAATATCAAAAGTAAATGTTTCTTCGATGCTCCATAGTCGAAAATCTGGATGTCAACTTCCATAAACAGAATCAGCCACAAGCAACAACATCAGCTCTGAAACAGTTCATATGAATTCTTCAAGTGTCTGAGGGCCTTGATGTGAAAAGCATGATGCTGATGATCTGTGAGAGATTCCATCATTTGGTGTTTTGATGATGCTGGTGGAAAAGTCAGAGTGAAAATGTTCGAGTCACACACAGTCGGTCTGACATGTGGTGACCTGTTGTTTGATTTATGAGAAAAGGAGAGGATGAAGGCAGAAACACCAATTCATCTTCCTCTTGATGAATTATAGCTTATAGAAATGACTGAGAAAACACATCCAGTTTGTTCTGTTTTATGCCTGACAAAGCGTAAAAGCTGCAGTAAATGAGTGAAGTCAGTCTGACGTGTTGTAGAAAACAGAAAACAGAGAGTCTGCACTTTGCCTCACCTTTGCACCACGGGTTAAACAGCAGGTGGAACCTAGTTTTGTCCATTTTCTCTAACATGCGTCCGTCCGGTGACATCACCAGCACAGCTAGATGGTATTGGCCAATGATGGCGTCCGCTGGACTGTGCAGAGTCAGCAGTATTTCATCCTGAGCTCCCTGCTGCTGAAACCACCACTTGTCTGCGGCCCCTCGCTCCTTCTGAAGCTTGATCACCACCTCGTCTCTCCGACCTGAGGAAACAGGAATGAAGCGAGTTGGCTCAGTATCATGAAACAACAGTGTTAGAGCATCTTGAAGTTCCTCCAGTGAATGTGATGGGAGAATCCTGGTCCTGTACCAGGAGGTGGATCAAAAAACTGTGGTTGAAATCATCAGCTTTTATAAAGAAACTATCATTTAAATTTCACAACTTTGAATCAAAAAGAAAAGATCTTAGTTGTACATCAATGAAGACGGCTGGTGATACTTTCTGTATATTTTACTATTAACAAATCCCACAAGTCCACTAAAATTGTTCTTGTGTTCCTTAACCGTAACTGCTTAAACCATTTCTAGAGTTAAAAGGCACATATTTGCCATGCAGAGGTTATTTATGGCTTGACAGGATGAAATGTTTAAGTTTTTAATCAGCAGGAGTTCAATGTCAGAAATCAATTACCTAAATTTCAACTGCCAAGATTTACCACCTAGAATTGTTAGAATATGTTTTCTGCCCTCATTGTCGTTAGGAAGTAAAGATTCACAGCTACAGAACATGGTATTTCGTGTGGAAGAGAACAGTTGTCTCACTGGCACTGCAGCTTCAAATTCTTAATATATCTTCATATTAAATTTTTTACATATATGATTTCTTCTCGATGCAAAGTGAACACATATATAAAAGTATGAGTAAAAAGTGGTACATCATAGCTTTGTCAATGCTGAATAGTAAATTTAAAAAAAGCTTCTGTGCGTCTTGTATGATCAATGTCAAACTGACGACCAACAATGCATCTCAGGAAGTTTTTCTTTTAAAATAAGGTTCAAATAAATTACCAAGATGTTCAGGCACACATCAGGTTAGAACTGAGATATAACCAACTGTATGAGAGATCGTTACCACTAACGTCAGACTTTACAACCACGAGTGGAAATAAGAGGTTGTCTTTCTGAAGCGGCATCATCAGGCTGAACTCACCGAGGTGCAGGACCAGTTCCAGGTGGTGTTTGGGGGGCAGAGAATTGGACAACTGCAGAATAATGGAGAAGGATTGACCTCTGCGGACAATCAAATGCTCAGGATTGATCTCCTTTGTGCGGTGTGCCGAGTTGTTCTCACGACTTCTTACATCCACATCAATGATCAAACCTAAAAAAAATAACAAAAACAGACTATCAGTCTCCACTGAAGCCTGTATGTGGCTGACATTCTCATTCTGGAATAAAATATTGGCTGTGACGAAAAGATTTTACTGAAGTAGCAGGGAGCCACAATCAAGGATGAAATTGATAGTCATGCGACATGTATTCTCTTTCAAGGAAGAGTTTGAAGTTTTGGGAGACTAACTTTTTTCCATTTTGACAATTTGATTTCACAGAAGCTACAGATCTGTTCAGGAGATAAACTGGATGAGTGAATTAAAACAAAAGAACTTCTGTAAAGTAAAATTTTGTATTTTTTTTTGTCTAGATTGGGCGCTTCTTATCTCAGTGGTGAATTTTGTCCATTTAATTTCAATTTAGCAAACATCTCAGCTTCGTAACACTAATGCTATTGTATCTGATTTACCGTCAGCAGGCTTCAAAGCTGCTCTTGCATTTGCTGCAAGAGTTTGGATGGGTTACATCACACCCAAATGTTGAATCATGCATCAGCACATTTCTCACACATCTCATAATCTTGTAAGAGATCAGCAAGGGAGCGAGGAAGCTGTAAACAATAAGTACTTACAATGACACAGAGATAGGTGGATCATCACTCACCGTTGTGGTTGGCCATCGCAGATCTGTTTCTCTTCAGTGTTGCTCACAGTATCTTCACACTCTACTTTTCTTGCTTGGAGTCCATCACAGACCTGTATTTATACACAGCCAGCCTCGGCCCTCCCACTGCTCCAGCATAGACTCACCCCAAAACACTCACTCACCCGCCGCACCTCACCTCGCTCTGCAACCTCTGACATCAGTTCCCAAAAACCTGCAGTCCTCTGTGGGTTTCTTCACGCATGCCTGTGTTTACATTGTGAGACTGATGGTTTATAGTGTGAGTCTCATCCCTTCTGAGACACTGAGGCCTTTGTTACTGTGCATGTTAAAGGGTGCACTTTCAGTAGTAAGGATGTCCAGCGTCAGAGAGAAGTAAAACTTAGTAATGTTTTCTTGTATCTGACTATTTCCACAGTGAATGTGCAATCGGGAATGACTGTGCACAGTGAAACTAGAAGTGGTGACCTTCGCTCCATGTTCTCATCACTGCTTTTTGAAGAGCGGGATATTATATTTCTCATTTCAGTTATACTTTTAGCATGTAGGGACACACATTCAGCATGCTGTTAGTTTGATGTGTTGCTAATTTATAGTTGTAATGTATGTAAACCAGCTCATATGAAACTTTACATTAGATGAAGAGCTTTATGTTACATTAATAGTGGTAAATAGATCTCAATCAAACATTTGAAAGATTGCAAAAATGATCAGCCCATTTGAATCCCTCTCAGACATTTCTATACAGACTTTATATCGTTGTACAATCTCTGTCTGTAATATTGCTACTTCTAATTACCTTTCAGGAAACAATCTGACCCTGAGATACACATGAAAGACATATTTGTAATAACTGCAAGAACATGACTTCTACATCCTCTGCTCCCAACACTTTGAAATCTCGACATGAGTTGAAGATCCTGAATCATCATAACAACATGAGGAGGCTAAAAGCAAGAATTTTACTCCTACTTGAGCCATTTAGGGGGTTGCATGCCATTAAAAGAGATTTAAATGTTTTGTTTTACCTTCAAAATACCACCAAAATTAAAGAAACACCCACAGGCCTCGATTACATTCAGGATTGAGTCTTAATAGGCAAATATTAGAGTGCTAATATGCAAAAGTATGATGATAACAATACAGACACCTGACAAAATAAAGGAATAGTCGACATAAGGTGTCTTTGTAAGGTGATCTACCACCAAAATGAAATGTAGGTGTCAGTCGTAGTCTGCATTTAGTGCTAATTAGCAAATATTAGCATAATAACATGCAAAAGTATGATGGCAGCAATTCAGACAGGTGACACATTTAAAGTGAAACCAAGGTAAGGTGTCTTTGTAAGGTGTTGGACCATCATGTGCCACCAGAACAGCTTCAGTGTTCCTCAACAGGGAAGTTACTTGGATTTTACTGATAGGATGAAACACTATGCTTCCAAAATTCCTTCATTTGGTGTTATGATAATGTCAGAAGAGTGCTATCTGACATGTTGGACTAAAACCACCCATTGGTATTCGACTAGGTTGAGATCGGGTGTCTGCGAAAGCCATAGCAAACGGTCCATTGATCATTTGACACTCTTGAAAACCAACCAGTGACCCCTTGTGCCCTGTGGATGAAGAGTCCACTCCTATCAGGATAAAAATGTTTTATCATAGAATAAAGATGAACTCACGAAACAACCTAGCATTGATTTGCTGGGACCCTTCCCTGTAAGGGGAAAAATGGAGCCAAAATGCCCCCCATAGCATAACAACTGTTATTTCTGTTCACCGTTGGGGGCAAACATTTAGGCTTTCTATTAATTTGTTACTTATTTGCAGTAAACATTTTACCTCCTTTACCTCAGGGTGTTGCCCTTCATGTTACAGTAAGTACAGTAGTCTCATATGATTAATGACTATACATTTCTGATCATTATGATTTAGCAAAGCTAATCCGATGAGCTACTTAGCTGTTGTAGAATCTTAGCTCTGAAATATCTCACATTGTTTTCTAATAAAGGTTGTGTAGTGAGCCAGACATCCCACCCAATTGTGATCTGAAGTTGTCCTGAGTCAGGTGGGAGGTGAAGGCTGGGTCAAAGATGGCCAGCCTGAGTCACATTTCAAGGTAAAAATCAACAAACATGACTAAAGAATTTCCAGTTAAACTATTAATACGTAAAAAAAAAACTGCTCACACCCATGATTACTAAATAGCAGGAAGAATGTTTGTGACTGCAGTAGAGTGCAATAAAGATGATGCAACCACCACAACAACTCTCACTCAGTCAGTCACCTGAAACATTCATCTGAACGGGCTCATTTTGAATATGAATGTAAGGAAAGCTGAGAAAGAACATGTCACTATTAGCACCATTTAAACCAAAGTCAGCCTGGCACATTGACTTTAACTGGCCATTACAGAGGACACATTTAAATATTGGGAATCTTTGATAGGAACTCTATGAATGTACATGTACAAGTGCTTAGTGCATGTTAAATTAAATTACTACATCTCATAGCTGCTCACTTATTATATTCTCCAACGAAGAAAGTGAGATCCAAGGTCAGGAAGCACTAAATATTCTGAGAGTTGTGACACTCTTCCAACTCACATTAGCTGTAAATAAAGGAACAAACGGTGGGAAGTTTATTCAAATTAGGAAGTGTGAGCAGTTTTTTGCGTGTTAGCATTTCGGTGGAAACTGCAGCTGCGACGCCTTCTGTTCCTGATTGACGTTGAAGGGCTCCAGCATCTGTTGAACAATCCCGATATATGCTCTCCAGGATACAAGCAACTGGACTTCTATTTTAGGTTCTTAAAGATCTTTCACCTCTCATTCAAGAATGGAAGAAGCTGAGGAGAATTTAGACAGATAAATACTGGCCGTTATCTTTAGATTTCCCAAACAGTCAAGGTTATCCTGATCTTCCATCATTTATTATGATAATAGCTGCCGATTTCTTATATTAGCCTTTATGTCAAGGAAAGAAATGCAAACAGTTTTATCATTCATCTCACCAAGTAGAGATATCTTCGTCAATGTGTAGGGGAAATTAACTGAATCTGACAATATCAGAACCATGATCTTGAGATTCTCTATGACAGTGAAGCTGAAGAAATGTAAACATAGTGCCTAACAGTATTAAATGCCATTCTTTTATTCACTGAAGTGTTCACCTATAGTTGCCTTCTTGTCACCGTCTTGAACCAGGCAAATGTTGAATCACAGAGCTCCACTTCCAATTTTTCTTGTGACACAATGTAACATGGCAACAAATCTACGCAATGATGAGCTGCTGAGTAATTCTACAAGAGTAATGGGTGTGGAGATGTACGCAGAGCTGGATGCTGCTTCCAATTATGAATCAACACTTTTCTTTGTAATGACATTTCGTCACATAGACAAGCATTAAGGGTTGTTAGAAAGGTCTCGTTGTGCAGTTTCATGTGCTGCGTGCTACGCCACGCTGTAATAAATACAAAGTGATTCAGTCGAGAAGAAGGGATTTGAATTGGCTCAAAAGATTAACCACAGACAATGATTTTAACTAGGGGGATTAAAGGAGGCTTAACTCACTTTTGGAGTGTCCATTTCAGGAACTACAATTTTTAGCTTCATTTCTCAGTTTTTGAGGTTGCCCCTTGGTCATGCCTTTCTTCAAAGCTCAAAATAATCTATGAACAGACTGGACAATGCGTCTGCAGAGTGAGTGAAACTGAATCTGTTGTTGTGACTTCAGATCTTACTGCATTGTGTTACATTTCTCAGTGCCCACTGTTTCTGTGTCACGCTGATATAACAACCAATACACAGACACACACACACACACACACACACACACACACACTGAATACAGCTCAGCAAATAGCCTAGCTGACAGTCTGCACATGAACAAACAATAAATAACCAAATAATTTTTACTACTATGTTATAATGATGACCTATGATGACACATGGGACATTTATTTTTTTTGTTATTTTATGTTGTTGTATGTAAGGCTGCTGAACACTTAAATTTCCCTCAGGATTAATAAAGTATCTATCTATCTATCTAGCTAGCTAGCTTTTGTTGCATACAACACATATTCACACACTTTTGTTAATGCTCATAATGTGATGGACTTAATGCAGCACGTGAACATATTCAGTAGAAGCCCCTGCCAGTGACTGACTCAGTTCAGAGTACTGATTTTTAGGGTTAATTATAGTTATTTGCTGTTTTCTCATTCTTAACGGACAGAGGCTGAGACTAATATAACTGAAAAGGCAATATATGGATTTTTCATGAGCATGTTGCAGATGTCAAAATGCAGCCTCCGCTGAATGTGACACAAAAATGCATTAATAAAGGCAAGACAGAAAATCCATTTAAACCCCTTCAAATGTGTAAATGTAACAGTTTTTCTAATAGTTCTTGGGCAGTTTACCATAGAACTGCACTTAAACAAGAATTGGATTCTAAACCTGTGAAAAGTCACCTTAAAAAGAAGCAGTGAATTAATTTTAAAATGTAAGAGCAGTGCAACACACATCTTTTCCATTCTTCTGTTGCCTCCTTTTTTCATTTCCACTTCCTTTTACATACTCATGACTCATGATCAGAAATTAAGCAGAAGTGCAAACATTTTGCAAAAATGTGCATGAATGGTGAAAGTGCTTCTGGCTGACTGGAAAACAGAGACTGTCTCAGTGTGATGCTGAGCTGCGGAATGCTGGGATGGTCATAGTCGGGAAAACAAGGGCGCTGACTGACCTCGGCGTCCTGATCACACCACAGTGTCAACACAGTGACACATCGTCCTTTCACTCTCTTTTTGCCAGATGCTCTTAAAACACTACAACATTTTTATCCAATTGTCCAACCATCAAGTGGCAAACGGCGACTGTATTTTCAAAATAGAGACATTTTAAAAGGATCCTTTGGACAGTAAAAACTTGAAACATTGAGTGTCATATACTGGAATACCAGTGAGGCACCTACAATGCAAATATTGGCAGACAAAAAAACACTTGGAAAGTTTTCCAAGAGTCATTTTGACATATTTGGATGTGTCAGCACCATCAGAAATCCTACATAGCTCGAATAATGGACATGAATGAATTATTTGAATGTAACAAATTCAGCAGTTAAAGCCAAACATGTAATCAATTTCCTGCATTTACCTAAAAAGACCAGTGAGAGTCTGATTAGCAACGAAATGAAAATATGCCACCCATGTAATCTTTGCAGCTGCATATCACATCTATTTATTGAACAAAAGTAAGCATGCATGTTGTAACTAAATGAGTCTGGAACCTTGAATTAAATGTTAAAACAAAGACACACAGCTTCTTTCAATTTAAGTTAAAACCTCCAACAACAATCTCCAAACAAATTCAGTCTATATTTAATTGCTTTGAACCTTCCAGTGGGGAAAAGTGGAGAATTCAAGCAGACACAAATGCCTTCCAGTGAATCAGCATCTTTCATGTTTTCCCAAACTGCCAGACCTGATGGTCCTTCTCTGGTGTTGACTGAATCTAAAAATGAAGGAAAAGCACTGGTTGTTCGACAACTTTCTGTTTTAAGTGTGAGGTTTATGTCTGTATGTGTACAAATCCATAACTGTGTAATTTTTAGTGATATCTGCCAAGTTGTCCTTGTTAAATGAGTATTGTGTGGTTTTGCTGCAAGTGACTTTTTTGCCTGGATGCATTCAGTGAATTTCTGTGTCAATAGACTGTGATCCAAAGTCCATTGACTCTGAGTCTGGTATTCCCAGCACTCATTTCCTCCATTCCTGCTTCAAAAAAGTAAACAAGGGCCAAACATTTCCCATGATTGTAAGTCTTCCAGTCACTGACGGAACAAACTCAGGTTTGTTGAACTCCATGTGTGATCTGCACAGTGGTGGTTTTTTGCACAAGCCAACTAGGCGGCCGCCTAGGGCGGCAAACTCAAGGGGGCGGCATGATGAGGGGGGGGGGGGGGGAATCATTAAATACAATTCCCTTCATAAGCACGCAGCTGAGTAAGCATCCATTGACACTCTGATGGTGTTACGTTACATAACAAATGGCGCCCTCCTGAGGTCAAGACTCAGAGGTGCGCCCTCTGCTCTCTGACCGACGAGACTGTCTGCCACCCTCCAGCGACAGGGGGGGGGGGTTGCGCGGCTGCGGCGGAGACGGGCCGATAGTGTATATATTCCACTTCAAACATGATCTGATCAGGAGATCTCTGGAGTCCCATCCAGAGTCCAGAAGAACAGTGGAAGCGTGCTGGGTCCATAACCCAGTGGTTGATGGATCAAAACCATCCCCTGCTAGACCAGCATATTCACTAGTGATGCAACGGATCATCGTTGAGCCGTGATCCGTACGGATCGCTCTTCACAATTCAGAACGCATGTGGTCCGCTGATTGGTTGATTGAAAAAAAAAAACCACTGTCATTTAAGTCACCCATGTGGGAGCATTTTGGCCTCCCTGTAAAATACAGTGATGATGGAAGAAAGGTGGTGGATAAAACTGTAACAGTGTGTAGGCACTGTGGCACGAGAAAGCCGTATGAGAGTGGAAATACATCGAGCATGGCCACCCATATGAAGCGGCATCACCCGAATGTGTCAGTGATAGGAGCCAAGACAAAGGCTGCTCAACAGCCGCTGATCATTGTGGCATTTAAACAGCTGATCCGAAAATTGATCAAATCCGTGACACGATCCGAACCGTGAGTTTTTTGATCCGTTGCACTCCTAATTTCACTACAAACTCTGCACCAAGAGTTTCATTGGAATTGTCTCATGATCAGTGCACCCAGGTGTCAGCCATCATGGCCAATGAGCCACTGTCCCAGCTCCTAGCAACCAGCAACCAGCTGAACAGGAACAGGTCCTGAGGCCTCGGAGCTGTCACATCCCCCTCCTTAAGACTGAGGTCCCACCTCAGACCCTGGAACAAAGATATATATTAGACACAAAACAAATCATGCAAACCATTATGTCCATATCAAAAACAGTCCGTGCCATTTGATAACAACTCATGTAATCCATCACCGTTTTCATTTTCCAGTCGTTGCCCACCTGCCTGCCTTCCTCCCCACCAATCCTCATGACTCAGCAATTCTTGGATCCTGAGAAAGCATGTTCACTAATACATGAAACTGGGAAAGAAGAAAGACAAGTCAGGACAAGCAACCTTACAACTCTAAACAAAAAACATCCTAAGACCAAGGTGCACGAGACAAGGCATCTGCAACTACATTTTCTTGGCCTTTTATATGCCATATGTCCAAATTATAAGGTTGTAGAAATAAAGCCCAGCACATCAATCTCTGATTGGGATTCTTGAGCGAATGCAAAAAGTTAATGGATTATGGTCGATATACACAATCAGGCCAGAGCCTGACCCAACATAAACACTGAAGTGCTGAAGTCCCCAAATCAGCGCAAGTGCTTCCTTCTCTATGACCGAATAGTGTCTCTGGTACACTTTAAAATTCCTAGAGAAGAAGCTGACTGGCCTTTCAACTCCCTTTTCTTCAGTCTGTAACAGAACTGCCCCAGCCCCAAAGTCACTTGCATCAACTTGTAACGTGAATGGCAAGTCCAGCCGGGGAGCAGCAAGCACTGGAGCTGAAGACAGCATGCTCTTCACTTGGTCAAAAGCCTTCTGACAAAGTGGAGACCAAACATATTGAACATCAGCTTTCAACAATTCAGTTAGTGGAGCCACTACGGAAGCAAAATTTTCACAAAAGCTTCGATAATAACCTGCCATCCCAAGGAAGCGCAACTACCGTTTCTTTCTGTATGGAACAGGAAATGCCAGTATGGCCAACACTTTGGCATGCATGGGACAAACCTCCCCCTGTCCCACAACCTTGCCCAAATAAGTTACTGTGGCTTTTGCAAACTCACATTTGGACAGGTTGATTGTTAAGTGAGCCCAAACCAGATGGTCAAAGAGAGCCTGTACCCTCCTAAGATGGTCTTCCCATGTCTCACGATATACCACTACATCATCTAAGTAGACAGCACAGCCCTCCAGTCCACGCACAACTTTATTCATTAGCCTCTGAAATGTGGCAGGGGCATTTCGCTGCCCAAATGGCATAACGGTATGAGTATAAACCTGATGATGTCACTGTCATACAACGGGAGTTTGAACCCAAGCAGCAGGCAAACACAGGAAGGGAAGATTAATAAGGAAACAAAACAGATTCTTAAATAAGGAAGCAGGTGGGAAACAGCAGAGAAATTTAACTAAACAAAACAGACTAATCTAACAGAAAACGGACCTGAAGGCTGAGGTTAAATACAACATAAAACTAGATAAAATCAAAAGGGGAAGGAGGCTTACAGAGTCCAGTCCAGAGTCTAGCGAGACACAGTCCAAGGGGGGAAAACAGAGTCCGGGGAGTGACGTGCAGCAATGGCGAGCAGAGTGAAGCGGCTGGCAGGACGCGAGAGTAGCAGGGAGGGTGAGTCAATGAACCAGCAATCAGGTGTGAGTGGAGCCGGGCTTTTATCTGATGCTGATCAGTCATTTGCGCCAGCTGTGTAGAGCAGCACAGCTGATTGCCATTTGGCAGATGAGTCTGCTCTGAGGACTGACACAGGAGGACTGTGACAGTCACAAAAGCACAAATTTCCCTGGCTCTTTTAGAAAGGGCAACCTGCCAATAGCCCTTAAGGAGATCAAATTTACTGACATATTTGGCTGACCCCACCTGGTCAACACAATCTTCCATCCTCGGAAGAGGAAAGGAATCAAGTTTTGTTACTGCATTGACTTTTCGAAAATCAGTGCAGGGCCTATGAGTGGAATCAGGTCAACTAACTAAGACACAGGGAGAAGCCCAGCTAGAAGACGAGGGCTCAGCAATACCATGTTCCAACATATAGGATACTTCTGAGTCTAAAATTTTGCATTTTTCGGGAGAAACTCTGTAGAATCGCTGAGTGATTGGCTTGGCATCCCCCACATCCACATCATGTTCTACCAAACCAGTACATGTTGGAGTTGTTGGAGTGTCTGAAAACAAACTTGGGTAACTTTGAATAAGTTTAACCAACTTCTCCCGTTTCTCCTCATCCAAATGTCCCAGCAGTGTGTCCAACTTAGCTAAAGTTTCAGAATTTTTAAGTCTGGGTTGTAACAGCCCTCCAGACATTTTATCTTCTTCAAGTGCTGCCATGGAGGTACTGGCCAGCAGAACTGGACAATTTTGGGCTATCTCTCCTGTTGGAACACGAGCATAATAAGGTTTGAGCAAGTTTACATGACAGATTTTAGCCGACTTTCGTTTACTTGGCATTTGAATCAGATAATTCTGTTCTGACACCTTATGTAGCACATTACAGGGGCCTACAAATTTTGCCTGAAAAGGAGACTCAACAAGTGGTGACAGAACCAAAACCTGGACAGGTGTGAACGGTTGTGAAACCAACAACAATAATGACTGTGGAGCTGCCGGTTTACACAACAAATGATATGAATCTACAACAGCTGGAGTGACTCCAGATGTTGATGATGGTGAAACTTTCTGGTGATAGACCTCAGCACTGAGTTCCAGGAGTCTGATAAGAAATGTCGTAGCTCCCCTCCTCTGTTTACAGACTACTGATCCAGTCTGACATATGTGGCTTCTTCCACTCCTTTCTCAGGCCTTCTGTCTTCAAAAAGGTAACATGCAGATTGTCAAAAGAGACAGCTGATCTTACAAAATACGTACGGTTTCATGAAGTACACATGCAACTGGGATATACCAGTTTGATATTATATCACCCCTAAACTTTGACCAAAATCTGTAGAGTGAAATAACCTGTCATCTGTCGCAGAAACATATGAATAAAATCCATCCATTGATTGACTGATTTTGCCGCTCCTACATTAAAACACAGTTGGGTCATTCCATCATATCATCAAATTTTAAGGAACAGTTTCTGCTCCCTCAGTATGCATGATTACATGATTACGTGATGAATGACTGCAGATGGACAGATGGTTTTGAGAGAGGCGTGAAGGAAGCCATGTATGTCAAATTGGATCAGCCATCTCTAAACAGACGGGGAGGTCAACAACACCACTTATCCAGCACTTATAACTCAGTGATAAGGTCTCTCCCCAGAAAGCTTCGCCATCGTTAACACAGTGAGTCACTCCTGACATGGCAGATTGTCATGTCCTTTGTAAATGTTGTTTTTGAACCACTTGGATTCACAAACATTCACACTTTGAAGTATGTGAGTCTTGGATCATTAATTAGGCATGTGAGCTGGAGTTGCTTTAAAAATCTGCAACTCCTCATCAGTCCCTTACAAGTGAAGAAGCTCTTGGATGAGAGGTGAAACGTCTTCAAAAATCTAAAATAGAAGTCCAGTTGATTTCTGCTGAAGGTAAGGGGATTACCGTGGATGACTGAAAATCTACACAGACATATGAAGTTCGGAGGTTCATATAAGGGAAACATATACAACTGTAACCACAGTTCAACAGTTCAATTGCAGCACTTTGCTGCATGGAATTACAGATGTGAACTACACGTGTGGCTCGTTGGTCTTGGGGTTTGATTCTAGCTTAGGGTGCGAGAGATCCCGGAGGAGCCTCCCCTTTAATTTCAGGAAATCTGAACAGAACAACTAATATCAACCAGAAATCTTAAATAGCCGCGGTTTTCAACCGTGCTGTCACAAAAGTAGCATAAACCTTTGTGTATGCTTGTCAGATTCCCAGTAGCCATGCATTACTGTCTACAAAAACTGAAATGTTTGAAGCAATTACAGAAAAAAGAGAAAAGCCTCCAGCTGGTTGCTGTTCCTCCAGGAACATTGTGTCTGTCCACACAGCACAGGTGAAGCTTCTGTTAAGTGACAGTAGAGCTTGAACATTGATTTAATCAAATGTACTGAAGTTGAAGGAGTCTATGCAGAAAAATAACGTGTGAACAGTTTGAACAGTCCACCCTCCAACCTCGGAAGCACACAGAAATCCACACATAACATCTAATTTCAACTGAAAACCTGAGACTGTTGGGCCTTTCAACACAGCTGTGACAGAAGTAGCACAAATCCTGCCTGAACTCCTATTTTACCACATAACTATATTACGAAACCTTATGTGACTGCAGAAACTCAAATGTTTTTGTCAAAGAAAAAAGGAGAGGAATCAGTAAAACTACACAAAAAACATGGAGCGATTAAAAGAACATGACTAAAAAACAGAAGACAAAAAGGCAGAGATGAAAGGTCTGCTATTGTACTTACCTGCCTTTAAGCACTCTTTGTTTCAAACCCTGAAAACATGTTGTTGACACAGAGACATGTCCTTTCAAGCCATGTGTAGTTGGCTCGTTGGTCTAGGGGTATGATTCTCGCTTTGGGTGCGAGAGGTCCCGGGTTCAAATCCCGGACGAGCCCTTCAATTAACACCTGATGATTGCAGAAACCTAGAATGAATTGCTCATAGAAATGGGTCAGGAGTATCACAGGTTTTGCAAAATCAGAGGACAAAAAAGATGACATCCAACACAAATACCATTACGAAAAAGAAATGATGAAATGAAAATTTCAGATACTCAAACCAAACATAAAAAATGCTCCACCAGCTTGTGCTGTTGGACCAGACAACAAGTAGCCACAGAACCATTTAATCACTTTCATTAGTGGTCTTTGCAGAGACACTTGCAGACGTGAACAGCTGTACGTGTGGCTCACTGGTCTAGGCGTATGATTCTCACTTAGGGTGCGAGAGATCCCGGATGAGCCCGTTCTTTAACCTCTGAATGTCACAGAAAAATTGATTTCTACTGACAACCTGAAGTTGTAGGGTTTTCAACAGAACTGTGACAAAAGCAGCACAAACCTTGCCATGATTGTTGGAACTAATCAGTCACCTTGTAGCTGGTGTAGAGTAACCTTGCCCAGCTCCTGCTGTAAAGTTAAATCCTGCACAAATCTAAAAAAAAAACTGTCTAATTTCTGAGGAAAATTGAAATTTGCAGGCTTTTAAAATGGAATTGTTTCAAAAGCAGGACAGATTCAGCTAAAATGAAGCAAAACCAGGGATACAGTTTGTTTTTTGTAATTCCAAACAGGCACTCTTATTAAGGCATTTGTCAGCGATGTTTTTAGGGACCATCCATTTATGTAAATTGTTTTCATATTATATTATGATATATTGTTGTCATATTTTGTCATTTGTCTGACTAGTATGACTTTCCTTTGGGTATAGAAGATTCTAGGTTCAAATCCTGGATGAGTCTAGCATTTGGAGTAAAGGGACAAGTATTCCCCTGAATAGGATCAACAATTAGAGTCTACTGCATTATAGAACATTCCTACATTCACAAGAATAGGCGGTAAATGTTCCATCCACGAATCAAATACTGAGATCAAGAACTCATTGAGAGACTCACTGATTAGAAATAATAAAATGATTATTTGAGTCCTTACGTTCCCAGGAACAAGATGAATGTGTGATCGACAACCCGAAAACAAAAATGTTAAATACTGAAACTGGGATATGTAAAGGTTGAAATCAATGTGGATCTTGTCAGTAAGATTAGGAAAGACTAGCAGGGCTGGGCTAGGGCGATGCACGTTTACAAAACTATACATAAGCTGCGAAACCTCCCACATTTAAATCCTGGACAAGCACAATGTATTTATTTTCAGGATGTGTAAATGTCTCTGGGGCCAAACTTTTTGGTAGTTGCTAGAGGTACGGACCCGTACTTTCCATTTGCCAATCAGATACGCGAGATCTGGTCACGTGACTCCCGGTAGACGCTGGAGGTACGGACCCGTAGCATCGGTACTACAGGTACGGACCCTAAACCTGACCCTAACACTAACCCTAACCTTAACCTTTGCTTACCTTTCAACAGTTTGCAGTGGTTAGCAGCTTCTTGACTCGCGAGACTCGCGTACGGGTCCGTATCTGTCTGGCAAATGGAAAGTGCCGTATCCGTAGCCCACAGGCTACGGGTACGGGTCCGTATCTGTAGACACTACCAAACTTTTTAGGATTCAGTGTTATAATGCACAGCAAGGTGAATCCATAAAATCCCTCACCAGAGGGTGCTGTTGAATCAGATCAAATGTGGAGCCCCAAGTTGCCACATCACCACTTTGAGCGCTTCAATTGTAGGACTTTGCACACAGAAATGCAGATGTGAACAACTGTACATGTGGCTCGTTGGTCTAGGGGTATGATTCTCGCTTAGGGTGCGAGAGGTCCCGGGTTCAAATCCCGGACGAGCCCTTCCTTTAACCCCTGAGTGATGTACTAACTTAAACATTTCTATAAATAAAATGTATCTCCAACAGAACTGTCTTCTAAACAGGATTTGATTACTGTGTCAAAACAAGAATAACATTTCAGATAGACCAGGTTCTGTCTGTCAGAGTAAAAACTGTCAGAATACAGAACACTGACAGTAGATGCTGAATTTAAACCTTACTTAAACAAAGTTGCTGCCAGATTTAATGAGATGAAATAATCTTTATGGTATGAACAGCAACAGAGTTGAAGTAATCCTGTGACTCTGACCAGTGAACACAGGTTTCAGCTCATCCTAAACCTTCAACCAAAACTGAGCTAATGACAGAGCAACAGGTGCCTTGAGTTCTTCTTAACTTCTATTAAAAAATCACTCCATTATCATGGACTAACACAGAGAAAACACCGGTATGATTAGTAAAACTAAAAAATCAACCAACAAGAAGAGAAATAATGTGATTAAGCCAAAGATACACAAAGAGGCAGAGATCTTATTTGTCATACCCTGCCAGATACACTGTATTTGAGACTTGAAGAAAAACGAATTTCCACTGACAATCTGAAGTTGTCAGTCTCTGACGTCGAAGCAGTTCTATAGAGATACAGTGACCACCTCACTGCATACCTGCACAGTCTCTATGGTGGGTCTACTTGTGCTCACCTTATCACAATGCTTCGGCATGTTTACAGATGCACATATCTGACAAATTGCAGTCTAAAATTATATATTATTGTCAATTATTTTCTTGAAAACTGCAGAAAGAAATTTTAATGCCACTGAGAATCAAATTTAATAATTTTTTTAAATGCCATTTAAGGCCTTCATTTTTGCAAAATCAACTTGATGACTATTAATTAATGCTTTTTAATACCCTGCAGAAACCCTGTTGTATTTCTGCTACAACAGCAGGGATGAAGTTAAAGATGATAAATACAACTTTTGAATACTAAGAACAGAGAATAACAAACTACTTGACTATAATATATATTTGCAGACTGCAATTCATCAGATATGTGCATCTGTAAACATGCCGAAGCATTGTGATAAGGTGAGCGCAAGTAGACCCACCATAGAGACTGTGCAGGTATGCAGTGAGGTGGTCACTGTATCTCTATAGAACTGCTTCGACGTCAGAGACTGACAACTTCAGATTGTCAGTGGAAATTCGTTTTTCTTCAAGTCTCAAATACAGTGTATCTGGCAGGGTATGACAAATAAGATCTCTGCCTCTTTGTGTATCTTTGGCTTAATCACATTATTTCTCTTCTTGTTGGTTGATTTTTTAGTTTTACTAATCATACCGGTGTTTTCTCTGTGTTAGTCCATGATAATGGAGTGATTTTTTAATAGAAGTTAAGAAGAACTCAAGGCACCTGTTGCTCTGTCATTAGCTCAGTTTTGGTTGAAGGTTTAGGATGAGCTGAAACCTGTGTTCACTGGTCAGAGTCACAGGATTACTTCAACTCTGTTGCTGTTCATACCATAAAGATTATTTCATCTCATTAAATCTGGCAGCAACTTTGTTTAAGTAAGGTTTAAATTCAGCATCTACTGTCAGTGTTCTGTATTCTGACAGTTTTTACTCTGACAGACAGAACCTGGTCTATCTGAAATGTTATTCTTGTTTTGACACAGTAATCAAATCCTGTTTAGAAGACAGTTCTGTTGGAGATACATTTTATTTATAGAAATGTTTAAGTTAGTACATCACTCAGGGGTTAAAGGAAGGGCTCGTCCGGGATTTGAACCCGGGACCTCTCGCACCCTAAGCGAGAATCATACCCCTAGACCAACGAGCCACATGTACAGTTGTTCACATCTGCATTTCTGTGTGCAAAGTCCTACAATTGAAGCGCTCAAAGTGGTGATGTGGCAACTTGGGGCTCCACATTTGATCTGATTCAACAGCACCCTCTGGTGAGGGATTTTATGGATTCACCTTGCTGTGCATTATAACACTGAATCCTAAAAAGTTTGGTAGTGTCTACAGATACGGACCCGTACCCGTAGCCTGTGGGCTACGGATACGGCACTTTCCATTTGCCAGACAGATACGGACCCGTACGCGAGTCTCGCGAGTCAAGAAGCTGCTAACCACTGCAAACTGTTGAAAGGTAAGCAAAGGTTAAGGTTAGGGTTAGTGTTAGGGTCAGGTTTAGGGTCCGTACCTGTAGTACCGATGCTACGGGTCCGTACCTCCAGCGTCTACCGGGAGTCACGTGACCAGATCTCGCGTATCTGATTGGCAAATGGAAAGTACGGGTCCGTACCTCTAGCAACTACCAAAAAGTTTGGCCCCAGAGACATTTACACATCCTGAAAATAAATACATTGTGCTTGTCCAGGATTTAAATGTGGGAGGTTTCGCAGCTTATGTATAGTTTTGTAAACGTGCATCGCCCTAGCCCAGCCCTGCTAGTCTTTCCTAATCTTACTGACAAGATCCACATTGATTTCAACCTTTACATATCCCAGTTTCAGTATTTAACATTTTTGTTTTCGGGTTGTCGATCACACATTCATCTTGTTCCTGGGAACGTAAGGACTCAAATAATCATTTTATTATTTCTAATCAGTGAGTCTCTCAATGAGTTCTTGATCTCAGTATTTGATTCGTGGATGGAACATTTACCGCCTATTCTTGTGAATGTAGGAATGTTCTATAATGCAGTAGACTCTAATTGTTGATCCTATTCAGGGGAATACTTGTCCCTTTACTCCAAATGCTAGACTCATCCAGGATTTGAACCTAGAATCTTCTATACCCAAAGGAAAGTCATACTAGTCAGACAAATGACAAAATATGACAACAATATATCATAATATAATATGAAAACAATTTACATAAATGGATGGTCCCTAAAAACATCGCTGACAAATGCCTTAATAAGAGTGCCTGTTTGGAATTACAAAAAACAAACTGTATCCCTGGTTTTGCTTCATTTTAGCTGAATCTGTCCTGCTTTTGAAACAATTCCATTTTAAAAGCCTGCAAATTTCAATTTTCCTCAGAAATTAGACAGTTTTTTTTTTAGATTTGTGCAGGATTTAACTTTACAGCAGGAGCTGGGCAAGGTTACTCTACACCAGCTACAAGGTGACTGATTAGTTCCAACAATCATGGCAAGGTTTGTGCTGCTTTTGTCACAGTTCTGTTGAAAACCCTACAACTTCAGGTTGTCAGTAGAAATCAATTTTTCTGTGACATTCAGAGGTTAAAGAACGGGCTCATCCGGGATCTCTCGCACCCTAAGTGAGAATCATACGCCTAGACCAGTGAGCCACACGTACAGCTGTTCACGTCTGCAAGTGTCTCTGCAAAGACCACTAATGAAAGTGATTAAATGGTTCTGTGGCTACTTGTTGTCTGGTCCAACAGCACAAGCTGGTGGAGCATTTTTTATGTTTGGTTTGAGTATCTGAAATTTTCATTTCATCATTTCTTTTTCGTAATGGTATTTGTGTTGGATGTCATCTTTTTTGTCCTCTGATTTTGCAAAACCTGTGATACTCCTGACCCATTTCTATGAGCAATTCATTCTAGGTTTCTGCAATCATCAGGTGTTAATTGAAGGGCTCGTCCGGGATTTGAACCCGGGACCTCTCGCACCCAAAGCGAGAATCATACCCCTAGACCAACGAGCCAACTACACATGGCTTGAAAGGACATGTCTCTGTGTCAACAACATGTTTTCAGGGTTTGAAACAAAGAGTGCTTAAAGGCAGGTAAGTACAATAGCAGACCTTTCATCTCTGCCTTTTTGTCTTCTGTTTTTTAGTCATGTTCTTTTAATCGCTCCATGTTTTATGTGTAGTTTTACTGATTCCTCTCCTTTTTTCTTTGACAAAAACATTTGAGTTTCTGCAGTCACATAAGGTTTCGTAATATAGTTATGTGGTAAAATAGGAGTTCAGGCAGGATTTGTGCTACTTCTGTCACAGCTGTGTTGAAAGGCCCAACAGTCTCAGGTTTTCAGTTGAAATTAGATGTTATGTGTGGATTTCTGTGTGCTTCCGAGGTTGGAGGGTGGACTGTTCAAACTGTTCACACGTTATTTTTCTGCATAGACTCCTTCAACTTCAGTACATTTGATTAAATCAATGTTCAAGCTCTACTGTCACTTAACAGAAGCTTCACCTGTGCTGTGTGGACAGACACAATGTTCCTGGAGGAACAGCAACCAGCTGGAGGCTTTTCTCTTTTTTCTGTAATTGCTTCAAACATTTCAGTTTTTGTAGACAGTAATGCATGGCTACTGGGAATCTGACTAGCATAAACAAAGGTTTATGCTACTTTTGTGACAGCACGGTTGAAAACCGCGGCTATTTAAGATTTCTGGTTGATATTAGTTGTTCTGTTCAGATTTCCTGAAATTAAAGGGGAGGCTCCTCCGGGATCTCTCGCACCTGTAGCGGTACTACGTTATGATTTATTGCTCTCGTTATCAATAATTGGGGCACCACCCTAGATTTCTAGGGAAAAAATTAATATTAATAAAAAATTAATATTCATAAAAATTTTGATCAATCTCATATCAAAAAGTCTTGAATCCTCGTTTAAATTGACCACATTCTACACAAAGAAACACAAGACTGTAATTTGGTCTATAATGAGGTATTTATTAACTATTCTATGAAAATAATGACAAGTGAACTATGTACAATGTGGATATGGTGTGTGTGTGTGTGTGCGTGCAGGACTACATGTGTGTGTGGAATGTGGGAGTGTGTGTGTGGTGTGTGCATGCGTGAGGGATGTGGAAGTAGGTGTGAGAGAGAAGGAAATATGGTGAGGATTAGCCAGAGCTAACCTGACGAGGTAATCGGTAATTGGGATTAAGAATTCTAATGATTTGTAAGAGAATAAATTGATTAGATTAATTAATTGACCAAGCTGTTAGTACATCACCCATAGAATGGAATCAGAGCAAACTCAGCTGGAGTTATTGAAGTGAACCGTCATGGGGCTGGGACGTGCGGGCCTTCAGATTCGCAGCACACGGTCTGGACCGGCAGGTTCGGAACGGTGCGTCGTCGTCGTTGTGGCCACGCCTAGATGTCCTGCCGCAGGTTGATCGGTTCTATGCAAAGACCTGGTCCAACAGGTCTCCGTAGTTCTCAGCTGAGTGCTTAAAAATGATGGTTCTCAGGCTTTAGCCAAGAAAAATGGGTGTTGATGAAAAACGGTCAAAATTAAGAAAAATAAATGCTGGTTCTGAATCGGTTCTTCAGATTAAAACAAATAACGAGCAAAATGTCTCCTTAAGTTACAAAAATGTTAAAAGATAAATAGTTAACAAACTTAGATGGTGAGGGAATTTCAAAGATAGGAAAAACGCGCTTTAGGTAAGAAAATAATGAGAGAGACTTTGGTTGGCCTCTCAGGAAGAGAGGGGTAAGAGAGAGGGTCGGTAAGAGAGTAAGAGAGTAAGAGAGTGTAAAATGTGGGCTACGGCTGACTTTATCTGTGGGTCCAGCTAAGGGGAGGACCTGGGCGGAGAGAGAGAACTTTTAGGCGCAAGTCTGGTGGAATTTGGAATCTCTTTGTTCTCACAGAGTAGAGAAGAAAGAGGAATCCAGAAAGGATTAAAATATGATATTAAACGCGCAAAACACGATCTGTCTATCCCACCATATTCAGTTGTGTGAAAGTGAAATGTGTAGATTAATACATATGTTCATATGATGTGAATCATTTCATTCATAACTATATGTTTATGTTTATGACATTAAAAATATGTATCACAGTGAAAATATAACAAGTCATAGATTTGGTAACAGGTAAATACAATGGTCATCATTCAACCTAAACGGAGAGGAAATTCAGAGGTTAATTCTGGAATTCATTCCAAAATCATAGTATCCTGGGGAAGAAATGATTAAACATCACAAATTAATAAATCGACTTCTATCAGACATGCAAATATGATCTTCAAATATGTCATAGATGAAACACTGTGAGTAACTGTGGTAAATCTGGAAAAACCAAATGCATATAGAAATATTAATTTGGCAAGTGTTTTTGTTTAAGTTCAGTTCCAGTCTCTTTGTTTCAGTCAAAGAGAGTGAGAGGGTGACTCCAGCCTTCAGCCATAAAGTTTTACGACTTGTTATCTGATCTGTGGAATGCAGAGACATCTCTGGCTGAGGGTCTCCTAAAGCTGAAAAGGGATTTTAGCATGAAAGTTCATTAAACAAACGTCCATAGCATATAATTGAAAGTCATTGTCTTTTAAAAAGAAGAAGTTATTCCAGGGGTTTAAATGTTCACAGGAGTTCCATCCTTCTGTGAATGAAAACCTACAGAAATACAAATGTCTCAATCCTCCTATAGAGATGGGTGTTGGTCAGTGCGGGAGAGAGGGACAACTTATCTGAGTTTTGATCAGCTCAGGAATTCCAGGGCCTTTGCAGTCTTGCTACACACCCTAAGCTAGAATCAAACCCCAAGACCAACGAGCCACACGTGTAGTTCACATCTGTAATTCCATGCAGCAAAGTGCTGCAATTGAACTGTTGAACTGTGGTTACAGTTGTATATGTTTCCCTTATATGAACCTCCGAACTTCATATGTCTGTGCAGATTTTTAGTCATCCATGATCAGATGAAATAAAAATGCAGCTATTTGGCCAGTGACCGAAAATATATTTGAAGGAAAGGTGACTCCACCTGCTTTTTTTTTTTTAAATCCAAGAACATCAAACCAACTGTCAAGCATGGCGGTGGCAGTATTAATGCACTGCAACTGTTTTGGTGCCAGTGAATCTGTTGTTTCCCACAAAGTAAATGGAATAATGAGGAAGGAGGATTACCGCCACATTTTTCAAGAAAAACCTACAATTATCAGCCAAAAGGTTGGATTTTGGGTGTTACAACAAGATAATAACCCAAAACACCCATCAAAAGTGGTGAAGAAGTGGCTGAATTAGATTAGAATTAGAGTTTTTAGGAAGCAAGTCTGTCGAACAGCAGACAAATTTAGTTGAACGGCACCTGTTCAGTCAAGAGGAGTCAAAGATACAACCAGAAACTTGACTGTTACCAAAAGCACCTAATAAAGGTAAAATGGCCAAAGGACATTTATCCAAGTATCAGAATTGTTGTATGAAGATTTTTTCATATTTTCTAAAGACCTGAAATTAGGGATGGCCAGTAATACATAAAAATGTAATATCGGTTAGTATCATTATCGGGTTTTTTTTGCCCGTCATGAACAGCGATAAAATAATGCCTGGATTTTGCTAGCATTTACTGGTGCGCAAATGATCACATCAAACTGCATCGTGAAGCGTGCAAACAAGTGCATGACTTAAAGCAGGAGTTCCCAAACTTCTCAGCCCGCGACCCCCAAAATAACGTTTGCTGAGCCTGCCGACCCACACTATCCTCCGAGGTGACTGACACGTAACAAAACATGTGTACACGACACACACACGAATAAGCATATATAAACACAGGCTAAAGAAGAACACAGAACGCAGAGATTCTACTATCATGAAAGCTACTTCACAGTGCCGGGCAGGTTAAGTGATGTTTAGATTCAACAAGTCTGGCAGTAATCATACGTGGGCGTGTCTGGTGAAATCGAAGCCAATTGCTAAATGAATTTGGCCATCTGGTAGATTGGTAGATCAGGGGGCAAAGTGGGTCTGGGCAGCATTTTTCCATCACTAAATGAAATCATTTAAAAACTGGTATGCGATCCACATCCAAGGCTTACCATCAGTTATAGTTTCAACTGATGTTTTTCCTGCAATGACAGACATCATCTGTGAAAGCAGTTGTTTACTACTAATGCATTATGTGTTGTTACTGTAGATTTCTAATCAAAATTCTACCGCTACTGCTGTTCTCACTCTGATATTACAAGAGCCCAGTTCCATAATATATTGACTTATACAGATAACAGGCCTCAGTTATTGGCCTCAGTGACGTCACATCAAGAGGCAGAGTTTAAACCCAAGCTGAGAGCACACAGACACACACAAATACAAAAGACAAAATTCCTTAAAATAAAACCTTTATTATATAAAAATGCTTTTGATACAAAAAATGTCACAAATGTAAATTACACAAAGCATTCTTAGCTGAGACATCAAATACAGGTTTTAAGAGGTTTACTGACACAGTGGTTTGAGGCAGGACATACAGCCCTTAGCATATATGTGTTGTGCTGCTCAGCAAGTACCCACTGACACATTGCATTGATGATATTTAAGCTATTGCAGCTGAAAAACATAACATTTCAGGCCAGTCACCAGGCATCAGGCTTAATGGCATCTGACAGGAGATAAAGTGATCGGGCAATAGGGTTACTGCAAGTTCCTAAAGTTCACCACCTTCAAAAGTGCTGGTTTTACTTATCTCTCAGGATTCTACACTCTGCTTTTAATTATTTAACAAAGAAGAACCTTTTCCAGGTACAATGGCCAATATTTACTGTTTTGGAAAATGCACGCTCAGGAATTCATGGCTACTTCTGCCTTGGTGCCAGATGTCAAAAGTGTTTTTGTCTGACCTAGTCTCAACACTGTACACTTAAGAGGACACAGAATGTTGATCCTTGTCCTTATCTGTACCGTTATTTGCATTACGGTGTAGAGAAAAATGTAAGCCAATGATCATAACCCCAGATAATTCAATGTCATAGGTCAGATTTTTGTATGATATAAACTAAAACAGGGCATTGAGTTGGTATTGAAAAACAAAGGAGCAGAGGGTAGGGTGTCAATAAAATCACCAGGTTATATCGGTTGCTAATCATGCACAGAAAAACAAACAAAAATCTCACTCCTGTCATTGTTCAGAATTCCACAAAATGTGACAAAGGTCGAAGTCAGGGAAAATGTATAAATAATGTGAGGCAAACTTTTGGCTTTGGTTTTTGCAGTGTCTCTGCAGGTTGTTGTATGTGAGGAAGCATTCAAAATTCACAGCAGGGTTCACTTGTGAGGGCCACAGCACTGGGGGCGAGTGACTGTCCAAAATCCCCTTTTCATGTCCACTCAATGCAGTGATAACTGCTGAGTTCATTATCATGATGTATAAAGCATACAAAAGAACAATGACTTTGAAGAGAGATCAGGCAAGATTAATGTGAAGCATACTGGGATGTTCAATAAATTCTGGAACAGCCCTAAATAATACATCTCAGCCTTCTATTTCCAAAAAGACTCCTTCAAAGCAAACATAGCAACACACACACGCACACACACACACACAGAGACACGCACACAGAGACACGCACACACACAAATACAAATAACGAGAGTTGCTGAGACTAATTTGTTATTAACTGTAAATAGCTTCATGATGTACTGCATGTACAAGAGTGGTAATTTTGGCCTTATTCTGTAATTACAAATCAAAGTGTGATAATAGTATGTACACAATAGCAGCAAACATACTTTTGGTAAACAGGACAAGAACAGTGAAGAGAAGGTGATGGAAGAGGTTCAAATTCACAATGAAACACATTCACTTCTCACAACTCAATCATTGACTTCATTATGTACACTAGTTTTACATGCTGATGCTCATTTGGTACGTCAGTGTCAGGTGGGGATTTCATAGGAAAAGAAAGGAACTGTTGCCAGAATTGTCTTTGTCTTTTCATCGACTGGAAACAGGTGTACCTCTTTGAAAGGATCTGTGTTCAGCTGTAAAGAATTCCCAATTTGAAATGTAGAGGGACACGATTTAAAAACGATATACATCAGCCTTCGCACTTTGATCTTGGACCTATTCCATCCATCAACTCAGTTATTCTGAATTTGAAACATTCATTCCGTCATCAAATGTGTCTAATATCTTACATCCAGCAAACATGCATACATGCTCATGTCCAATTATTTATTATTATTACTGCCTCATTTACACAGCCACTCATCCAACTGTCCATTTGTTTATTTCTAAAGCAGTGGGTCCAATCAGATTGGTCAGCATTGATAAAAAAAAAAAAAAAAATCTGAAAAATTATTCCACTGATTTTTTTTTCACATTATTTTAACAATATACAGTCCTGTCACTGTCTGTTTACAAGGAGGCTGCAAGGATGGAGGAGATAAATGCTGTAAAACTGGGGAGGTCTCAATGCATTGGATTTGTGGTTTTCACACACGATCAGGGTAAGTGATTTCCACGCACACAGTGGAGGGTTTAGGGAGCAGCATAAGTATTCATGCTGTTTGGACAAATGGAAATTTTGTAATCAGAAAGTGGCCCAGCAAATGAGGTGCTCATTTGAGGGAATGAAAATTTATTAAGGAACTGCTGGCTAAATGCATGCAGCATTTTTTGTATCCTGTGGCAAGGAAGGGGAGGCTTTGAACCTCCAACCTGCCACAAGCGAGTGAATGTCTGAGCAGGACACTTGGAAGACATACACAGAACTGATAAGATGATGGTCACCCTGACAGTTCCAGGATGACTGGAATGATGAAATGACCATTGTGGGACATACTGACCTTCAGCAAGGCACTTGAGCCTAACCAGCTGATATAAAGCAGCATATACAAGCCGCTCAGGGCTGGAAGTTGGCACACAAGTTCTTTTCCTAGTGAAGTGGGCCAGACTAGATTAGTCCTTGTAGTAAGTTGATTTCGTCCCTTTTGTCCTCACTGGGCACTCAGGCTGTTGGAGGGTCATGAGGAGTCCGTACAGGGAGAAGGAGGAGGGGGGCACAGATGAAAGTAGGAGCGCTCAGTGGAGGGAGACGGGGGACAGCTCTCCTCAGCTGACATGTACTGGGAGCGAGGGGTAGGTGGTGGAGGATATGGGTCAGAGTCTGAGTTAAGGTCCATGTAGTACTTGTGCTTGCCGTGGTTGGAGGCCTTCCAGCGGCCTGCTGATGATGCCAGTCCAGCCAGTGGGTGGTGAGGGGTGTAGTCACTGTCACAGACGTCAGTGCTGCAGGGGGTTGTAGGTGGGGCGGTGCCACGGACTGGGTGGTAGGGTCTGATTGAAAGGAGACACAGATTAAGCTGACATAAAGATTCAGATTTACTTACTTTACATCTTATCATTTTTAAAACTGTGTCCCATGATTACAAATTGATATGCTGTGGAATCAAAACTGACATTTAGGAGTGAATGCCCTGTCTCACTAAAAAGAAACTCATGTTTTTCTGGGTACAAAAGTCTTTAATTCAATCACATGCCTCTTATCAACTTAAAACTTATCACAATAAGGTATAAGAAGCTAAAGAATATCAACATGAACACCAGTGGAAACAAGGGTAGAAGCTGGAGACAATGAAAACAATGCAGGAAATATAACTATCTTATCATCTGCTACATGTGGTCACTGACTAAAAGGTCCCATATGGTGAAAATCCACGATCCAATTATTGTGTTTTGTGGTTGTGATAAACTCCTGGTCCAGGCTCTCATAATATTACACATCGACTACTGCAACTCCTTACAAGCAGGCCTCCCTTGTGTACGGTCAAACCTCTGCAGATGATCCAGGATGCAGCAGGACGTCTGCTTTTCAACCAGTCAAAGACAGCACGTCATCTGCTGTTCAGAGGGCTCCACTGACTTCTAGTTTCTGCCAGCATAAAATTCTGACACTTGCATTCAAAACTATAATGAAAAGGTTCCCTCCTACCTGGACTCTCATTCAGGTCTACACTCCGTCCCGCTTAGTAGACTCGGCAAGCAAAACTGATATAACCAGCACAAGGTCGATAGGTAGACTCTTCTCTTCTGTGGTTCCCCAGTGGTGGAACAAGCTAACAAACTCTGTTCGAGCTACAGAGTGTCTCGCAGTCTTTAAGAAAAGACTAAAACCCTAACCCTAACCCACTGAACACCTTTGCACTTGACAGACTGCAAACAAGAAATAAAAATTAAACCCTATTACGTCTGCAGTACCTGTAGGCACCACGGTCCGATAATCACACTAGAACTTGTTTTAAGGCACTTCTCCAAGTTGTTTTTTCCTGACCAGATCTTTGCTTGTGTTGTACCTACCGTACTCTCAGATCTACGTCGCTTTGGACAAAAGCCTCTGTTAAATTAAATTGTAGAATTGTAGGTGGTTAATTCTGCCATTCCTCAAGCATCCCCGACAACAAGTTACACAGTTTACAAGCCAGTAAGAATTCAACTCAGCTGCTATGTAACAACTAACAAACCAACTGTTCTCCAGCTCAAACTGTAACTGACAGCCATAGCTATCAATCACAGATGCAGACAGTGTGGAGGGAGCATGAACAGCAGCATTACACTGGTTTTCAGAGCAAAACAGCCCATTTAGAAAAGTCCTAAAACCACGGGTTATATAGTCATGGTGAAATGAACCCTCTTTGCAGTGTTCTGAGCTCAGAAACTGAAAGACATATTCTGGAGACTGGCGAGTCTTCAATGAATTTGCAAAAAAGGGAAACAATGTGGGATTTTCAATGTATGATAGTAGATCTTTAGAACCCTTATCAAGTGATCTGGCTTATTTTCTGAAAGACTGTGTGTACATGTGTCATCAGGCTCCATGGTGAAAAAAATATTCCATACAGACCTATATGATCTGGTGGTGGATGGACTGTTGGAGGAATAGAAGATCTCTGTGTTGTAAAGAGAGCGATCAGTGGCTGGGGATGGAGGAGGGTTCAGGATCTAGAAACAGAAAAGATCCGTGTTATTTGACTGAAAATGAAACAACACCATGCATACAAACAATATAGCTGTGTGTGTGTGTGTGTGTGTGTGTGTGTGTGTGTGTGTGTAGACCTGAGGATAGAAGACTCCTTTAGTAGATGATGAGCTGCTAGATGAAGCTCCAGTCACATGGTTCCTATCATACAGAGGCGCTCCACTGCTGCTGCTGCCCATCAGGCTGACTGAACTCATCATGGACTTCCCACAGGAAATACCTGCAGACAGTCATCCCCATTCTACTAAGACGAAGTACACAACTAATGTTGTCAACTTGGCACTATTGCTTCTGTGTGTCTGAGCTTACCTTGGAAGGTGGCATGTTGTGAGCTGCTGGGAGTGATGAAGTTAAGGGGCACATGAGGTGTCCCACTGATGTACTCATGAGGGAAAGTCCCACTAGGCCCTTTGTAACGTCGACACACTACCCGCTGGCAGACAAAATAAGCTCCTCCTATTACGAAGACGAGCAGGATGATAGCAATGACTGGAGCGATGGTGCTGGGCCCAGTGTTAGAAATACCAACGGAGGGCGGTGACACATTCTCTGCATGCGGGGAAGAAAAACAAAAGAAGGATGCAGACTCAGTGAGAAATTTACTAAAAGTAAAAGGACCGCACCAGACAAAATATGTGCGCTTATACTGTGAAAATATTGAAATGTATTTACCACAGGCAAGCTCATCTGATCCATCAGGACAGTCAGAAAAATTGTCGCACTGTTGTTTTTTAGTGATGCACTGGTTGTCACCACAGCGAAATTGGTTAGGAGGGCAAATGGCTGTAGGAGAGGATGAAACATGCAAAAAAAAAAAAAACAGATTCTTGTCAGGTTCTTACTAATGACAAGATATAGTGCAGCAGCATGTTAAAAGAAGAAATTCTACACAAAACTGTGATGAATTAATTCATTTTAATGAATTCATAAACCTCTGCTAGCAATGTTCATTGCTCATCTGTTAGTAGCTGTCTGGGTTTTTCCTGCGTAAGACAAATTTTTAGGTACCCTCAAAGAGCTTTTAGCCTTCACCAAAATTATAACTGGGAATAAAAGATTTTATTCAGCAACAATTTTGTTGCTAATTGTAGGTTTATTTTCTTAAGCATGACAGACTTTGTTGTTCAACAAATGGTCAGCAGTACCAGTGAAATGCAGAGATATTGTCACAGCCCTGATGAGAGAGGATGAGGATGAGGAGCAGCTGCAGGTCATCTCTCATCCTCTCCTGCTATAAAGACCGGTGCCGGGTTACTATTTTTGCTACAAAATTTTCAGTAGTATTAGGAGTTCATAATACATACTCATATTTTATGAGTGAAAAAACAATACGAAAAAAGTTTGTTCATTACTCTTGACAAACATGTTTATTGGATAATCAGGTCAGAACTGTTTCTGAAACTCTGAAAACCTTCAGTCACAAATTCTATGCACAAGCTTCTGTGAGATCAGAAAATAACTTGTAATTATGTACGAATATGCTCATCACAACTGTTCTAGTGCATCAGAGAGGATTCTTTGAGAGAAACTGAGGATATTACTATTTTTCATGTGGGAAATATCAGTCAGCAGCAGCTTTAATACAAACTGAACCCTTATGGAATTTCATATCCACGTTTTGGTCACAGAAAAGTAGATCGTGTAGCTGTGAACAGTTGCATACTGAGCTAATAGTTAATGAATAAACCTACTTTCACAGTCCTGTTCATCAGAGTGATCAGCGCAGTCGGGTTCACCATTGCAGCGCCTTTGAGCATCAATGCAGCCTCCTTTGTTACACTGGAACTGGAAGGCAGAACAGACAGGGCAGTTGTCCTCATCGCTACTGTCTTCACATTCAGGGAGACCATCACAGCGCCAAGCCATAGGTATGCAGTCTATCTCCCCTGTGGAGCAGGTAAACTGCTCTGTGGAACAGGTAGGAGGCTCTGAGAAAGATAAAAGAGGCAAAGTAAGTTCCCAGTGTGAGGGAGGAGAGGAAAAATGGACAGAAACCAAGTTAACACCAAACTTTGGAAGGCTGCAGAAATCTGAGTCTTCAGAATGCACAGAAAGTAAGTTAGGACTGTAAACATAAGTTGCTGGACCTAACATGCAAACAACACAAATACTAGTAACCTCTGTCACTATTCTTGCACTCAGTACAGACGATCATCGCTTCCAGTCCACTTCTTGTATTATTCCAAAGTGCAATTGCAAAACAAAACTACAGCTGTCATTGACATTGTAAGCATTTTAATGCTGTTGGTGGTTTTGTTGTTCACCTCCACAGTGTAGCAGATCCTGCAGTAACACGAGATGCATTGGACAGGAGCAGCGAGGTGTTCCATCTCCCTTAGCAATGCAGATGTGAGAACAACCCCCGTTGTCACGAGAACAAGGGTGTGATGCTGGAGAGAAAAAAAAATGTCATTACAGCAAAAGCACCAACCAACATAATGTGTACAGTGAGCGAGCCAATGTCTGGAGAAAGCAGTAGTGATCTGTACCAAACTCTTGTGGGTCCATCTCTTCCACAGCATGAATGGAGGTCAGGTATGATATTCGTCCCTGAATACGTGTGCGTCCATCTCCGGTCAGTTTGCCCACCCTTTCTATCATCTGCTGCTGCCGGTCAATCCAGTACAGATGATCTCCGAGAACTGTCAACCCCATTGGCTGAAGAATGTTGGAATCCTGTAGGACGACGCGATTGGCTCCTGAGAGAAATAGAATAGTATGATAACAAAAGGAAAACAGTAAATAATGAACAAGTTAGATTATATTGAAGCTAAAACTGATAACAATGTTTCAAAGTTTAGAAATACTTAAAATGATACATTGGTTGCTCTTCATTTTTTGGGGGTGGGGGTATTAGAACACCTTATCACCGAAAAAAAAATTGACAGTGCTGTCTAGTGGATAACCTCAGGATCTGCACATGCAAGTAGCACTTATACACAGATTTGCATTAAGAATCACTTTGAAAATACTGCATTAAGAATCACTCTTAGGTCTTGAAGTTCAATTTATATTATTAAAGTCACAGCCAAAATACTAACAAAATCCTAAAACACCTTAAAAGAATTAAAATTGATTGCTTCCATTAAAAAAAAAAAAAAAACATAAGAAATTTTGAGTATTGGGTCATTTTGGTACCAGCGATCCACTAATGAAGGTCGTGCTTTTTATCAAAAGACACAATTTTTGTTGCCGTGCTTCGTATCTATATAAAAGCAGCACATTTGAAAGTTCTTCAGAGATCAAAAATGGCTAAAACAAGGAACCTAATACGGGAAACACGCCTGAAGATACAGATTCCTGGCCAGGAAGGGTACAGCTGCCGTCCTTCAGCAGTTGGATACACTCTACAGAAATACAGATGAACCAACAGCTTGGAAGACAAACCAAGACCTGGGCATACAAGGCAAGGATTTCTTGAGCAAGAAATGACCGCATCCTGATCCACATGTGCAGGGAAAACTGCACAGTATCCAGACTGTAGAGTGTCCAGCTCAATCCCTGGACATGAGCCCCGTCTGTGATGGACTATCAATTTTTTGTCATTATTATGACAACAAGGGAACTCTTAATTAGCTTCCTGCTGACAATCACATGATTACAATCCTAGTATAAATCCAACGCTGCGAACTTATCCGGACTGATCCATCGGAAATCATACAATGACTGAGCGGCCTTGGCGGAGTACTGCGCTCTCTGAGTGCTTTTGCTGTTTGATAATGTGAGGATTTATTTTTTGTTCAGTTTTGAACACATTCTCTGTTATTTGTTTACTTTAACACCAACAATGTTGCAGACAACAAATTGAAACTGTCAAGAATTTAGTTTTATTTGTTCTTGTGAACAATAAACAAAAAAATATATAATCTGCTTTTGTTTGTGTCTGTCTAATGCAGCCACACCTTTCGAAACACAAACAAATTTTTTTTCCACAAATATTTCATGATAGTATTTGAGAATGTGTAAAATTTTAAGGGTGTCTGAATTTTTTTTCCCACCACTGTGTGATGGTACCACTATTTAATCTTTTCGTCAAAATGTGCATTAATATGCTATTTTTTCCTCATTAATTATTTCTGTTCATGCTAACTCACCTGTCAGGTCACTGCTCTCAATGCGTTTGAGGTCAGCATCGACCCAAAACAGCTTTCCCAGTTTATTGTCTAAAGCCAGAGCTACTGGTCTGATCAGACCAGTGGTGAACAAAGACTCTCTCTCTGTCCCATCCAGGCTGGCTCCTTCAATCTTAGCTGAGCGCTCCTGCACTGTGGTGAAATACATGTACCTGCAGAGGGGGACAGACATGTTCACATTGCTGCTGCTCTCCGTGCCACCATGATACTCCAGCAAGTTGCCGCTCATGCTGTCATGTAACTAAGCATATATACAACTGCAACCACTAAATTTAAAATGAATTCACCCTTTCTCAGCATTGACCACGATGGCCCGTGGCTTGTCTGTGTCGTCCTTGATGACCACACCCACAGTGTGACCATCCATCCTCTGTACGTTGATGGTGTTGGTTGTCTCACAGGTCCAGTAAATATGCCGACTGTACGGGTCAAGGCTCAAGTCATGAAGCTGGTTGTCCACAGGATGAGCAGTGCTGCTTAGTATCATTGAAGACTGGAGGAAAACACAGCAAGGCAACAATTCACTCATTTTAATATTTACTTACAATCATGTGAAGCTTCCCTAACTGACTCTGCCCAACTACGACAGCATATCTATCAATCTAACTCTGGTATGAAGCTGTATAAATAAGAATAACCTTCATTGCTGATATCAGTCTTTACTCTGATTCACATAATGGATTTTCAGCACTTTAGCTGCAATGGATACTGAGACAAAGCCGACGTGCAATTTCCTGACCTACAAACAGACAGCCTTTATACTGAAAGGGAGAAAACATTAAATGCTAGTTTGATATTATATTTCCACAAAAACAAATTATATAGCATTTTATCATCCCCGACCATCTACTGACATATGTATAGGTCTCATATGATGTCAGTGTGTGCATTGTGTTACCATGGCTCCATCATCCCTGGCCCTCCTTATGTTCTGTCGTCCATCCAGCCAGTAGACAAGGCGGTCCAGTGGATCATAGTTGACACCTCGGACATTCCTCAGGACATGTATAGGTAGGATGATGTCAGGACTCTGCTCTCCTAAAACCATTCGGCTGATACTAGCCTTCTGACTGAAGAGCAGGAAACTAGAAGGAGCTATGGACAGCAAGTAGGAGTGTGGGGGTTGACGAAGAGGTGGTTCAGGGGTGTGGAGAAGAGTGATGGGAAAGGAGTGAACACAATATCCTTTCTGGCAAAGAGATGTTGGCTCAATGCACATTGCAAAATACAAAGACAAACATGCAGGGTCAAAACCCATATTACAAAACCTGAGGACACACACACACAGTTTCTTCTTCTTCTTCTTGTCATTATTATTCACTTATTTCTCGTCTTGTGAAACTCAAATTTGGTGCCCTAAAGATACTTTAAAACGCATGAAACTTTGCACACATATCAGGACTGGCGAGAAATTTGATATTTTATGGAACTTGCGCATGTGTGTGCAAAATGGCTCAATAACGCCCCTGAAAAATTGCAAAATATGGCATTAACCCAGCAGGCAGGACATCTGATCGACAGCTATAGAATATGGTAGGCATATGAAGCACATCAGGACACACAAAAACAGTCAATTGGCCGGTGTTTTGGCGCGAGCTCTCGCACGATTTCGGAACGAGATTTGCTTTCTAGCGGCCTGAGATTTGGATACAGACCACAACAAAGAGCGATCGCCAGGTAATGTGGAGGTTTTCGTTCACTTCTCATCTCTAGTATGTTGTGGGACACTCATTGAGACTATCCGAGCCGGTCAGTGTGGGAAAAAAAGCACGTTAGGGCGGACTTTGACGCAGGGGGGCCAGCTGCCCCATACTTTTTGCTAGCCGAGCTGCTAGCTGAGCTGCTAGCTGAGCTGCTAAGCTGCCTGCCTGGCTAAATACTGCAGCTATGTCGAAAATTCATTTCTCCATCTCTCACATGTATGAAATTACATATGAAAACAGACCCCAGGTTGAAAAAAAACAAAGTTCCCCTTTAAAGTAGTTAAAATTCAACTAAATCTTTTTACTACTGATCTTTTTTAAAAGTAGGATATTAAAAAATATCAATAATTATCAGTATCGACTCACATTAAACATTTCAGCAAGTTTTTCAGCTATATTGTGAAGTCCTAATACATGTTTACAGGCAGTTTTTTGATTTAAATCAGTGACCTTTCCAGGCAAATTTGGGTTTTCTCTTGAAATGCTTTCCATACTCACAGCTGCAGTTTCGTCCGTCATGGTTCAAGGTATAGTGGGAAGCACAGCGGCACCTGGCACCAGCAGGCGATGCCAGGCAGAGGTGGGCACAGTTGCCGTTGTTATGCAAGCACTCATTGGTACCATCCTGACGTGAGGAGTGGAACACCAGAATGTCCAGCATCAGCTCTAGCTGGCCCTGAGGACACAGGGATGTAACAGCAGAACAGCTCAGCATCTCTGTTGTGAATATATGATGACTGACTATAGTTGAAGACAATGTACAGTGACCATTTTAATGCCAAAAAATACAGTAGAGTATTCACCAGATTAAAAAAAAGTATTTAACATAAAATATCACAAGTGAAAAAAAACAGTAAAAAAACACACACACTTTGGTTATGGACTTGAAACATAGATTAAATTGATCCCTTACCTGCAGCACCACAGTGCGGTTAAGTCCACTGCGTTTTTCTGCCCGTTCAATACTGCGGAGATTAAAATCTGTCCAGTAGATAAAATCCCGGTACTGTGTCAGACCAAAGGGGTGAGGGAGGTCATCTACTATGATCTCTCTCTGAAGGCCTGCAGAAGATAAGACAACATATATGCACTTGCTTAAGAGTTCTTAATCTTCTCATGATCATATCAGCTTCCAAGCATCAAGACCAGCATTTTAGTATTGTATCCAACTGTTGACTGGCTGTGGTTACATCATCAGAATTACAACAATTACTGGAATTTGCAAAAGTTTACCTGCAGAAGATATGACAGCATATATGCACTTACAAGGTGTGCCCTTGAATGTGAGTCAACAATCATCTACATAGCTTCATATTGTGTCTGCAATCTGCCTCAACCATAATATCACAGTAAAGGGTACAAGGTATGCATTCCAGTTATAGCCAATGCTATACATATGTGTTTCAACAATTTCAATTTAGGCACAGACTTTATATCTACAAACAAATGAGAAGGTGATCGGATGTAACCTGCCATCCCTCCAGGATCTGTACACCTCTAGGACTGACGTGCAACCAAGATCTTGGCCGACCCCTCTCACCCTGGACACAAACTTTTAGAACCCCTCCCCTCAGGCAGGAGGCTGCGGTCCATCAGGACTAAAACCTCTCGCCACAAGAACAGCTTCTTCCCCTCTGCTGCATCACTGATAAACACTGCCCATGCCACTGCAAATCAGCTCTGTTGACTATATTAATTACTACTGCATAGTAACTGCACATACCTTGTCTATTCTTAACCATATTTCTTACATCTCTCTACTTACTATTTTATTTTATCTGTACTTGCACCAAGAGCACCAGAGAAAATTCCTTGTAAGTGTAAAAACCTACTTGGCAATAAAAAACGATTCTGATTCTGAAATAAACCATCTAGAAGACATATGCTTAGTGTGTTATTGTGCCATGTATGCTTGCTAGGTTGATGAGTGTTGGTGTATGTGTTCAAACCTTGCATATTGGTGCTTTCAATCATGCATGTGTCCAAGTCAGTCCAATAGAGTCGATGATCTACATAGTCAATGGTCAGTCCATTGGCACGGCCTACTTTGTCCACCAGAGTCATGATGGTGCTGCCATCCATATAGGCTCTGGCTATGCGAGGTCGACCTCCCCACTCTGTCCAATACATGTAACTGAGGACATAAAACACCATTTCAGCCTAGGACACACATGAGCAAGTTATCCATTTCATTGTGACAAGTCAGTTTGCTTTTTTCTGATGCATTTGCATTACACTGGATCATCTACTCCTGACAGGACCCCTTTTCCATTTTGTAACTTCAAGTTCATGAAAGAAGAAGAAGAAAGAAAAGAACTTTATTTTGATGTTGTTTAATGTTTGAACATGGTATGATCATGAAGTGACATGAGATGCTATCAGGCAAGCGTGTTGATATCTTAGGGCTTTGACATTATGAAGACATCACCGAGTGACAATTAGGCATGGTGGAACATGTACTTAACTTTCATACAATCATACACACACATAGGCTGACAAAGACAGAATAAGGGTCTAGGAGTGATTTGGTTATCCACAGAGATAATGGCGGCCTTGTTACCAAAACGTTAATAGCACCAGTCCTCTCTCAGCTGGAGGGTACTGAAAAAAAGAGGTGGGACACAAGCCGTTGCACCATTATAGTGGCATACTGACGTCATCAAACTCTCACTACCTTAACCCTACAGAAAGAAACATACTACCATGAAGTCACTGGCACCCATTCATACACCTGAAAGATAATGACCTCCAGCATAATGCAGATGTCTGACAGTAAATCATTTTTACAGCTGTGCTTCACAAACTGATGTCATTTGTCTATTTGTTTGCAGCAAAAACTTTGTTATACAGTTGTGATTAAACGTTTCTATACACTTGTAGACCATGCATATGAAGGCAGTCTTATCATGTATTTTGGGTCTTTCATAGATTTATTATAGGTCTTCTGGAAATATGACAGACTGTACAGGGTCAAAAATATACATACAGCAATACTAATATATATTAAAATGTCCTTTGGCCATTACAACCTCAATAAGGCACTTCTGGAAGCCATCCACAAGCTTCTGGTTGTATTTTTGACCACTCCTCCTGACTGAATTGCTGCAGTTCAACTAAATTTGTTGGTTTTCTTACACAAGCTTGTATTTTCAGTGCAGTCCACAGATTTTCGATGGGGTTTAGGTTAGTGCTTTAGGAAGTCCAATTGAAAACCTTAAGGCCCCGACTCACTGTGTGATTTTTGGTCATCGCTGACAAAAGATAACAATAATGAGAGAGTCGTGGCGATATTGTAGGTCGTGGCTCTGAATCGGTGGTCCTACGTCGCACAGTGAGATAGGTTCAAGGACTGCCGTTGTCGACCAAAGACAAGCTGCAATCAAATTCTGACAGTGTCAGAAATTTGGGGCGATCGTCTCACAATGTAACTGCTCCTGCTCCTGCGACCTACGACAACTAAATAACTAATAGAAATGCAGTATGAAATGATGTACTGATCAGCATGACACTGAACCCAAATAGATGACAATGGCAAAATGCATCAAAACAAGTATGTGGAATTTAAACAAAGAAGATAGCTTAGTATAGTTGTGGCAGAAGAAGTCTTTTTGACTACACAACTTGTACCACAACTGGACAAAAAAAGGACGAAGCATGGAAGGATATAGTGGCAGAATTGCAGGTCCCAGGTTAGTAACCTAACATCAGTGGATAGCAAACGCACACAAACCACCGCTGTAAATAGTGGTCACAGCACTTTGTTTATGTTATTAAATAAATAGAAATTGAATCCTTTCATGTTTTGCTAGTTTCCTTGTGACTGTAGGTGCTCCATTTATGCTTCGGTTGTTTATTTTTCATGGATGGATGTCGCATGCTTATTGCACACTCACGCCGACTCATGTATGACTTACTGCGATTCAGCTGCATTTTCATTGTACAGACTGCACACAGCTAACTTCACATCGTGGCCAAAGATTATTAGAATCATGTCATACAGTGTAGCACGCTGTGAACTTGTAAGACTGTTAAAGTAGTACAATGTGCAAAGGCCTTTAGTTCTAGCCTGATTTAGCCATTACTTCACTACTTTGATGTGTGTTTGGGGTCAATGTCTTGTTGGAAGTCTGTCCATGTCTAACCTTTTGGCTGATAAATTTAGGTTATCCAGAACAATGTGGAGGTAATCCTCATTCCTCATTATTTCATTTAATTTGTGCAAAGTACTAGTTTAAGCAAAACAGCACCAGAACATACGTTATACTACCACCACCATGCTAAGGACCTTCTCTCTGCCAAACATACTGCTGGCCATTGTGGGGAAATAGCTTAATTTTTGTTTCATCTGACCACAGAACTTTCCTCCAGAAGGCCTTTTCTTTGTCTATGTGATCAACAGCAGACTTCAGTTGAGCCTTTAAGTGCCATTTCTGGAGAAATTACTTTGTTCTTGCACTGCAGATTCTCAGCCTACGATGTCAAGAAACATATGAAGGAACTTTAATTATCAGTTACTTTTTAAAAGGTGTGGTCTTACCCATTGGCTGGGTCCAGTGCCAGTGAGCGTGGATTGTCCAATGAACGTGGGTTGTCAAGATCCTTACAGACCAGAACCTGGCGGTGCTGGCCATCCAACCGGGACACCTCTATCCGATTAGTGCCTGTATCTGCCCAGTAGATGTTACGACCCATCCAGTCAACTGCCATGCCTTCTGGGTAGTCCAGTCCAAATTCTATAACATGTTCTACAGAGCTGCCATTCATGTATGCTCTGCTTATTGTCTAACAGAAAGAGAAAGGAGTGAAAACAGAGGGTGAGAAAACCACAAAGAAAAACAGCTATTTCCCATTGAACCTAAAAAACAAATAAAGCACTGCAAGTCCCAGCCTTCCTCACCATAGTTCAGGTAAAGCAACTAT
The DNA here is from genome assembly GCF_021347895.1 of Acanthochromis polyacanthus. NCBI lineage: Eukaryota > Metazoa > Chordata > Actinopteri > Pomacentridae > Acanthochromis > Acanthochromis polyacanthus. The sequence continues at coordinate 29,550,124 of NC_067120.1, read as the reverse complement.
CTTTTAATAATTTCTTGTGTGTCTCCTAATCTGTCAGAAGATAAATTCAAATTTCAATAAATTTCTACATTCTAGCCCACCTTGGCTTGTATGTCCGTCCAGTATATTCTCCTTTCAGAGACATCAAAATCAAGAGCAGAGGCCTCCTTAACTCCCGTCAGAGGAATGGCCACATCGTTGCTGTTGGTACCCAGAGAAATGCTCCTGATATTGTCCCTGAAGAAAAGAAAGATGATCTTTACAAAGCAAAACAGCTGCTTTATGTTTTTTTTAATTAAAGGCAAGTTACAAGCACACCAATACAGCAAGGCTGAGATTGAACTGAGTGCAATTTTGAGCAGTTGTGAGATCAAGTCAACGCCAAGTTGAAGGAGGCATGAAAACATGTTGCAACCAAGATAATTAAATCACGAAAGAAACCAAAACAAAACTGAGGCTGCAATATATGACAGTATGAAACAACATAAATGTGTCTTAATGTTAACTGTTGCCCCGCCAAGGTGGTGGAGCCTCAGCAGAGTTCAGCGATGATCTGTGTTGGTTTGTGTATCTGTTAGGAACATTACTTAAAAATGGATTTGGATAAACTTTCCATCGAAGGACAGAAATGACACAAGGACCAATTGATTAGATTTTGGCAGTGATGTAGCTTTTAGTTGGAGTGCACAATTTTTTTTTAAAAGATTTCAGCCGTCGGAAACGATACAATGACTGAACAGCCTTGGCGGAGAACTGGGCTCTCTGAGTGCTTTTCTAGTTTGTAGATGTCATCATTGCTTCTCCTAAAAAAAAAAAAAACATTCTATTTGAAACATACATCAATATTACCAATAATCTGTCTATATAATTAATATAATCAAATCAATCAAAAAAATGTTAAACCTGCAGTTTGACACAATCGAACAGAACAGTTAAAGTTTTGTGACTTTTATAAAGAGAATTTATCGGCTATATAACAATAGACGTCTAGTGTGCTACAGGAACAGCCAAAGAAGGCATGAAAAAAGAAGTCTGTGGACTTGCTTGAGACCAAAAACTACAAAGACTGCTTGGAAACGGGGAGTTCAGTCGTCCATCTGTTTTTATGAGATGATACATTCTGGTGCAGTACTGAGTGTATGTCACCCTCTGCTTTGACAGCAGTCAGATCCAAACAGACGATCAGTGTGATTAAATGCATAAAAACAGAAGAACACATAGCTGAAACAACATTTTGTGGGTTTGCCCTGAAGAATTAAACTGGACTTAAATTCAAATTATTCTTTGTCAAATTCACAACGTATGTCATCTCAGGGAACTTCAGATTTTAAGGTCCAGACATAATATTGTACTATACAGAGAAACCCATTTTCATCCATTTCCCTTTGAGATGCACTTGGTGAGAGCAAAAATCTAACACTGTGATTTTTTCATTAGTTAAATAATACATTTATACATTTAGGTTTTAAAAACTGAAAAACCAAAAAACACGGTTTATTGTTTTTTTTAGATTTTATTTTGAAATGGAAAAACCAAAGAGAAAACCATACAGGGAATATTTAGTCAATTTGCCCATTTTATATTATGCAAATGAGCTAAAATCATCATGGTGATCTGTATTGTTCCTTTGTAGAGTATACTGAAATTGTAGATGTGAGTCAAAATTAAGGTAATAAATCTCATGTTGTGTCAGTACTGCTGTGTTGTATCAGGATACCTGGGAACATATTTTTGTGAACCATTTGCACTTGATTTTTAAAAATCTGGAAGATTTTTAAATGAAAACTTTCTGTCTAACAAGCTCTATGTGGTCTCTTCCTTGGCTGCATCCATATCTCCACCCTCTGGACTTGCAGACTGAGCCCTCGCGGACTTCACTCATATGTAATGTGACGTCTTTACTGTCATCACGTAAAGTCTGCAAGAGCGGGAGTCTACAGCATTATGAATGGAGCTAATAGACAGACTTGGAGTCCGTTTCAGTCGTTTCCGTGACACTGTTTGAAGAACTATCATGTATACGCTATAATATTAATTAATTTTGGTATTACTTACATTGGAGGACTTGCTTTCGTCCTTTTTCTGCCATTATTTTTCTCAGCTTATGATTTCGGCTTCAGACTGCACAGCTTTTATAGGCCAGACGCAATAAAAAAATCGAAAAATTTAAACGTCACGTCTGTATTGCAATGAATTGTGGGTAATCAAACTGGTGAAGTCTGCAGAAGTCTGCACCCCAAGCAGACTCTCTGGAAGTCTGCAGAAAGTCCGCTTGAGGCCCCTTGTGGACTGGATGAATTGTGGATTTGGACAGCCCTCAGCACTCCCGGACTTCCCGTGAACGCGCCCGCAAAGTCCGCGAGTTCACAAGTGCGGTGAAGTCCAGAGATTTGGATTCAGCCCTTCACTGTTCACCAAACACTCCTATGCACTGATGTCACTCCTGTGTATCTTTATTATTATATGAAGGCTGTCAACAGATTTTAGGTTCATTTCTACCACCTACTGGGCTGGAGTGTTCATCAGTGTTACTGGTGTGTCAGAAATAAGGGAACTGAGAAGGGTGTGATTAAATGTGTTATTCTTTTAACGTGTTGTTTTTTCTGTAATTAATTAATCGAAATTAACGTGTTAAAGTCTCAGCCCTACTATTTTTATTAGTGTTATGAAGGTGCTCTGTGTCCTCGCCTTCCCTTTTTGCCATTTGTTTCTTTTATTTGCATTTTTTAATGTATAGAGACAAAATGAATGCAATAGGTACTAGGTAACAAAAACAATGAAACAGTTAATCTTGTTCATCCAACTGTTCCACAGGTTGGTGTTAGCCTACCTGTTGGTAAAGAGAAGGAAGGCCTCAGGCACCACACAAGTATGGAGATCTGAGAGGAGTTCCATCCCCATGGGACAGGCGCAGCTCACAGCCTGCTGACGCCAGAAACAAAGATGACTGCATCCACCGTTATCCATCGCACAGCCATTTGTACCTGCACACATTAAAGACCAAGAAGTTCAAAGTGTGAACATGTGTCTCATACAGCATTTTCATATTTGCTCGCCATGTTCTACTGTTAAAAAAAATCACATGAAAAATCTGTGTCTTACCATACGTCTCTGTCACTTTAGTGGCTTTGAGCCCCATTAAATCAGGCAACTGATCAATAATGATCTCTCGTACAGCTGTGGCTTTATGGACTCTCTCAATGCTACGTCTCTGCCAGTCAGTCCAATAGATATAATCACCCAGCAGAGTAAAACCAAAGATATGAGGCAGCTTGTCCTCGAGCAGGATCTGCCTGTTACTGCCATCCACATTAATCACCTGAGACAGAAGCAGAAAAAGTAAAAAAAGTGAACAGGTTAACTTTTATAGCTTTTGTAAAGCTAAAATGTAAAGAAAAAGTCATCCTTAAAATCTTCCTGTCAAAAGAAATGGTCAGCTACAGAATAGAACATATCATTTTGTTAGATTTCATGGATGTATTAGCATTGTTGGTAATACTTTTAATATAAGAAAACACTTGAGGCCCTTTAAAAGATTGCCTATTAACATTGACAATTTGTTGTCAGTTTTATAACTTTGGTATTTAAAACACACATTCACATTGTGAAAGTAAGTACAAATTTATCACACATTCAAATCCAAAAAATTGGCCACCCAGCAAATCAGCCAAAGGGAAGTTACTGATTATATCGCAGAACATGCAGGTCACTCTTCAGGTGTTAGTGCCAAAGCACTGCATCTACATCAGAAAGGCACTGCACAAATTTGACATGCATGTCAGTAAAAAGCTTTTACTATCCAAAAAGAAGATTAGAACAAAACTACAGGTTGCCATTGAACATACATTATATATCTCTATCTATAGACTTGTCTGGCCACAGTAACAGAAGATGTGTGGTGCAGACCAACAACAGCTTTTCAAGAGAGAACCTTAGACCAACTGTGAAGCAAGGTGAAGGAAATGTTATGATCTTGCCTGCTTCATTGCTTTGGGGACTAGGTACCTTTCAATCACTGATTCAACGATGAATTCTGCATCATTTGAAAGAATACTTAAAGTGTTAATGTGACACCACTGAAGGTTTAAGCTGCACCTGAAGTGGACCTTTCGAAAATATAATGAAGCACACTAAGAAAGCCAACAAGGAATGGCTTAGAATAAAGAAATTGAGTGACATTTTTTCCACAGAAGTACAATAAAACGTTTATTATCTGATATTTTTGTTAAATAATTGACAGAAATATCTAATTTTCCTTGTGGTTTTGTTTAAAGTATATCAGCTGTAGGCACAGTAACAAAAACAGAAACAATTGTTTGTCGAAGGGAAAACACTGTATAAATCATGAAAATCCAATAAATGCATTTTAAAAGATCCCTCTCACATGTTATACTATGCTGTCTTCTATTGATTTTTTGGTTCTTGTGTTCCTTAGATGATGTTAAACAATTCAAGTCGGTAAGAAACGGACAAAAAGAACTGTCGGCCATAAATTTCTGTCCTCATACAAAGATGAGAAAAATCACAGGACAACACATAACATGAAAACATAACAATAAAATACACACATTGATCAGGGATGTCTCTGCTGTGTGTGTGAGTATGTGTGTGTGAGCATATCAGTCTCAAGGAATCTATTATTAGACAGCTGAAAACTGACACAGGCAGTCTTGTCAACAAATCCTCCGCAAAATGTATGTGTGTGCATGCGTGCGCGCGTGTGTGTTTCTATAGGCAGAAACTCAGAGCTACAATTGAGAAGGCTGCAATTAGAACTTGTGCCCAGCCCTCCTCCTTACTGCCTGTGCTATTATTAGACTGGCATCAACTTAAAATAGACACACTTCAGTGTTAGACACACTGCAGTCATCTGCTGCCTGCATAAAGGTGTTGGTCTATGTATGTCTGTCATACACTGCCTGAGGTTCTTCAGTGTGCCATGTGAGATATTTCATAAATAGTGGGAATACTGTTGGACAGTTTGCTAGACACTATGTGCATGACAAACAGATACAGTAAAACTGAATGCTTGGAAGTAGTTATACTGTGGAGTGTACAGCAAGCCTCAAGGTAGTAGAATCTATTGATCGGAGTAAAACAAAAGAGATGATAACAGACATTTGTCTAAGTTAAAGGTCCCATATGGTGGAACTGGCTTTGATTATATCTTGTGTAAACTTGGAAATGGGAAATAAAAGTACGAATGGTGCACGAATATAAAAACACTTCCTCCTGCCATTCAGCTTGTCATCCCATAACTAGATGGCCTCCCTCCTTTACAGATTAGTCAAAATCTTGTTCCATTTCCATGTAGAAACTAAAGAAGCAATGGTTGTCTAGCTAAAAATTTGCATAATCCCATGCAATCTCCACTTCAGCAGCTGCAAGAGGGTTCACATGCAGACAAGACTTCATGCACTCCCAGCATCTGAGAAACTGAAGGCTTACTGGATTGCTTTTATATACAGATGCAAAAGTCCCCACAACAATCACAAAACAAGTAAGCACCAGCGGGATAACGTGAAGGATTTTGGAATCGAAGAACTGGTACTATTTTAGTGTAATAAAATACAGTATATGAAGAGTGAACCAGAACCTTCAACACTCTGGCGGAGGCTCAGGACTTCATCGACAAGATAAGCAGTGCATAGCTCGTAAGCTACAGCAGGTACGACTTCCAATCGCTGGGCCGTTTACAATCGTCGTTAACAAGCTATCGTTAACGTCGTTACCATCTTGCGGGAGTATCAGCGACAAGAAAGTTTTTAAAATTGAAATGAAATCGGCGGAAGTCAGCGGATCCGCGGAAAATTCCCATCCCTGGACTCTACACTTCATGGTGATTCGAATACAGTACTGTACATGACTGCTCTCACTGAGTGGCAGCTAGCATTCAGCGCGGTGGATATTAGCAGCCGTTCGATATTACGACTCGCCGACCATAAACATACCTCACCCCCAAAAAAATTCTCTCCTTGAATTTAGACGTTTCACAAGAATGACCCTGGCAATGATAAAATCCGCAGAATTCCGCGGATCCGCGGAAAATTCTCATCCCTGTACAGGTGAAACGGTAAGAACATCTAACAGAAAACTGAACGCAAAATGGACAAGAAGAAAATATCAACTATGTATACTGTTAAAAAACCTGGATCAGCTTAACAGATTTCTTTTCTTCGGGTTTATATCTACGTCTCTTTTTTCGGAGAATGTATTTAATAGTTATCACTCTAGAATTGTTCAAGTAATCCTATTAAAATGTCTTTGGGGAGAGCATACGTTGCACATTGTAGACCAGTGGTTATTTCTGAAACGAGAGGCAGCAGTGCATTATCTGCTGTTTATTTTAGAGGAGAGGCAATAGACTGATCCTCACAGAGTGTGTGGAGTAGCCACTGGTGGTAGAACTTGCCGTGGGGGGAGTCTCTACAAATCTGTTTCTTACTCTCTAAACATACCCAGGGCAACATATATTAGCAGGAGATTTTAACTGCACACTGGATCCAATCCTCGACAGGTCTACAGGCTATGATCAGTCACTATTCAACGATTCAGCGTTTTACTAAAGAATTAGGCCTGATAGACATCTGGAGGAAACTGAAACCTGATGGCAAGGCTTATTCATGTAACTGAAGAACATGTAATACATAATCGGGTAACGATTACTTCTTAATATCTGTGGGACTATACTCCAAAATGCAAAACTGCTTTTGCATGCAACATGCTGTGTAGAGTATAGATACTACGCTGGTGAAGGACCCCCCTAGATGTCACTTTCAGCACAGGTGGCTACAGGACCAAGACTCTAATAGGCAGTTTGGGAAAACACATAGATGAGTTCTTTGAAATTTAAACGACATAAATTTCTGCCAGTATTAAGTGGGAAGCATTTAAGGCTTTTCTTAGGGGACATATAACAAACTACACTGGCTCTAACTACAAAAGCACAAAAAAGGCCACATTTGGTGAATACAATTAACCCCCCCCCCCCCCCCCCCCAAAAAAAAAAATAGCAGAAAAGTGACCCACAAACAGAAAAAGAACTACTACTTTTGAGAGTGCAGTATAACAAGCTAACAGCCTGAGCAGCCAGAAGTCTCTTAAAACTCAAATATTTTATGAACAAAGTGATAAAGCAGGTAATCTACTGGCATGTCAAATACAACAACTGGAAATAAAAACCTCTGCCACACCAATTATAAACAACTGTACTATAACAGACCTCAAAACAGACCTTAAAAACCTGAACAAATTCTTAGATGGCTCAACTATACTGTCCATCTCACAAAAATTCAAAAGGGAACTTGGTTTAGAAAGTACTAAAGAAGAAATTAAAAGTGCTATTGACTGTATGAGACAAAGGGCAGGACAAGATGGTGTTCCAATGGAAACTGTTAATGTCACTACTGGAAATGTTTCTTGAAACGCCTTCTATGAATGGACCTCTAATTATATTACTTCCAAATCCAGGGAAACCCCATAACAAGTGTGAAAATGTGAGGCCAAAAAGCTTGTTGAACTCAGACCTTAAAAAATTCTGTAAGATTTTTACAAAACAGGTACAAAATTAAATGCCAGATGTGTTGTAGTAATTTGTAGAAAGTTTTCTCAGTGAACAATTATTTTACTAACACGAGAACAACACTGATGGAATATGAAAAATCTTTGGCAATTACATTGTGTCCTGGCGTCCTCATAGGAGTGAACCTGAGAGAAGTGCAGGGTCTCCCCCGATGGTATTTGGACGCTGGTGGTGCAAACCTGTCATCTAATCATATTTAACAGGAAAACATGTCCAGAGTTTGCTATTTAACCACATTTAACCCGAAAACAACAACAAAAAACAACAAACGTACAACAGAAAACCCATTAAGTGGTCACCGAGTTAAATGAAATTTGCGTGCGTCAGATTTTGCCGGTGAGTCGGAAAATACTACAATACCTACACCTATATCTCACAATGGGAAATCTTTAACAAATCTGTGGATCCAGACTATAAGCTGCACAGGGTTTATACACCAATCTTGAAGTTAAATTTACTACCATTTAATAGCTTTTTTTACTACCTTCAGATTTTTTTTACAACCATCAAGACACCGAGTTGCAAGTATTAATCAGAAACCTTTTTTGATATGCACGCAGATTTTGACATACAACACTTACATCATACTTACCACTATCCAAGGAGACCTAGTTATTTAGCTACAGGGTATTAGTTACAGTAACTGGTGCAATGTGAGGTGGGGTGCCTTGCTTCAGAGGCGCTTAAGCGATGGAATGGTATTGAATTTAAACTTAGGTACAACCTTTTCAAGATTGACTCCCAACCATTAGGCAACAGCTACTAATACTATAAAAGAAGAGATTTAGACAAAATATTGCACATTTATTTCCTGTCCCCATGGAAGACTCCACTAGCCCATTAAGAACATATTTAACAACCACACAAACCAGTAAAAACAAATTGAGACAAGGATTGAACAACCAACTAGGTTTAAATGACCAACAAAATCTGCACACAAATTTTCACAAAACACTTAATCAAAAAGAGAGCAGGATGATAAAATAAAAAATCTTGTGCCAAGTGCCTTACCCTGTCATAAAATAGAGAGAGGGAGAGAGAGAGAGAGAGAGAGAGAGAGAGAGAGAGAGAGAGAGAGAGAGAGAAAATCAGAATCTTACGGCAAGTGCGTCAGCTGCACAGCCTTGTCCTCGTTAGTTTTGTCCATTTGCATAGATATATACAAACGCTAGATGTCTCGAGACGGAGTCGGCGGCGTCGTCACTTGGCGGCCATCTCAGGACAGGCGACTGCTCTGGCGCACTGTACTGTAGTCAATGGTAAGGTGGATGATTTCCTCACTTTAACACTCATAACTCGCTCAATTCTTGATTGATTTACAAACGGTTTAGTTTATTACAAACCTTATTAACGTGGCTATGATTCAGGCTCAATTCCGAAATCGCAGCTTTTCGTTTTGAAAAATGCGGCATAGTTGTGTGTCTTTTCTGCCTGGCTACTCACATTGAAGATGGTGTTACTCACAATCTGATTTTCAATTATTAGGTTTTCCTGAGACCAACGTTTTTTGGGAACCTAATCTTTAGGCGAAATTACATTCTTTGTGGTTGTGGTTGTATTTATTTGCTTGTTAAGAGACTTTGATTGAGACCTTAGACTTATTGTTTGTATACATCTATGCCTGGATTAGTTAGCCTGCAGCCGAAATGCATTGTGGGTAATGTAGGCACCAGGTTCATGAAAAGAAAAGACATCATCTCTTTTTGTTGTGCATTGATTTTGGTTGAGCTTTGTTTTTATCTGTGCATTAGAAAGCTGATAGTAATAAAAAAAGTGCAATGCTAAATATTAAAATTACATTTACATCCATTTATGCTGAAAAAAGCTGATATCTGTGTTCATTATTATATGAATTCAATGGTTTTAATTATTCTTATGTAAGCAGTAAAACAAGTACATCTCTGACGTTTATAACAAACCAAGCTGTTGTAAAATCGGTTGAAAATTGAGCAATCTACAGTGATTTTAAAATCCATGCTCCATTGACTTTAATGTTATGAGTGATCGAGCAGCCCTGTCCCAAGATGGCCGCCATGTGGCGACGTTGCTCCCCATAGGCTGACAGCGCTCATGAGCCATCTCGTGTTTGTATATATCTATGTTTGCACCAATAGACTGTGTGCACGTCAAAAATGTTAACTTCCGGGTTCTGACCGGGAGGGCTTACAGGTCCTTCCGGAGGCTATTTCGCAGCATGGATAACATGGAATCAAAAAAGAAAAACACTGTTTTCTCGGCAAAACAAAAAATCAGATTTCAGCGTGTTCAAGGTCGATATAGGAGGTACTGTAGTGTACCATTATGTTCGGCTTCTGGTGTTTATAACGGTTCTATAAGCCTTCACCGTTTTCCAAAAGACCGGCATTTGCGGGCTCAGTGGATTGCCAAAATTAGACGAAAAAAAATGTTTCACACTGAGCTGAGGATCGGGAATATTAATGCATAGTCACTGATCAAACAGCAAATATCTGATAAACTATAACAACAATCCGTGCACTCTTCAGTCATTTGTTATTCCGTTTTGACATCTAATCAAATATAGAGGACGCTACCACAGGCAACGCGCTCTGTGGTCAGACAACTGGGGCAGACGGGGCGTCTCGGTCTCGCCGCTGAGAGCCACGGCGGAGTTATGTGACGATCAGCGTGTGTGAATCATTTCCTTGTTACCCACATCATTCAAAACGGACTCGGGGATTTGAATGAAGTTTTCAGGGTCGGTCAGAAATGACACAAGGACCAAGTGATTAGACTTCGGCAGTGATACGGCTTAAAGTTTGGATCCACGTATAGGTTGTGGGAGAGCAATCTGCGGACAGATGAGCGCTAATCCGCGATCCCGCAGGCCGCGGTCGCTCTCGGAAGTCGAAGTGGCATCATCCAGGGAGATGTCAAGTTAGCATTGCAGCAGCTAAGTCAGCTTTGTACTCAGTGCGCACACGGAGGATTTCAGCTCTCTAACGACTAATGAATGCATTGCTATGACGTCGACGTGAGCGACTGACGAACGTTCCGGTATAAAATTTTGCAAGTAAGATATGTTTTATTTTATTTGTTTATTTTTTGATCAAAATGAAACAGCTCATTGTCTAAAAGAAAAAAAATAATACCTCGTTTTTAAAAAATAATACCTTTTGCCCAAATTTAAAACCTTTTAAGGCCATTAAATTTTGCGTTTTTGATTTATCACTTTTTAATACTTTTTAAAACCCCGCGGAAACCCTGCTGCATAAATGCCAAAATCAAATTAGTTGGTCTTTGTGTCATTTCTGAACTTCCATGAACATTTTATCCAAATCTGTTGGTCTGTTTTTGAGTAATGTTGCACATGGACAGACAGATTCACAGACTAACAGATTAACAGATTCACATCAAAGATACGCCGATCGTCACATAACTCTGCTGTTCCTTGGCTGTGTAAAAAGACAGTTTAAAAATGGCATGATATCTGAATTCTTTAATATGCCCACGTCTTGCGCTGTGCTTTGAAGGAAGGTCTGGAAATGGAAATTTCACCAGAGGAAAGTAAATCCGTCTGTACTGCAACTCTTACTCACGCAATAAATGCATTGCTCAGGCTAATTTATTATAACTGGCAACTTTGACTCCTGCAAAGATAAATCAGTTCGATAAAAATATAAGACATATGCACTAAATACACAGAGTTCAAAGGAGCACTGCTTCACTGTGTTTGGCAGTGCAGAAAGATTAAAACATCTTGTGACGAGGTCAGAGCCACATGTGAAAAGATTATTTCAAAGAGAATTTCATTGGACTCTACACTGTTTTACTTCATCTGTAGCCAAAAGAATATACAGCCATGGCCATAAGTTTGGACACAGCATGACTTACTATGTCTGTTTTGATGTCTATTACAGAACATAACTAATATTTTTTGACAGCACCAGTTAAATTAGTCAACAAATCAACAAGGGATATAATATTATCAATAAATTCCAACAATTGGAACAACTTTGTTCCCAAAACATAATATTAGAAGAAAATAACAAAAAAATGCAGTACTTTCACAACCGAATTTGGTAAGAATAACAAAATGACACCAAACTCTTTTGATGTTTTTTTTAAATATGAAACTTAATATAGTTCTCAGGAGTTGTGTACTGTATTGTAAGTGACAATTTTGTAGTATTTTCTGAGATTCACAAGCGTCATGGTACTTGTGTCCAAACTTATGGCCATGGCTGTAATGACAATAAAAATGAACAAATATTGATGAACCTCAGCTGTCTAAATGCTAGAAAGGTGACAGCTTTGTTGTGGAAAAAAAACCTCACAGACCAGCTATTACACACTGGATAAAACAAATGATGTCAAACCCTCCACTAGAAAAAATAGGTTATGTATTAAAAAACAAACAAAAAAAATATCAAGAAGTTTGGGGGCTCTTTATTAATTTTATGATGAACCATGCAGTTTTTGTATTGTATGAATTACCACATGTTGGTTGGAGGAAGTGGTTCATTGTTTGTTGATGAGTTTTGTTAACCTGGCAATAGCCAGATTAATAATTGTGTAGTACTTGATAGTACTCCACAATATCAATCTGGGACCGCTCCATGTAAATCCGTTCGGAGGAAAGAGGCACGGATTGGACAATGCAACAGTATGTCCCGCCTCTGACAGGTTTGTTTTTAGCCAATCGCGGGATCTTCACAACGAGCGGAGCCAATTGGTAGATTAAACTCTTACCAAAACCCGTAGGTAAAAAAGCACAAACATCTTTACCATCCAGAAATGCGCAAAGCGCCTCTCGTTGTTCTTCCTTCAAAGAAGCGATAGGAGATTCAGCTAAAACTGACTTAATAGCAGCATCTACACGATCGTTCTCCTCCGTTGCCGTGTTTGTTTTGATCTACTGGCGCTTGGTGTCGTCTTCACACCCGGATATCCCGCCCCACACACGAATACTGCTGTGTGATTGGCCCGTGCCAACTTGGCTCTGTACGAACAGTGAATGCGGGAGCGGTGCAAGATGGTTTCTTGAGAGATTTGTGAACTCACAAATATCGCGAGAAATCAACTTGCTGGCAAGGTTAGTGTTTTGTTCTTTTTTCTGTATATATACTTTATGTTGAAAAAAAAAAACAATGTTGAAAAAAACTGTATTCTGTGTGCTTTGTTTTGCATTGTTGTAGCATGCAACCACATGCGGTTCAAAAAATATCACCAGTTGACTGCATTCCACATGTGTGGCCAGAGATGGGAGTTTTCATTATAGCTTCATTTTTTTGGTTATATTTAACTTCACTCTTTATCAGTGACTGTTTAATCTCATCTAATATTGCAGACTAGGAATAAGTGTCACGATGACAAATAACTGACACTGCTCTTAAAACATAGCCTCAAATTTCAATGCCTGAAAAAACAGGCTGAAAGAGGGTGAGCACGCTTCTTCCTCTAAAAAGATTTTATTTTAGAAAGTATTTGATATATAATGCTAAAATTTCACAGACTTTTCAAATAATTTCAGAGCTTCTGATAAAAAAAAACTTTCGAGGAAATCAGAGATGGTCTAGCAGAAGGCCCCTGATGATTTGAGACTGACTGACTCATATGGAGAAAAACAAATGCAGAATTAGAATGAGTGTTGTTACTGTGATGGGCAGCTGTGTATTCTTCTATTTGTTTCATGCATACTCATTTAAATATCCATTCAGAGGGTAGGGGTGAGGAGGTGAGCAAACAGAAAAAATAAACCATTCATTTTGATGGGCCTCTGATCCAGAGGAGGTTCCTGACCCTTCCACAAAAAACCTATTCATTTATCACGGTGACACAATTAGACATGGCCATCCCAGTGAAAAGATGGCAGAGAGACTCCCTTCTCTTCCCTCTCCTCCGCTCTTATGCACCCTTTTTCTCCAATGGCTTTTTTAAGGAGGAATGATGCACTGGGAGCGTGATTTTTCTTTTTTACCCCTCTGTTTTTCATTTTAAGTGTGAGAACGTCTTATTTTGTGACGGACATGGGGGAAAAGGACAAAAAGACAGAAAAAAAACAAACAGAAAGCGAACAAAGGTCTCATCAGACACGCAGGGTGAAGTCAGCTCATCACACGACAGTTCACATTTGCTGACACATGGATATTGTCTGAAGAACATAATGAAACATGTGAGGGAAAACAAAGAGATCACGCATTGCTTCACTCAGAACCCTCAACCGTGCAGCAACCAGGAACATTTTGACAACTGTGTCAACATGCAAAACTTGAATCTACTTTACCTCCATCACTATTATTTCCATTCTATAAGAAAATTATCTGATTTCAGTGATAATAATCTGCATTATTTTAAACTCTAGAAAGCTTACAGAGTATTATAAGGTTGAAACTAAAGACTTACATGATCCACTGATATACGAATAAAGGTCTCTACAATGGACTTGAGGCTAGCATTAATATTGCTTGGTCTTGCATTTATTCTTCTTAAAATTGCATGCCTTAATTTTTTATAAAAAGGCAGCAATGCAACAATCATTGCCTGCCATGTCTAACGGAAAAAATACATTTTGGGATTTTCTCTCCAGGGTTCCAGTGGGATGAGGACATTTACTGACAATGAGCATATTTTGCTTAGCTGGGAGTCACATTTAAACATTTCAGAGGTCCATAGGCTCACTTTTCTTTCACTCTCAGGAGGGTGATGTCATGTACTGGCAAACCACATTGCCTTGCACTGTTTACAGTGCAAAGTGGTAGCACAGATGTCTGTCAGTAACATTGCATTTACACTACAATTGTGCAAGCAAAGGCAATGTTCACCAAGGCAACTATCAAGAATTAAGGCGTGGGTCCTTCCTTAAACCTGCTCTTAAGCCTTAAAATCTTCAGTCTGATGTTTACTAATAAGGTCCCGGTATAATTTCTTTATATTCTGTCAGAACATGAGCACCAAGAAGTGAAATCATTAAGAATAAAGAGAGTTTCTTTTTTGATTTCCACACAGATTTCTGGAAACTTATCATCAATGAACATTAAATATACTGAAAAGAGTGAGCCATGCTGACTTTATCAGTGTGTTTGATATGTATCTGTAATATATGTTCAGAGTTGTAACACAAGAAAATGAACATTGTGATTTGGGTGTAACAGCATTAATGTTGTCTTAATATCAACACATTTAATGAAATAAAGAGAATGTTTTCTCGTGTTAAGGTGTAAAATTGGTGGTCATGAATATTTTTTTTCTCTTGACTTTTTGATTCAAATGAATCCAGCTACAGTGCCTATCATAAGTATTCACCCCCTTTGATGTTTTACCCTTTTATTGCTTTCATAAATCAATCATGGTCAATAAAATTTAGCTTTTTTAACAAAAAAATTATTGGCAAAAACTCTTTAATGTCAAAGTGAAAACAGATTTCTATAAAGTAATGTTAATGAAAGAAAATTATATAAATGAAAATAATTGTTTGCATAATTATTCACCCCCTTCAAGTCAGTATTTAGTAGATGCACCTTTAGCTGCAATCACAGCAGTGAGTCTGTGTGGATAGGTCTCAATCAGTCTTGCACATCTGCCCACTGCAATTTTGCTCCATTCTTCTTTGCAAAACTGCTCAAGCTCTGTCAGGTTGCGCGGGTATCGGGCATGAACAGCCTTTTTCAAGTCCAGCCACAAATTCTCTATAGGATTGAGGTCTGGGCTTTGACTCGGCCACTCCAGAACATTTAGCTGGTTCTTTTTTAACCATTCCTGTGTAGCTTTTGCAGTATGTTTTGGATCATTGTCTTGCTGGAAAATAAATCCTCTCCCAAGACGTAGTTCTCTTGCAGACTGAAAAAGATTGTCCCCCAGGATTTCAGTGTATTTTGCAGCATTCATTCTGCCCTCTAGCTTTACAAGCCTTCCAGGTCCAGTTACTGAGAAACAGCCCCACAGCATGATGCCGCCACCACCATGCTTCACAGTGGGGATGGTGTGTCTTTTGTGATGTGCAGTGTTTGGTTTCTGCCAAACATGACGTCCTGTCTGATGGCCAAAAAGCTCAATTCTGGTCTCATCAGACCAAAGAATCTTCTTCCACTTGACCATAGAGTCTTCCACATGCTTTTTGGCAAACTCTAGTCGAGATCTAATATGACTTTTCCTCAACAGTGGCTTTGCCACTCTCCCATAAAGCTTTGACCGGTGAAGAACCCAGGCAGCAGTTGCTACATGCACAGTCTCTCCCATCTCAGCAGCTGCAGCTTGTAACTCCTTCAGAGTAGTTGTAGGGGTCTTGGTGGCTTCTCTTACTAGTCTCCTACTTGCACGGTCACTCAGTTTACGAGGGCGGCCTGATCTAGGCAGATTCACACAAGTGCCATATTCCTTCCATTTCTTGATAATTGATTTTACTGAACTCCAGGGGATGTTCGGTGCCTTGGAATTTTTTGTAACCATCCCCTGAATTGTACTTTTCAATAACCCTTTCCCTGAGTTGCTTAGAGTGTTCTTCTGTCTTCATGGTGTAATGGTAGCCAGGAATACTGACTAACCACTCTCTGGACCCTTCAGACACAGGTGTTTTACAACTCAATCACTTGAAACACACCCACACCACTCAGGTGATCTTCATTTCACTAATTGTGAGACTATTGGCAACAATTTGATGGACCTCTATTGAATTAGACCATTAAATTAAAAAGGGGGTGAATAATTATGCAAACAATTATTTTCATTTATATAATTTTCTTTCATTAACATTACTTTATAGAAATCTGTTTTCACTTTGACATTAAAGAGTTTTTTCCAATATTTTTTTTTGTTATAAAAGCTAAATTTTATTGACCATGATTGATTTATGAAAGAAAACATCAAAGGGGGTGAATACTTATGATAGGCACTGTATTCTGTCAAAACATACAAAATTTGTGATTTATTGAACTACAATGTATGCAGCAGACTTTCCCTTCACTTAATATTTTTTAACCCTATAGATGATGACAAAGTATTGGTAGCTGTGCACAACTTAATGTGTCGAAACTGCGGTTTATATCTTAGTGCTGTCTTTCTTATTGATGCTTTATTCTGCTATTAGTTCTCACCTGTCAGAATAAAACTATTTAATCTGTGTATTGTAATAATGCTTGTTGTACTCTTTGTTTTATAGCATAAACACAGATGTGCTACTCTGCCATGCTGACAGCAATTTGGTGTGCAATTTTAAAGCAATATAGTCCATATTTCATTCTAAAATGTGGATAGAATTTTTGTATTGACAAGCCAAACAAAAACATCACAGATCTTTTAGGGGTTTTTCTCCACATGTGGTCACAGACCCCTAAACTGCTAACATATTATTTATAGTTCATGGCTCAAATCCACAACTGTGCTGGTCTGTGGTCAGAACATATACATTCATGACATAGATCCATCAATGCACAGTATTTCTTACAAAAGCAAAATGACACTCTGAGAGTGTTTAGTTATACAAGTGAGACTTTCATAATAGAGTGCATCTCTCAGAATTTTGCAACCTGAACATAACCAGTGTGGAATATGACATACTCAAGTCACACAAAAACCGTATTGGCTAATAACTGAGTTCATCTGCTATTTATTGTGGCTAGAAATTTAGCTTTCTCTCCACCAGTAACTTTAAAATGCAAACAGCTTTCATTTCAAAAGTTGTTTCAACAAATCCCTACAACTACGACACAATCCTGTATCCTGTAGACAGGAGTATTCAAACAGGATACTTAAAAGTTAAGTTCAACTCAACCTGATCAACCTCAGATTCAAAAACGTAAGCATTCATGCACTGTATCACTATGACACTGCACAATCAATCATTTTAAAATCCTGACCAGAATTCCTTGCTCAAAAGAAATACATTTTTAAAATCACTGAAGAATCCATTAATACAAACTAAATTGTTTGTTATTTATAATAATAAATAATACTGAAACTGTTAAAAATGATAAGCATGCAACATGTAGAAACAGCAAGCAGACACAAGATCAGAACACAAATCAATAGGAATTCAATGCTGAAAATCAGCTGAAGTAACAGAAATAAATTCCAGTCAGTTTTAAATTGAATAACCAAAACCCCCTGAGAACTCTTTTTTTATTTAAAATCCCTTGCTGACACTGAAACAGATTTTTGCATCCACTGTCTTAAACATTTTTACTTTGCAAAAATTGATAATTGATTAGACTGATTGATAACTGATTAGAAAATGTATTCGTTTATTAGTATTTATTACGGAGAAGACTCAATCAGTAACATTACTTTCACTTTGATTTAAAGTTATATTCTGTATTATGGGACAGCATCATACCTACATGCACTTCAATACAATATAATGTCTGAATATATGTAGTTTAAGAGTTTTATTGTGCAGCCGTCAGTTATCAATAATCAGCTGTATTGAAAGGTAAAAAAGCTTTAGCTGTTATCAAGCCGACTTACACAAAGAAAGCTGGATATCTTAAACTGGCTTTGTAGTGCTGCCCTCTGACCTGCTAAACCAATGCAGCAACACTAAAAAAAAGAACAGTAGCATCACATCAAATTTAAAATTGCCTCATAATTTATTGATTATAGGTCCAGGTCTGCATAAGATGGTGTTGTGGCCTGAACTCGGACCGAGGTCCACTAGTTAATGATTCTACAATAAGACATTGGGAGAAAATGGCATCTATGGGAGAGTTCCAAGGTGCAAACCACTCATAACCAAAAAGAATAGTAATGTTCAACCTGATTTCCAAAAAATATCTGAGTGAGCTCCAAGACTTTCGGGATAACATCCTGCAGACTGATGAGTCAAAGATGAAATTTTTTGGAAGACATGGGTCCCATTACATGTGGTGTAAAGCTAATACTGCATTCCACAAGAAGAACATCATACCAACAGTGAAACACGGTGGTGGTGGTGGATGTGTGACAGCTCGAGGCTAGTTTGCTTCCACAGGACAGGTACAACTTATCATAATTGATGGAGCCATCAATTCTGCTCTCTTTTAGAAAATCCTCCTGGAGAATATCCACCCATCAGTTCATGAGCTAAAGTTCAAGCACTAATCAACCAAGGACGCCCCAACCAGTTGGTAGGTTTAGGAGGGCAATTACTTTTTCCCAGGGGTGATATAGGTTTTCAGAAAATCTTTAATAAATCATGATTTAAAAACTGCATTTTGTATTTTGTGGGCCATCTCTGTCCAACAATAAATAAACTGAAAAGTTAGTCTGATGATCTGGAGTTTTTAAGTGAGAGGAATATGTAAAAATAGAATATTTCCTCAAATACTTTTGCACAGCACTGTATGTCTTGGCTGAGATTACCAAAAAAAAACATCACCATGTTTGTGACAGTGTACTTTTATCTATTTTTTTATACATACATATAAATGAAATAAATTGCACTTGACACAAACGCTAATTCTATAAAGATGTCCTCGTTTTATTGGGGGGGGGGGGGGGGGGGGGGGGGAGAGACACATTTCTGTTCATTTTTGTTCTGTTTGACATTAAAACTAACATTGAAAATCAAATCAAATTTCAGGGTGGCATATATCCACCCCAGAGCCTTAGAGATAGTAAGAGTTGCGACACTCATGCTCTCGCAGCGGGGCGGTCACGTGGTTCATGTAAGCCTGAATAGTTCCAAACAGGCAGCGCTGTCATTTCCTTCTATGGGACTGAGAGCGGCGATTTCACGGTAAAAAAGGAATAAAATCACACCTCCAAGTACTTGTTTGATTATTAATTCATTGGAGTATGTATGTAAGTGTCAGTTTTACATTTTGAGCCGTAAGGTGACACATTAAAGACACTTTTGGGGTTTTGGAGGGAATGTTTCACATTCGTGTTAGCATGGAAAATCGACTTTTACACAGAAATGTAAGATGATTGAAGATGTTAATTTTTGCCCAGCTAGATTATTGTATTTCCAGACAATGTCTACATTTCTCTGATTCACTTACCCGTAGTCTGGGAGTTACTGAAAAGCAGAGTAACAACAGTCCATTCAGCAGATAGTGTCCAGCCACTTCTGATGAGGCAGGAGTTGACTCACTATAACCATTTTAAGACATGCACAAAATATATATTCAAGAATAACAACTCATTATGCTTTGATGAATGAAATAGTATGTTTTATTGACAATGGGAGAAACAATGAGGGTCTTCGTGTCTTCAGTGAGGGCTCTCGGGATACTGGTGGATAGATAGATACAATAGATATTAATAAATATATATGTTAAATACTTACAAGTATAAGTTTATGCATTATAAAGGGTCTCATATAAAGGACGTAGTCTTGACAATTAAAAAGAGGTAGCGATGTAGCTAGGTAGCTTTCAAAGAAGAGCTAACAAGCACAAGGCAATGCCTGAAAGTCGATCATCTGCCAATATTCACAAATACAGATAAATGTATGCACCACAAAGGGCTTCTGATATAATATAAAGACGTTAAAATTAAAAAAGAGGTAGCGACTCATCAACAATTAATCCGTCAATATATCCCTGGAGATAACTTCACAGTTAACAGCAGAGCCGAGCTAAAAAAAAAGTAGCAGAAATTCGGTTGTCTACCAAGATAAAAATATATATATAATTACGCTGCTCAAATACAAATAAAGCTCAGCATATGCATCATAAAGAGCCTCTGATAAAATATAGGCAGTTGACAATTCAAAAGAGGTAGGCATTTCATCAACTTACCTCCACATATACTCAACAACCTGCAGTGCAAATGAACGGTGGCTGTCACTGTCGAAGCCGTGCTTGGAACTAAACAAGCCTCCACAACCTGGAAGTAGACCGAAAGAAAGCGTACAACGGCACCCTATGGGAGTGTCGCAACTCTTACTATCTCTAAGGCTCTGATCCACCCTAAAGATGACAAAAATCAAGTTTGGATACTCCATTATTAACAGAGATTTGCATCTAGCCTACTTCATTTATATAAAATTGCTGAACTTTCTTACTACCTAAGGTGCAGTAAGTACTGCTATCGTATTATCACTCAGGTCTAGTTAAACTTAGGTACACTTTTGTACCCTTTTTGTAAGCCAAAAGCTGAGGTGTCACACTGTTCTGGATTCTGGGTTTCCAAAGTTTTTCTACTTTCCCAGCTACCTGTCATAAGCTAATCATGTGTTTTTTACATGGTCCTCTTCTACATGCACGGCACAGCCATGAAATACAGCTTCGCCAAAGAGAAAAATGTGAGCATTTAGAGAGGGGGGCTTTAAAAAGGCAACAGCTAAACGGCTTGTTTCAGGCAGAGGATGAACTAAGATGCTCCATAAAAGGCTGGTAAAGCATATTTTGAACTTTGAATCACACAGAGGTCTTCTCATTGTGTCTCAGAACAAACATATAGAGCATGAAATTAGAATAGGTCAGTTTAAGTGATACAATCAAAACACCAAAAAGAAAGAAAAAATCTGAAAAAAGTCAAGTGAACATCGATGGTACAGTGGTACATAAAGTGAGTTTTTTTCTTTGATGCCTCTCTGCTATTTATCTGCTGCAATGTAATTCTGCATACCACATGTAATGATGCAAATATTCATCTGTTCATCTTGTCATAAAGTACCACTAGTTATATAGTAAACAAATTTCAGCATGAGCTACTATATGCTAACCACTGATCTCATTTATGGCCATCCATAATGGTCATCCGAATGTTCTGTTTTTGTTCGCTGAATTCTAGCGCTGCTTCCTTCAGCTCAGTCTAAAATGCTGCTCAAGATGCCCTTTTCAAATTAAAACACTGCAAAATACACAAAATTGTAAAAGTTCAATTCAGTTTGAACAGTCTAACGGCATGATTTGGATATGACTGCATCTGTTATACATCTTATGTCTAGCAAGATGATATGATACAGGCTAACACTGGGTAAGTGGTAATGAGCCAAAGCAAAACTTGCATGCCATATTGTGTTCATTATTACCCAATTTATTTTCTTTTTGCTCAGCAATTTGCCGTGTTTTTTATTTGCTTATGTTTTATCAGTGCTTTGAGCTTTTTGCCAGAGAGCAACGAACTTACAGACAAAATCCTACAAACATGCTCAAACACTTCCTTTTACCTAAAACAGAAGAATTTATATAGATTCATATATAAACCTGATTGTATTGGAAATTTATAGGAAGTGCAGGCTTTTTGTCTAAATTAATTCTTGGTCTTCACTGATTTTCAGATTCCAACCAACATATTAAAAACATCACGAAAGGAGCCTTCTTCCACCTGAAAAACACTGCAAGCCTCCATCTATCTCTCACTGCTCAAGAAACTTCAATACATCCAGAATTCTGCTGCCCACCTGCTCACCCACTCCCACACCCATAACCATCCACCAAATGTACATGGCTAGGTTCCATCACTCACAATAACACGCACGATGGTACTTTAAGACAATGTATCCTTCCACACAGCACAAGTGGCAGAAGCAGCCAAATGTGGCTTTCAGCCAGGGCTCCAGACTGTGACTAAATGGTCGCATTTTGTGGCCAAAATTTGAGCGAGTGCGAGTAAATTTTTCATCCACTCGCGTATGTGCGACCAGTAAATTTGCCGATTCTTTTTTTTTTAAAATTACTATTGAGTATTTTTTGTTGCTGACAAACTTCTCCTCCACACCCAGTAGACAGTAATGTGCAAATGAGCTGTTTGCCAACCGACATTAACTCCAAAAGAAGAAGAAAGGAGACAAACACCAAAGAAGAAGAAAGCGAGCGAGAGTGAGAGCGGGGGGTGAAAAACGGTGAAGCTCCTGATGTTTCACAAAGCCTTAATTTACGTTCAGCCTTATTTTTAACACAAATTCACCTTCCTTTCCTTCCCTCCTTTCTTGTCCCCATTCCAGCTGCTTCTAAGTTTTGCCAGACAGCAACAGCGTGGAACCGTTTTCTTTCGTCTTTACGTGAATTTTCGGACTTTTCAGCAGCATCTTCGTCATGCCAAGAAACCTCTTCTTAGAGAATCATTTCCTGTGCCGCTGAATTGGTCACGAAATAAAAGCCCGTAGCATTAAAAATACGTCTTCAAAATAAAAGCCTGAAGGGAATGGTTATTTTAACACTAGCAAAACAAAGGCTTGCCAAAATTGATGAACTGATCAACAGACCTTTATAAGAGTAATTTACACGTGATTCGGTATAAATACATAACGTGCACATGCATAACACATGCCTGTACTCAGCACAAGCTCTTTTTTATTACAGATTTCAGCCGTCTGAAATAATACATAAACTGAGCAGCCTTGGTGGAGTACTGCACTCTCTGAGTGCTTTTCTTATGTTCTGTCAAGTGAAATGTGAATTGAAAACATAGTTTCTGCATTTACTGTGCAAGCATTTGTCAGAAATACAGTTAAAATGAGAGGAAATGTGAAAATTTACTTTGCAAGTCGATTTTGGCGTGCGCCCCTAAATTTTCTGGTTGCGCTCCTAAAATTTTAAGTTAGGGGCCACTGTGCTCCTAGGAAAAAAAGTTAGTCTGGAGCCCTGTGAGCTGTGGCCCCTTACACACTTGACCTCACACCATTCAACTTCTGTTTCCCAAACTGATTATCCATTTGCATGAGTGCCATTTTCAGAGTGATGATGACTTATCCATGCTGTTCAGAAGTATCTCAAAGTGTGACCTTACTCACGCTCCCAGAAGGGATAGCGAAGCTTAAAGATCAGTGGACTAGGCTCATTGACAGTAAAGGAGACTGTGACATTTTCTTTGAAGTACCCTGGTACTGTATGTGTCTGTTTGGTTGCAGGAACCAGACACAAGGAAGTACTGAAATAAAAGCTGAAGGGCCTTTAGCTGGGCACATTCCATGAGACACACACACACACATTGTGAAAACATTCATCGATATCATGCATTCCCTAGCCCCTTACCCTCACCTTAAACATCTTAGATCTTAGCTCAGTGCCTAACTGTTAAACTAAGCCTAATTTTCACTTAATTCTATCTGTTAACCTATAACCAAGACTACAAATTGGTCCTCACAAAGATAGCATCCCATCATCACCACCCAAACCAGACGCACACAAGCCATTACCTTATGGCTCAACAGTGTGACAGAATAGCGTGACACACATTCAATCTGCATAATCACAACAAAGCAGCCATTTTATGTGTGTGTGCAGAGCGAGAAACACATCCGTCAAAGCACTCTCACACACACACTCTTCCAAAAAGAGGGGGCCTGTGGAGTAACTTCAGAGGGTTTTGTTCGATAGATGAGGAGGTGGAGGGGGAGTCAGATTTCTTTAAAGAAGACTTGAAAACATTGAGCAAGGGAGACAGAGCGAGAGAGTGACAGAGACGCGAGTATGAGGAAAGTGAGGTCCTCCAGTGTTCTTGGAGAAAGTCTTCATTTTGCGTTAGTCTTTTAACATCTTCCTTTCACTCTTTTAGATGGTAAAATGCTGTGTGTTGTTCAGTTTTTACCTGTTTGGCAGGCTGGTTCCACACATACATTTATGTTTCTGTCATTTATTCATTTTATCTCAGGTATTTTTAACTGGGTGTTGTTTTTATTGGTGACTCTGCATCATCATTTCATTCTGCAGTGTATCTCTGATGTAAGTTGTCTTAATGATAATAAAGTAATCTGATCTTTAAGAGGACTTCAGATTGAATTACCTTAATTTCCTACAGCTATATTAGCTATAACTACAACTTGTCTAACCCTAACATAAATAACATAAACCTCACCTTACCCTAACCAGTTCTTCACATTAAAATGTAATGTCTTACATTATGGAAATAGCTTATCTTTGTCCCTAAAAAGCAGCCAGTTTTCTGCAACAGAAATATATACACACACAGCATCATCTGAGGGAGCGGTACAATACATATATTCAAACACAAAAAGAGTGTAAGTGACGGGAGAAAATTTCCAAGCATCAGTCTGACATGACCACCTTATACAGAAATTTGCCAGGATCAAACAGAATTCTTGTAAATAATGCAATGATCGGATTAATTTTTGTATTTCTGTAATATAAAGCTCCAAGGATTTGTGCAGAGTACTCAATAATTATGCCATAAAGACGGTGTTGAAACACTAATAAACTATTAATGACTTTCACATTAGCAATTGTTGGCTTTTACATCTGAAGTTTTTTCCTTCAGAGAAGAATTTTTAGTGCAAGACAAATAGCTTTAAAGGGCCTTTCAAAAAGACTTCAGGCAAAACAAAAGAAAAATATGAATGCTATGTTATGGTATAGGCTGTGCTGAGCTACATGCTGAGAAGTATGCTAGGTGTTCTTAGCCATTTTTTTTACTAAACCTGTAAAACCAAATAGATTATGACCAAACAAACTGACTGATTGACTGACTACTCATGTGGCTGTAAGCACAGTCTTATTTTCACTGATAGAAACTACAAAATTAATACCAGAGTTTAAATAAACCGGAATTACCATTTAACTCAACTACAACATTATGTGCAAAACTGGCAAGTGGGACATGGCACAGGGGGCACTCAGCTTTAGCTTTATCACAAGTGTGTAATAGCAAACACTAAACAAAATCAGATCACACACACACACACACACACACACACACAAGAGATGCAGACAGACGTGCAATGGAAATGTCTTCACCCCCAGCAGCAATTTCTTTTCAACAGGATAAAAACTAGGCTGAAATGTGAAAAAGCCCTTTGAGGCGGGTCTTTTCACCCTGACAGAGCCAGAAGAAGAGGGAGGGGGAGACAGAACAGCTACCGCTTTTCAATTGGGAAGCATTCAGCCAGAAAGCTCAGGCATTCAGCATTTTGTATCAGTCTTCTTTCCCTCTCTTCTTTATCGCCATGAAAATATGTTAACGCGAGTAAACTTGAAAAATATGGTAAATAAACAGATGTCATGACATTCACCACAATTATAATGATTACAACCCAAATAAGGTAAAATCAAAGAAAATGCTGTAAAGAAAAAAATAGAAAGGAAATAAATCAAAAGCAGAAACTGGAAAAAAATCTAATGATTGAAAGAAAAGATCAGAAGAGAAACATGTGGATGTTGTATTGTTTAGGAGAGAAGAGACATAGTGACATAGGTATTGAGAGGGCGAAGAAGAACGGGAAAAACTTGCTTAAAAGGACCTACAGACATCTTGATGAAGGGGGAAGGGCAGTCCAGTGACGACTCCTCAGCATTGCCTCACTTCCTTGCCCCCTGTTTCTAAGACTGGTGTGTGGAGTAAGGCTTGTCTGTTTT
The DNA here is from genome assembly GCF_021347895.1 of Acanthochromis polyacanthus. Lineage (NCBI taxonomy): Eukaryota > Metazoa > Chordata > Actinopteri > Pomacentridae > Acanthochromis > Acanthochromis polyacanthus. The sequence goes on along the minus strand of NC_067120.1, from coordinate 29,524,369 downwards.
ATCAGAACAACTTCTATCAGATGTAAGGGTGTTAGCTGACCAGTGTAAAGCACATGACAAGTGTTTATATTGGTCTAAAGCCTCCATCTGATAATAAATGACTTCTATTTACATTAAAACAAGCAAGTCTACAGCCACAGTTACTTGTATTTAAGTAATTTGAGTATTATTGGGTAACCTGATCTTGAAGAAACTTTCACAGCATGTAGATGCGCTAATCTGACTTCGCCAACCTATTCTGCATTACACAATTATCATTCTGCTATTGAAGGGGGGGGACTCTGAATTGTTTATTTTTCCTTATACCAGTCAATTGTATAGGGTGAGGCAACGCAAAGGATGTGGCTTCAGTGATGGAGGAACATTTATGATGGAACATTTGCACGTAGGTGTGAAATAGGATTACACAATATTTGTTACAATTTGGTAATCACAGACAAACGTCTGACATGCGAGGCCAAGATTCTTAAATCAGCAAGGAACCTGTACCTATTCACATCATTACAGTTGTGTAGTTCCAAGTCTTCACCTGAGTGTAAGCCACTGTTGCAGTTTTCCCAAGATGCGCTAGAAGCTGGGGCACCTAGTTTTCCCACATTTCACCTCATCTTATTCTGATTTCACTCTGTCATTTCTTTCAGCTAAGAAGAAGCTTAAAAGAACCAAAGATGTTGCGCATACCTCAATCTTGTCTGTTTTAGCATCTCCCCAGTATAGTTTTCCTGCTGCATAATCAATGGCCAGTCCATTGGGCCAACCCAGAGAGCTGTTGAGGAGAACCACTCTGTCCGTTCCATCCAGATTGGCTCGTTCAATTTTGGGATGCTCACCCCAGTCAGTCCAGTACATAAAACTGAGAGAGACAGAGGTTGCAAGAGAAGACAAAGTTTAGTTTAATTCATAGAGGAATGTGCACGAACACCCTGGCATTCACACCTATAGACCAGCAGTTCTCAAATGGGGGTACGAGTACCTCTGGGGGTACTTGAAGGTATGCCAGGGGGTACATGAGATTAAAAAAAATAAACATTAACAACTAGCAACAATTCAAAAATCCTTTATAAAATATATTTATTCAATAATTCTTCAACAAAATACAAATGAAAGTTCATAAACTGAATTTCATATCAAGTAGGCCATTCCATTTTATTACCATGAACCCAGTTGATGGAAGAGTTTAGACGAAAGAGTTTATTTTTTAAAATTCTGTTGAACCACGGTTCAAAAGCAATGTCTGATTTTCACTGGTTAATATTCATAGATTTTTTTTTTTTTTTTTACTTTTGTCAATTCAAATTGTTTCTGTGACCATTGTGGGTGTTTCTTTCATTAACCGAGGGGTACCAATAATTTTGTCTACGTGTGTAAGAGGACACTTTACGTTTATGGTTATTTCTGTGTAGAAATCTTTATTTACAGTTGAATCAACTATTTATTTTCAACAAGTTTTTAGTTCTTTTTCTCCAAGTAGTTGAAGAAAGACCACTACAAATAGTGCTGTATTTTATGTCTGTCTCTTTTTGTCAGCCAAAAATGCTTTGCCTTGGTTGGGGGGGTACTTGAATGAAAAAATAGTACACGGGGGGTACGTCACTGAAAAAAGGTTGAGAGTCAATGCTATAGACAATTTAGAGTTACCAATTAACCATCGCATATTTTTGGACTGTGGAAGGAAGGGGGAGTACTCAGAGAAAACCCACACATGCACAGGGAGAACATGCAAACTCCATGCAGAAAGATCCTGGGAAGGTGGGGATGCGAAACAGGGATCTTGTAGCTGAAAGGTGAAAACACTAACCACCAACCGACTGTGCAGTCCCCAATCAATTCAATTCTATATTATTATTATTATTGTTATCATTATCATTCTTGAAAATATCTAATTCATTAAAATCTCATGTTCTTGACACGTGGTCAGGCCAGGCACTTTTCCCACTGTGGCATGACCACAAAGAGTCACAGTGTCAATAAAACTCATCAAATGCCGGACTTTGCATTTACACACACAACACCTACCCAGCAACAGGGTCAAGAACAATGGCTCTGGGTTCATCTAAGTTCTCAGAAATCAAAATTTTCCGTGACGTTCCATTTAGCCTGGTAACCTGTAACACCACAACATTCCAATATTAAAACACAGCACAACATGACACTTCTATTCAGCCAACCTGTTTGTTTTTTGTCTTTGGATGTCTTTTATCTTGAATAACAATAATCTCGTGTACTCCTCGAATAAACAATGCAGACATAAACCACTGAGGCATGATTGAAACTACATTCACATTCACTCAGCAATGTGAAAGAATGAAATGAGAAGGGATGCTCACAGGGCTGTCATTATTATAAATATGCACTACAAGTGATTAAACTCTGTCTTCTTAATTTTAAAATTGATATAAATAATTTAATATCAAAAGGAAAGAATACTTTTGCATAGATAGCTTTAAAAAAAAATAAAGCCGTAATCTAACGTTTTTGATATACCTCGATCCGGTCAGTGCCAGTGTCAGTCCAGTAAAGGTTTCTGGCAACCCAGTCGACGGCAATTCCATCTGGGTGGTTAATCTCTGTGGTAACCAGCATCATGGCATTGCTGCCATCAATGTGAGATCGCCGGATAGCCCGAACCTCATCATCTGTCCAGTAGACATAACCTTCAACTGGATCATAGTCAATAGCTATGGCATGACGAATGTCATCGACCTGCATGAGTAGAGAAACAATGATTATGTTGATGATGAAATGAAACCCTGACAAGACAGTACTACTAAGTCTGTGTGTGTGTTTACCTGTAGTACGATGTCAGTGAAGTCTGGCAGGTCCAGTGAAATTCTCCTCAGGTCTGTCCTTCGTGCCAGCAGCAAAACCTGCTCTGCTCCTAAACAAGCCAGTAAAGCTGTATTAATTGTTTACTCATGCTAACTTTTTCCACCACCTTTTGTAGTTGAAAAGTTCTCACGAGAGGGTTTATGGCAGAAGTGAGAAGTTCTCAGTTTTCTGACTTTAGTGCATATGAACATCAACACCAAATTAATACATACAATTTCAGCTTTAAGATGACTCCTTTTACTGACATGGCATTCATCGCTGCTACTACACACACACACACATACACACACACACACACACACACACACACATATATATATACATTATATTTGAGAGATGTGAAAGTTTCTTGGGATTCTTCCTGTTTTTTTTCTCCATGTCCCCAAACAAAAAGAAAAGAAAAAATTAAACCTGGGATCAACATGTACATTTTTCAAAATTTCACCCAGGTGTTACCAATGCTGGGAAAAAAGGTCACTCTACCTACTATACATGTTTTACTACTTCTATTTTCAACTTTTTGTCATACTTGCTGCATCCCTGTTCTGTGTAAACACAGTCTGCAATTTAGCTAAAAAGTCCTAGGTGCATCACTAATGGTTTCACAGTGGTGCAGAGGAGGAAACATTTCCTTTTCCCTTTTACAGAATCTGGTGCAAAGTGTTTCTATTTTTTTTGACAAACTCATAAATCACAGTTTCTTGCTCGAAAAACTGTTTTTTAAAAAGATAACATGCCTTTCGAACCCCTGGACAAGTTTTGAGCGTTTACAGTTTTAAAGTAATTAATAAGACAAAGTTACAGATATACTAGAATTGTGTGTTTTGGGGTATTTAAATATTGCAGGTTCACACACATATATGCAACTTGTAAGTCTAGGTGTTTGAAAGAATAATAGTATGTGAATATTTCTTTTGTAAATTAATGATTCTCCTTTTCTGTAAATTATCGAAAAGAGTTATTCAGTGAAATGTTTTGCTATTTCATAGTTCCCTGTGCTATGTGGAGTAATCTTATTGATGGCAGCGTCACAGTCACTCCCTGTTTAAGATGACTTCGATTTGCCTGATGCTCGACCACCTAAACATCACACTAATAAATGTATCTGTGCAAGTTAGAATGTGCCTGACGCATAAAATAGAGCACTAATAGGCAAAACATTTGTTTGATTTAATTATATGACAGATTCTTTTGCCATGCTTTAATCCTTCTAAGTGATATACAGAAATTAGGTGTAATCGTATATCTCCTGCTTGACTAAAAACTAGTCTGCTGTCGTGTCACTATGGACATAAACTTGACAAATAACTTTTTTTCTCATTGGGAAAAATGTAACTTTTTCCAAGGCTTGTGTCAATAACATTGTGTAGATGCTGAAGTGCCATCCAGCAGATTCAAGTCTGAGTGGAGCCAAATTCTAAAGTCTCATATCAATTGATCTATGATGAAAAAGATTTCAAGGCTGAGCCAAGCTCTACTATTATCAGTTTCCTTGGGTCCTTCCTTACATTAACAGTCTAGAAACAAAAGGCTCAACAGTCCTGAGGGATCCAGCACTGTGTTTGGCTGTTGGTTGATTTGAGAGGAACCAAACGTACCTCATGGGAGACAACTAACAGTTTTTTTCTTTATATCTTATTAATCTGAAACTGAAGGGCTCACATTGATGCAGCTCTGAGTGTCTCTTGCGATTCTTCTATCTACCTATCTATCCCTTTAATTTCACATTTCAAAACAGCTCACATTAATTTTTAGAAAAAGCAATGACTATCCAGTGGAAATAACCCTGACTTGTCATAAAAACCTACATTTTGTAAACAGTTTGAAGATAATAAATGACCTGTAGCTAAACTGTAGTATTTCCACCGTATTACCTTGGGAAAAAAGAGAGGCTGGGTACTACCTCAAGGAGACAATGCAAAAAAGGGAAAACTACAAATAAAACTGAAAATCTACATTTTCAAATTGTTATTTACATGCAGTCAATTTACTTCAATAAGAACCTACACCACATTTTGCTGTCAAATATGGTTGCACTAGTTGGCAACTAGCAAGGTTGAATAAATCAAAGAAAAAAAAAATTAAAAGAAAGAAGGGACAGCATCTGTGATTCCACTCTTCTTTTCGCTTGACTTCATTTTGAGACACTTAAAGACCCCTGACAAACAGTCTCATACACACACACGGTCTGCTGCCAGCACAATAACAAACGGCTTCAATTTAACCAGCCAAGCAAAACAAATTAGAAGCACAAAGACACACACACACACGCACACATTCACACCCACACACACACATACACACACACACAGACACACACACACACACACACACACACACACACACACACACACACACACACACACACACACACACACAGAAGGCTGACACAATAGAGCATTGTTGTTTTTATTGTGGCTAAGTGATTGGTTGGCATGCTTCATTCAAATTTAATACAATCGCATAACACAGGCTAACAGACAAATTCGAACAGTGCTGTGTTATTGCAGAATAAGGCTCTATTGTTTTGGCATCGTGGGAATCAACATGGCGGCTAGTCCGTTGGTGATCCACTGTGCTACCAGAGAGACTCCTTTTACTTGTTTTCCTGCTAATATACCCTAAAGTGCATTGTAACATCAAATAGCAAAACAATGGCAATTAAGGTCAGCAACAGCTCACACTATACACCACATTCTATACAACACTAGGACGAGGCTAAAATAGAATGTGTCAGTTATCAAATTCTGTGCCAAGTGGTTTGACTAGTTCGACAAAACAGCCTCACTCACAGTCGACTTGCAAGCTTTCTTTGGAGCTTATGACCATATCATTCAGAGCAGTGGGCCCAGGCTACTGTTACACATGAATATGTATGGATCCACTAGGGTACAAGTGACAAAATTTTCTTTGTCAGAGGTGTACGCAGTTCACTGCATAGATGTCCATGCACCAACAATTTTTTGGGATGCCACAGACAGTCACCAACTGCATTAACTGAAAAAATGCAAATCTTATGTGCATGTAAAGAACGTGTCCAGATGATACATACACTAGACAGTACTACAATATGAACAACTGCACCTCTGCGGTTTTCACATCTGTCTGTGAGCCAATCCACAATGTAATAAAACCAGATCCTCAGTTTGCCCTAAGGAACAGTTCCTGGTAACTATGCCATTTTAAATGGTAAATGGTTTACACTTATATAGTGCCTTTCTACCTTAGTGGTACTCAAAGCACTTCACAATGTTTCACACTCACCAATGGCAACACAGTTTCCATGCGAGGTGCTGCACAGAGGGGCCGAGGATTGAACCGCCAACTTTGCAACCTTGGACATCCTGGTCTATCACAGCCGCCTCAAATTTTACTCAGAAGCATCACTAAAACTGTCACAATTAGGGAGGTAGCAACTATCCTAGACACATTTTAGGCTCATGGGAGTCAGCACTTAATATCTGAAGACAAAGATAGATACTTCATTAATCCCAAGGGAAAGAGGACTTATTAATAAAGTTAAAAAATATACATTAATAACATTTAAAATATATATATTTTCTGCTACATACACTCCTGATTGTGTCAGCAGTGGATGCCCAAAGTATGGATTACAGTAAAATCCAACCGGTATCACGTAGTTTATGAAGCATTGACTAATTACACTGGTTCTGAGAAAACAATCAGCTTTGCACAGGATTACCAGTGGCTGTTTAGTTTACGGGTATACTAATGTAAATAGGATTCTTACCTGGCTTACATGTCTTTCCATCTGGTTTAAGCTGGACTCCAGTAGGGCAGGCACAGCTGTAGAAAGGATGGACTGGAGAGAGTAGGCAGAGATGACTACAGCCTCCATTATTTTCACTACAGGGAGTTTGGACTGCCATGACACAAACAAAGAAGTCCAGACAAAAAGAGAAAGAGGAATATTTTTCCTGTTAGAAATGACATGATTATTCAAAACAACTGTGCTGTAAACACTGTGACCAAATCATAATGAGCATTTGAAAAGCTCTACTTTATGTTGTGTTCTATAAAAGTAAATTATTTAGCGGTCAGAACAGATGACAGACATTGCAGATGGATTAACTCAAGATAACAGGTTGCCAGTGTATTGAATGTTTTGTGATGTACTACTGTACTGTACATAAACATAGGTAAAACATTTGACTTACTATAAGGCTGTCGATAGGGCTCCAGAACCTGTATGTCCATAGGAGAATAAATCCCACTGAGAATCTCTCTTGTTTTGTCTCCGCTGTGTTTGTTACAAGCATGGATGGAGCGAGTTTGCCAATCAGTCCAGTATAATGTCTCCTCAGACAGTGTTAGGGCAAAAGGATGGGTCAGGGTTCCCTCCACCACTGTTTCACTGCAGGATGAAATGAAAGCTTGTTAAGAATGAGAGGTGTTGGAGTCTGTCCAGAGAACTTTAAAATTTTACTAAAATGGTAGAAATAAGTGTGTGTGTGGGGGGTGGGGTGGGGGGCAAAAACTGTATCGGAAGATTTACTGTTAAGTTGTTTCCACATGTTAACTTGTCATGAAAAGGGTATGAAGTCTTCAGTGGACTGAGATTAATGTATAAATACGCACAAATTGTTTCAGTTATTAAGTTATACTTAAAAACAACACTGTAGCACTCATCAGTAGTTGAATTTTTACTTTAATGGATCTTGTGTGAGATTTGGGCCCTATGATCTTCAAAGTTGAAAATGCACAATATTATGGAAGTAAAACTGTGGATCTAATGGCGGTAATACAGGTAATTCCAGAAAACCACAAGGAAACAACACATTTATGTGCAGTCAAGATGGATCAGATGTGCCTTCCAGCACACTAGTTCAGGGAAAAAAATTAAAGAAAAAAATCTAACAGAGACTTAAACCTAGTTACAGCTCATTTTAAAGTCTTACTCTTAGATTTCACATCCAGACTGGAAAGCTCAGAAACCAGTTTTATTTGTTGTTGCATATCGTCCACCTGCTCTTTACTCCGAGTTTTAATCTCAATTCTCAGACTTTGTATCTCACTTCGTGCTCAGTTCAGATAAAGTCATTATTGTGGGTGACTTTAACATTCATTGACATTGACAGCCGTACAACTGCATTTAATTCATTATTAGACTCAATTGGCTTTTCTCAGCACATAAATAAACTAACTCACAGTTTTAATCACCCCCTGGACCTTGTTCTGACTTATGGCATAGAAATTGAACAGCTAATAGTATTTCCCCAGAAGCCTTTTCTGCCTGACCATTTTTTAAATAACATTTCAATTTACAACAATGGATTATTCAGCACTTGAGAACAAATATTACAGAAGATGTCTGTCTGGCAATGCTGTAAGTAAATGTAGGGAAGTAAGACCATGGAAGCGCTTTTCTTGGATCCTCAAACTCACGACTGCCTTCCACTGACTGGATGATGAGCCAGACTGGACACACCAAGCAGAACTTTATGTGGTGGTCATGGAGCAGTTTCGTGCACTCGTTAAAGCAGAGATGCCTGTCGATCACGCTCTTTGAGTAATCTGGAAACACCACTATGGCATGGCCATTCCAGGTTACTTGATTGTTGCGGGCTGCCCCCGCGATATGCTCCCGGTCCTAGAACCTCAGAAACCTGGTGATGTGAGACCTGGGCCGCTGGTTAGGTCCAGTGCTGATGGTCTCCTAGCTCCGATCCTGTGTGCGCGGTCGATCTCCAGTCGGTTCGGGAAATCAATTCCCCAAATCTTTGAAAAAACATCACCCAGGAATGCTCGTGCATCGTTGTTCTCACACTCTTCCGCGAAGCCAACAAAGCGTAAGTTGTTCCTCCTTTCCCGGTTTTCAAGGTCGTCAAGTTTCTCTCCAAGTCGCTCCATCTCCTCTCTGGTGGCAGGTGGCCTCTCCCAGAGCTCCTGATTAGCCTCCTCCAAGAATTCTAAATGACTTTCAACGTGGTATAGACGCTCAAAAATTTCGGTCAGCTTTGTTTCTGTGGCCAGTGCAGATCACTTTATATCATCTAGCTTCTTATGTTGAGCCTCAGGTGTGTCTTTAATAAGTTTTGATAGCCTGGAGAGCTCCCTCGCCACCTCGCTGTTCGGTGCCAGCAGGTGCTTCGTTGCTATCAAGTGGCATGTCGGCACTGTTAACCTTGTTAGCTTGCTCACTAGTCCTAGTGTTGGCTGCGGTAAAATTTGCGAATATCTTTGAATTTCCGAATTTCTTTTGACCTCCCTGGGGCATCTTGCTTTACCTTGTCAGAAAAGTGCGTGTAGCCTCGTAACTCTGAGCCTTTGCAGAGTTAATTAAAAGTTTACATGCAGGGTGAGCAGAGCCAGAGCTTCAGCCAGCCATCTCCACCGCCTGCATCACATGACTCCTTTCTTCGCCATTTTTATAGCAATACGCTACTTTTGGGAACACAATACTGTTCAAATAATGCTCTCCAGGTTATGGTGCCATAGTGTGTTCCAACACTACTTCTATGAAGACAGAGGGAGTTGTAAGTAATCAATAAAAGTTGGGACATCTGTAGGAATTGGTAGCACCGACTTTCAAGGGTTGATCAACCTCCATCTTCAAGCTGTTAGCCCATTTCTTCTTCCCTGAAAAAGGCTTTTTTTGTAAAATTGTGAAATATACATTCTTTTTCAGATTTGGGTAACCTCACATCTTTTTTTAATCTCTGGCAATTTATTATTTAACTTTGTATAGCAATTCAAGCTGATGAATTTCAAAAAAAAAAAAGGAAAAATTGGGGCGTTTTAAAACTTATTTGATCCCCTAGCAAAACATGACTCAGTATTTGGTGGACACAGACATCACAGATGTTTCTTGTAGTTGGTCACCAGGTTTTCCCACATTTCAAGAGGTATTTTAGATCATTTCTCTTTGTAGATTTCCCCGAGATCCTTAAGGTACCAAGACTGTGGCTTAAAATGTGGAGCTTCATCTCCCTCCATAGATTTGTTTTTGGATTGAGGTCTGACTAGGCCACTCCATGACCTTACTGCGCTTCTTCTCGAACCACTTTTTGTTACCTCAGCAATTATCTTGCAGGAAGACCTACCCACAACCCATTTTAAGTGCTCTGACTGAATGAAGGTGATCAGTGCTTGGGATTTCTTGGTACATTGCTCCATTTATTGTTCGCTTCATGGGGTGCAGTCATCCTATGCCTTTGGCAGAGAAACAGTCAAAAAATATAATGCTTCCACCTCCATGCTTGACTGCAGGGATGGTGTTCTTGGAGTCACAGTCAGCATTTCTCTTTCTCCAAACACGACAACTGATGCCAAAGACTTCAGTTTAAGTCTCAACTGACCAAATCACATTCTCCCAAGCTTCCTAAATATTGTTCAAATGCTAACTGGCAAACTTCAGATGGGCCTGTACATATGCCTTCTTTAGCTGGAGGACTTTGTGGGCACTGCAGGATTTCAAACCAACAGTTGTCACCTTCATACCAAGTAGCTTGCTGATAATCTTGTAGCCCTTTCCAGCTATGTGAAGCTCCACAATCTTGTCTCTAATGTCTCTGGATAGCTCCTCGGTCTTGCCCATGACAGTGAAGTTGAAGATACAAAGTATGATTCCTTGGAAAGGTTTCTTTCACACATACACACGCCACCATTTCAGATTATGAGTTTCTGATGCAGAATGGGTTAATATGTGTACCTCTTGGTCCGTTCAGATGCAGAATGGGTTAATATGTGTACCTCTTGGTCCGTTCAGATGCAGAATGGGTTAATATGTGTACCTCTTGGCCCTATAACCAATCTGGCGGAGCTACAATTCTTGTTGGTGTATAAGGGATCAAATGCTTATTAATTCAGGTGCTTCTTTACTTGGGATAGCAAATTTTCAAAGTGTAAATAAAGGGGACAAGAGCAACCTGTTTAATTCACATCCTTTAACTGTGCAAACAGACTAACGTTTTAACACTTCTGTGTCTTCACTACGGCCTTCGTTTTGCAGACCTGCCAACCTGTACGCATTTTGCGTAGCAGGTACGCAATTTGAGATCAAAATACGCTGGTACGCTCCGCCTCACTAAACTACTCAAAAAGCTGCAGACATCTGTGAGTGCTGTTAGAAATGTGGACGTGCAATACTCATGCCTGACAAAACGATGCAGCAGTGTAGTGGTGCAATTTCAACCAATCATCATAGAGTAGCAGAGAATAACAAGTCTGCCGAACCCTTGTTGGCCCGCTCTTTCCTGTCCTCTGCCTCACAGTGGGCTGCTTGACTTATTTTTTGGAAAAAATGTAATATCTTGGCTAAAAATCACCCCCTGGTAGTGATTGAGGGCTCATTTCAACTGCAATATACTTGGGAATACATCTAAAAAGATATCTTTAAGTTATATTAAAAAGTTAAGGCTGCAGGGAGATTTTTCTAGACATAAGTGTAGGGTTCCACCGATGGAATTTGGTGATTAAACGTAAATTTGAAAGGCGAGACATGATACAAAAATGTGAATCCTTAAAAGGAAAAATTGTGACAAAAAACTGGAAAAATCTACCAAATTTCAAGAATTTTTAATGAAATCTGCCCTAAATTGATGGCTTAAATGACCATTTTCGAAATTTGAAGGCAGTTGTTACACTTAGAGACATCTAGAAGTCTTTTTATACTGCAAACTATGTGTATATTAGAAGTACTACTTACAATTCCGATACATACGTGTTAACATCAATCGCCCAAGGTCCACACAGGGGAACTTAGACCTTCTTCAGTAAAATTTGATCTGTGAGAGTTGCCATAAGCCAGATTTTTTTGACACTTGTATTTTTCAACACCTGACATCCTATTCTTTCAGAAAATATATACTTTCCCATATCTGGCTTATGGCAAGTGAAAATATTCTGGGTGGTACATGAAAACAGTCTCAGAAAAAAAAGTGAAAATTTACTATATTTTTTCAAACTTTGCAGAAATCTTCTAAATTTAAGCAATTAAGAAAGTTTGGAGCAGGTAAACCTGAATATTGTTAAAATCTCTGGTAAAAATTATTAATTTCTCAAAAAGAAATAGATACTTAGATGCTAAATAGATGCTAGAAATAGATGCTAATTGGACGCCTGTGGAATGTGTCATTTCCTGAGATTCAAACTGGCCTAACTTTTTTAAAGAATAGACTGTTTGACTTGATTTTTTTTGTGTTGAACTGGATTTTTATTCTACTATAAGAAAAACAAAAATAAAAGCAATTTGGAGGGGGTCAAATTTTCTAGATTTCCATCTCCCAGCCCACTGTGTGCCTCCCTCCGCCTAAGCACTGAGAGTTTTTTTCCTATCAACATGAGTGTGAGCTGTGTGTGTGTGTGCGTGCGTGCGTGCGTGCGTGCGTGCGTGTTTGCGCGTGCGTGTGTGAGATTAGGTGGTACTCAAAATATTTCGCCAAGGTTGGCAGGTCTGGTTTTGTGTTCAGTTAAACTGAAGAATTCCCAAACAGTGGAGGTCTTTGGCATCTTGTCTCGTGTTTATGCAACAATGTGAAGCGTGACGTCAGAGTCGGCAGCCACCCGGCCATTCGGGTGGTGGTAACAAACACGAATGGATGAGCCGAGATGAGCCGAACATGGCTCATCCCACTTCGCGGGATAAGCCGAAGTGGGCCGAAGGCGAACGGAAGAGACGAGCTCCAAATATTCCTATTTTCGTCTGGGCGAGGAGGGGGTGATCACATAGACATACGTGTATATGTCATAGACATATGTGTATATGTTCATGTGATCACACGAAGGGATGAGCCGATGTGAGCCGATGTGGGCCGAAGGCGCGAATATTCGGATACCAAAATTAATATCCGGATACCTCTGTAGCGAACGAATATTCGGATATTCGGGATATTCGGGTCCAGCCCTACTCTGCACCACTGCTTCCTCTTGAATGTGCAAATCTTATGAAGTTCCTCCACTTTTGCACCCGTCCCTCTGTTGTTTGCTACAGCTAAAGTACACTGGCTAACCCTAAACACTGTAAGGCCAGCATTTTACTTGACGCATTGGCAAGTATGTGAAGGTCCACAAGAGTCAATTTGACATGAACTTTGTTATCGTCTGAAGTTTGCATGAGAAGGCTGATGATAAATGCACTGAAAGTGGAAAGGAAATGCTGAGCCATGAGAGAAATGTACTCAGAGCTTGTGCAGAGCTGTGCGTTTAAACTGGGCCCCTCACACCGCAGCTCTATTTGTGTTGGATTACTCTCTCTAGGTTTTCTTCTATTCTGTCTGTAAAGTTATTTTTCCTCTCTCCCCTCCCTGATCGTGCTCGGTTGAGAGAAACTTGAAAACCCCAAAATGTAACCCACTGATTTTTTAGGTTTCAGTACTGTATTTTGAAATTGTCTGTGATATTTGTTATCTGTGATTTATCCATTTCCATGACAGTGCTTATTTTGCAGTGTGCAAATGTTCCACTAACACAATTCACACACACATACACACCCACATGTACACCCACACCCACAGACACAGACACACGTTTCATACCGTGAGGATCCATCCAGGTTTGCTCTGTGAATGAAGCTGAGCTTGGCATCAGCCCAGTACAACTTCTGTTCCACCAGGTCTATGGTGAGACCGTTGGGCCAGTATATGTCCACATTCACTATCACTTTTCTGTCACAGAATGAACAGAGAGGCACAAAATGAATACATCAGAGGAACCAAACATTGCCTAAAATACATTTTCTGTTACTCTCTAATGATACTTACTGTACCTGTAACAGTCCCTTTATGAATTTGCGATGTTGCAATCACAACAATTCACGCAAATTCAAGCAATCTCCATGACTTCTACACAACCTTGCAATTTTGTCCAAGCACTGCAACTTATTTGCAATTTTGACCAGCCTTCCATGAGTCCCACCAATCACAGCAGTCCCTAGCGCAAATGTAATGCACGTATGTCACCGAATTCACCTCCTTGTTTATGGTTTGAGGACCCAGACATGTCTGATTCTAATGTCTCTCATTTAGCAACAAAAGTTACTGCTAAAGACTGTGAAAAACAATTCCCTGATGTTCTTCACTGTTTTACACTCTGTGCAATATAGTAGTCCCTCGCCATATCGTGGTTTACTTCTCGCGGTCTCACTGTGTTGCGGATTTTTAAATTGCATTCGGTACCGTGGACGCTTCCCGATATCATGAAATTTTGCGGTACAGCTATTTTTTCTGTATTTATTGTGGTGAGTCGCATTGAAAAGTAGCACTGGAGGACAGATATCTGCTCTTTATGCGCTATGTAACTGCTCGATGCTTCCATTTTATCACAGAGGCTACGGTGTAAATGTGGCAGGAAGTCATCAAACACACTACACTTCACACTTACGGTCCTGACAACATAACATTTAACCAAACTAACTAGGCTGACTAAACCACAAAAAGACAATAAAACACAAACACGAATAACATTGGAACACTAACATAAACCACAACAATGACACTTAAACCCCCTGAACACCCATTGTGCATTACAGCACTACAGTTCAGTCAAAGACCAGCTCTGCGATTGCTATATTATTTTAATTTTTTTTTGCAGTAAAATAAGCATTTTCTAGCCTAAAAAAATCTAAAACAATAGTACAAATATGTGAAAAAATAATTAAAATGTATTAAAAGAATATTTAATCAAAATAAAATGCGTATCATACAGCGCTGGGCTCTGATTGGCTCAGTGACCGCAGCATCAGCCTCCTCTGTCTCCCGAGTATAGCACATATTATAGAGCAGTATTCAGCATCTGGCCTTGTCCGCTTCATACAGACGTCTGATCGCTGGGCATAGCATTGCTTTGCTGTGATGTGCAGTGTGTGGGGAGGGTTTTTAAAGGCTTAAAATATATACACACGTGGACAAAATTGTTGGTACCCCTCAGTTAAAGAAGGAAAAATCCACAATTCTCACTGAAATCACTTGAAACTCACAAAAGTAACAATAAATAAAAATTTATTGAAAATTAAATAATCAAAAACAGCCATTACTTTTGAATTGTTGATTAACATAATTATTTTAAAAAACAAACTAATGAAACAGGCCTGGACAAAAATGATGGTACCTCTATAAAAGATTGAAAACTATTTGACCAGAGTGACATGATTAACTCAGGTGTGTCATTTAATTGACATCACAGGTGTTTCCAAACTCATAATCAGTCAGTCTGCCTATTTAAAGGGAGACAAGTAGCCACCCTGCTGTTTGGTGAAAAGGTGTGTACCACACTGAACATGGACAACAGAAAGCGAAGGAGAGAATTGTCCCAGGACATCCGAAAAAAAATTATAGACAAACATCTTAAAGGTAAAGGCTATAAGACCATCTCTAAACAGCTTGAAGTTCCTGTGACAACAGTGGCTCATATTATTCAGAAGTTCAAGACCCACGGGACAGTAGCCAACCTCCCTGGACGTGGCCGCAAGAGGAAAATTGATGACAAATTGAAGAGACGGATCGTTGGAATTGTATCCAAAGAGCCCAGAGCAACCTCCAAAGAAATTAAAGGTGAACTCCAAGGCCAAGGTACATCAGTGTCAGATCGCACCATTCGTCGTTGTTTGAGCCAAAGTGGACTTCATGGGAGACGACCAAGGAGGACACCACTGCTGAAAAAAACTCATAAAAAAGCGAGACTGGAATTTGCAAAAATGCATGTTGACAAGCCACAAAGCTTCTGGGAGAATGTCCTTTGGACAGATGAGACCAAACTGGAGCTTTTTGGTAAGGCACATCAACTCTATGTTCATAGACTCAAAAACCAAGCATACGAAGAAAAGAACACTGTCCCTACGGTGAAACATGGAGGACGCTCAGTAATGTTTTGGGGCTGCTTTGCTGCATCTGGCACAGGGTGTCTTGAAAGTGTGCAAGGTACGATGAAATCTGAAGACTATCAAGGCATTCTGGAGAGAAATGTGCTGCCTAGTGTCAGAAAGCTTGGTCTCAGTCGCAGGTCATGGGTCTTCCAACAGGACAACGATCCAAAACACACAGCCAAAAACACCCAAGAATGGCTGAGAGAAAAGCGTTGGACTATTCTAAAGTGGCCTTCTATGAGCCCAGATCTGAATCCCATTGAACATATGTGGAAGGAGCTGAAACATGCCATTTGGAGAAGACACCCATCAAACCTGAGACAACTGGAGCTGTTTGCTCATGAGGAGTGGGCCAAAATACCTGTTGACAGCTGCAGAACGCTCATTGACAAATACAGAAATCGTTTAATTGCAGTGATTGCCTCAAAAGGTTGTGCAACAAAATATTAAGTTATGGGTACCATCATTTTTGTCCAGCCCTATTTCATTAGTTTGTTTTTTTAAATAATTATGTTAATCAACAATTCAAAAGTGATGGCTGATTTTGATTATTTAATTTTCAATAAATTTTATTTATTGTTACTTTTGTGAGTTTCAAGTGATTTCAGTGAGAATTGTGGGTTTTTCCTTCTTTAACTGAGGGGTACCAACAATTTTGTCCACGTGTGTATCAACAAGAAAAGCACTCAGAAAGCAAAATACTCCACCAAGACTTCTCATCCTCTGACCTTGCGCTGAACACAAGAGTGTCCAGCGGTGGATTTGTAGTAGGATCACATGATCGTCAGCAGTGAACTTACACCGCGTTCACTTGTTGTCATGGTTACAGTGACGCCATGCTGGCCACTATATCTTGCAATGGGAAATCCTTAACAAATCCGTGGATCCAGACAATAAGCCGCATCACTGCCAAAATCTAATCACTTGGTCCTTGTGTCATTTCTGGCCTTCCCTGAAAATTTCATCCAAATCTGCTGGTCCGTTTTTAAATAATGTTGCACAGGACAGACAGATTCACAGAGACACGTCGGCTGATCGGCACATCACTCTGCATTTTTATTCCATACTACTCCATTGCCTCTCTTGGCGGAGTAATAATAATATAAATATTGTAGCATCAGATTTGTGTATGACTGTGTTCATTTGCATTTACTTTTTTTGTTTATTATTTTGGTGTTTATTTAAGTTGTGCCTCAGATGTTATTTTGTTGATTATTGGGTCAGATATTGTATTGTTTTGTGTTTGCTTATTGCTCTGCTCAGTGTCCCAGATGTTGGTTTCACTTTCTTTTTGTTTTTGGTACAGCTGATTTAATTGTGGTACAGCGGGAGAGTCGGTAAGAGAGCGGTCTGTGTTTGCTGTGCTGAGCGGTGAGTAAAACCTGCAGAAAACTGTCCTGTGGTGCTGGGGATGTTTCGCATGGAAGACAGCAAAAGATATGAGCATAAAAATGCAAAAACAATTGTAACTCGCCTGACCCACAGCGCTGGAGACGGGTGTGTCAACCAATATTTAAGGGTTACAATATGGTCGCTACTTCGCGGATTTTCGTCTATCGCAGGAGGGTCTGGAACGTAAACCCCCGTGATAGATGAGGGATCGCTGTATTGTTGTGGAATAACAAACAAAAATCAACGACTGACAAACACTTTTCTAACACGAAACATACTAGGAGAATGGCTGAAACGAGCGAACCACAGGTCAGAAAAATCACTGTGACAGAAGCTGTTGCATGCAGATATGTTGGAGCACTAAATGAATGATGGTAAGTTAGATTAATTACTCCACAAAGGAACGCAGTGGAGTGATGTGACAATCAGCGTACGTGAATCATTCCTCTGTCAGCAACATTACTCAAAAATGGATTTGGATGAAATTTTCAGGAAAGGTCAGAAATGACACAAAACCAAGTGTTTAGATTTTGGCAGTCATGTGGCTTATAGTCTGGATTCACGGATTTGTTCAGGATTTCCCATTGAGCTAACGGCATGGTGTCTGATAGCAGTATGGTACCCATGACAACAAGTGAACACTGCCTCAGCTGCCTGCTGACGATCACGATTGCAATCCTATGACAAATCCACCACTGTGGTGGACTTATCAGAAATGATACAATGAAAAATCGATTAAATTGTGGGGGTGTTTCTAAGTCCCATCAATTCCTGCCGCCAGCTACATATTTAGGCCATGAGATTTGGTATGTGTACATAATGCACAAATGCACAACACATGCTTGTGCTCAGTGCAAAGTCAGGGAATGAACAGTCTTGGTGGAGTACTGCACTCTCCCAGTGTTTTTCTTGTTAATTGATGTGACAAGCTGTGAGCGTGTGTGTGTAAATGCGTGTGTGCCAGGAAGTGAAACTAACTTTTTAAGCCACTGACAGATATGCCCAAATATGATTGATTCAATAGTAAATTAACATTTGTCAATTATCAATCACACAAATTATCATTTGTGCTTTAAATGTTCCAACCACTTCATGTTAAATCAGTGGCTGGTGCCAATTTCCCACCGTGGTGTGTGAGCTAGTGTAAATAGGTTGAAGCATGTTAAAGAGTTAGTTTCAGAATAAATATTGTCAATAAGGATGTTGAAACATGTTCTAATAGCTGAAAAAAATGCAACTTTTTAGGAACTATCTCCCACAATTTCATCGCAAGAAATATGCTGAAAACATCGCAACTTGCATCGCAATTTATTTAAAAAGCTGCCAGGAACTCTGGCATTTTAGGCCACAGCAATCTCGAAAAATGCCAGCGAAATCCTGGAAGGACTGCTGCAAATGCACATGCACTGGGGAAACTGTTCTATGAAAATACTACTAATATTATTCTAAATTCAGAAAGTTTATAGTTACAGGTTTTCTATAGTTACACTACCTGTTGCTTCCATCCATGCCAGCACGCTCTATCCTGGGCTCCTCTCCCCAGTCTGTCCAGTACATGTAGCTAAAAGAAAAAAAGAGAAGAAATATGTCAGTCATACAAACACTGAGCCATTTTGCAATATGTATTTACCGTTTAATGCTTATCAGTACTGAAGAATCAGAGATTACTGAGACAGCTTCTCAGTCTTCTGCTTTCTGGAACTTGTAAAAGATGTTAAATGTCACATTTGTCCGTTACTAACTGAACACCATGCCTGAGTAATACAAAATTCAGTTTCTGCTTTTCCTGACTTCCTTTTATTATTACAACTATAGCTACTTATCTTAAGCTTCCATCCTGTATCTCATGCATATTAAACATATTAGAGCATCTAGATCAAGTTCGCATTTTTCATCTGTTACTTAAGTAAGAGAAAATTTTAAATATTCTAGACTCATTACACATAAAGTGAAATATTTTAAGCCTTTTTTGTAAATCTCAACTAGATGAATATGGCTTATAGCTTATGAAATTCAGAAAACCAGTATCGTAAAATATTAGAATATTTCATTTTGTGTTTAAGCAAATTGCTATTTAAAAAGCATAAATATGGAGTATCTCTTTGAATAATGTAAGGTAGACCTTAGAAGGTCATTGCTAAAAGGCTGGCTGTTGACGGAGTGCTGTATTCAAGCATGTTCATGGAAAGTTGACTGGAGGGGAAAAGTGCGACAAGAAAAGCTGTAAAAGTAACACTGATGACTGCAGCCTTGAAAGAACTGTCAGTAAAAGTCAACTCAAGAACCTGAGAGAACTTCACAAGGACAGAGGCTGGTGTATCAAGAGCCACTAAGCCCAGACCTCTTCAGGTAAAAAACAACTGTCATATTCCTAATATCAAGACAATCAGACATTAGAAACTTATTACCTGGGGTGAGGAGGAAAAAAACTGGACTGTGGCTGTGCACTCCAAAGACCACTTTTCAGGTGAAAGTATCTATTGCATTTAATTTGGAAATCGAGGTCCTAGAGTCTCGAAAAAGTGTCACATCAACTATGTTGGTTCACTGTCTTTAATCAGGTCAAAAGTGAACGCAACATCTACCAGGAGATTTTAGAGAACTTCATGCTTCCATCTATTGACAAGCTTTATGGAGATGCTGATTTAATTTTCCAGCAGGACTTAACAGCTGACCACAGACCCAAAACTACAACTAAATGGTTTAATGACCATGATGTAACCGTGCTTGACTGGCCAGCCAATTCACCTGACTTGAATCTCATAGAACCCCATGTGGTGTTTTGTCAAAAGGAAGATGAGAAATACCCAACCTCTAAATACAGACGATATGAAGGCTGCTATGAAAGCAACCTTCAAAAACACCTCCAGCTGATCACCTCCATGCTACCTGTATTAATGACATCATCTCAATTATGAAAAAGTATATAGCTTTTCGTGATGTTCTAATTTTCTGAAATGCACCAGAAGATGCTCCCCTAACTTTTATGCTGAGCATATTAAACTGAAAAAACAAACAAAAAAACCCTTCTTGAAAAATGTGGGAGAATCTGTTACTATGTCCCAGTTTTCCCCGCTATGGAATACTGATCAGCTTATACCTGGCAGAAAAGATGGAGGATTGAAATTATGGAAAACTAAGGCAATCCAGGCAATTAAGGATCTGTATATTAACAGAAAATTGCTTACATTCAGTGACCCCTGAAAAATATGAAATTCCGCAAAAACATTTTTACAAATATTTGCAGGTAAAAAAAATTTGTCATCTCGATCTAAAAAAATTATGTGATTACCTGAATTATCATTAATTGAGCAAACAGGAAAACAGAGAGAGAACGGCCTATTGTCAAAACATCATAATCTGTCAAATTCCAAGGACTCTCTATAGACTTACTGAACGCATGGAGAAATGACCTACAAGAAGACATAGATGAAACAAACTGGAACAAGGAGTGTCTGAAGGCCCAAAAACAAACCATAAATGTGTAACTGCAGTTACTACAATATAAATGGTTAACAAGGGTTTATATAACCCCTGAAAAACGCCATCATATTCCTGATACGTATGTTAAATGCCAAGATAATAAAGGAACTCTTATTCACTGTTTATGGGAATGTTCAAAGACAAAAAGACTTTTGAATGCGGTCATCAGTTGTATGTCTGAGGTATTTAACGTCAAGATTTCGTTTTGTGCCAAACTTTATACACTGGGAATATATCCCAAAGATTTTTCATATGGTAAGAAACAAACTAAAGTGTTGGACTTTGGATTGTTGCATGTCAGGGGAGTTATTGCCTTGAGCTGGAAGACATGGAAGCGCCTTCTGTAAAACAATGGATAAAAGAACTATCAGAATGCATCGGATTGGAAAGACTGACTTGCATTACCAAAAGAGAACTGGAGGAATTTGTACAATTATGAAAGCCATATATGAATGTTATAGTACCTGGAAAACAGGAACATGACATTCCAGCTATTACTGTTTATGTTTTATTATTATTTCTGTTATGTACATGTTACTTGGTTATGCATGTGTACATATATATATATATGTGGTAATGTGTCATTCGGTGCAGGTCTACTAGGTGTAAATGGGTGTGTGTGGGGGGGGTTTGTGCTTTGATCTGTCTTCTTTATGTATGCTATCATTTGTCTTGTTTTATAGCATAATTTTATCTTGGTTTGGAATTCAGTTTTTCCCTTGGTTTGAACTTTGTAAATTGTACTTAGCTCAAGGACATTCTAGCTATATTCTTTCAGAATGATTTGCTTGCTGAGCATACCTCTTTGTAAAAAACAAAAAACAAAAAACAAAACTCTAAACAACTTCACAATTAAGAGTTTAAAATGCTTATTCTTTATGTGTCAACAGGTATAAACTGGCCAAAGTATACTCCGGGGTATACTTTGGCCCCAGTTAATACCTGGGTATACTTTGGTTGCGGGGTTAATCTGGCCTGTTATAGGGGCTTTCTCATGGTCCATTAAGCACTTCTCCTCTGTCTTTCATACAGTTTATATACCACCATTGCATTATCACTAACTCTGTGTCTTCTCTCTCTGTAATTTGTGTTTGTTCTCTTCAGGTGTCTCTGGACTTGGAGCTACATGTCTCTGATCTGTAGTTTCTGGCCTCACCAATCTCCAAAGTGTTCATTTTTCTCTGATGTATTTTATCTTTTTTCCATCTGCTATTCTGCTTGACTGACCTGAATTGAATTGGACTAACTGAATTGAAACTGTAGTGGTTATGGTACAGCATTCTGGAAAGAAGTAATATTTTTGAACAGCAAAGCCTCGACACCACTTCCACCAATAATTAATGCCAAAGATGAATGGATTACTCATAAATATACTACATGGTTGTTGCATTTAACAATAATTTCACTCCATCATGTCATATGATTGATAATGTGGACACATCTATTGGAAAATACCTCTAAATTGACAAACAACATGTCTCTCTCAGCTTATCACACATTGTAAGGTATAACCAAGAATACAAACACATGCATGAAGAAGAAAAAAATGAGAACAGTTTAAAGTTTCAGCCTCTTTCTATTGGCTAGCAGTATTTTTCTGCCTATGTAAACTGATTCCAAGTATGTTTTATTTTTGCTATATTGGCTCTTTGCATTGGCTTCAATATATTTTGTCCTCATTTTGAAACACCAATTTCTTATTTTCTTAGACTTGTCTGTGTCATTTTGCCTCAGATATATTAAAGCACACCATACCTTGGAAAAGACTCTGTGTTCGCATGTACTGTTTGTACAAATTTTGTGATATCATAAAATCCTTGACATTGTTTAGCTACATCTCCACACCTTCACTTTTCTGTCACACACCGATGTACACCACATCTTGACATGCGTGGGTGTGTGAGGGTCTGTTCAACACTGCTTGCAGCTTTAGTTTTCCCTTTCCTTCCTTTTATTCCAGATTGAGTCACAAAAAACAGTGACATGCCATTTTTTAGTGATGTGACCAATCACGTTTTGAAGTGTTTCTCTATTGATGTTGAAAGCATTTTTCTGTTTCACAGAACAAATAAACTTTGTTCTGTGAAACAGTCAACATGGAGTGTCACATTTCTATGATACTCTTAACAGACCCTTGTGAAGCAGTTGTCCTTATCTTGTAAACCTATAACCTACAATTATCATGACTGATTAGCTTTCCACATTCTCTTTGGACATACACAGGTACAGTGGACAGCAAAACAAATCAGCAGATCAACATATAAAAACAATGCTATTTTCTCCTTTATACTTTACAGTGTTGCCCTTGTAAGTTCCAACACTGCCACAAGGCTGGTGATATTTGACAGGGAACAATGCATCTCTTCAACACTGGAGTTGCTTGTTTTCTCTGTAGTTCTTTCCTTGTTGATGCAGAAACTAAATTATTCTATGCTAATGAAGGGACTTGGCCAAAATCAATTTCTGATATTCACAGAAGTTTAAGATGATTTTAAAAAAAAACTTAAATCAAGAAGTTGGTGACGAAATTTATGCTTTGAACTGATGTAGCTATATCTTTTCCTCAATTAGTTTTCCAGTACGTATTATGGTAGTAGATTTTTATACCCCTAACATTAGCAAAAGTCAGAAGCTCTATGGATTGAAATGACTGACGAAATCAGCATGTTCACTGTTCACATTATCTGTCCATATGTCTGTGTGCTGATGTAAATTCAGAATAATTCTGAAATACATTCAGCCCTGCTGAAGCTTTTTTAAATGAAGAGATCTTTATAACTGATGTAACTGATTTTCCATTTACCAGCCCTGAATCCCTGCCAAAAATGAAAACTTCATAATCTATCAGTACTTCGAAGAGTATGCGAGTGTGCATGTTTGTGTATGGTGTGTTTTGTTACCGTTGAGCAGGATTAAGGGCAATAGCTCTTGGTTGGTCCAGGTCCATCCAAAACAGGACCTTCCTGGAGGTGCCATCTAGGTTGGCCACTTCAATTCGATTGGTTTCCGAGTCTGTCCAGTAGAGCTTTTTACCCAACCAGTCACAGGCCAGTCCATCAGGACTGTCCAGCCCTGATATTACCACAGTCTGGCCTGTTCCCAGTGCCTCTTTAAAGGCTGCAAACAGAAGACATACGACATTTAAATGAAATGGGAACAGGGAGAAGAATGTGTTTTTTAGTAAATCCTTTAAATGTGCAGGTTACTAAGCCACCACTAGAGACGCCCTTTATGAGGAAATTTTCACCAAGCAGGCAAATGATCATTCAGGAAACAGTATGAGGTCTTACAGTTGGATGACTGATTCCAGTATGTCTGTTTGATGGCCTCCTCGCTGACATCTGTCCAAAATATTAAGCCCTCAGCATACAGGAAGTCCACTGCTGCTGCATCCTCCAGGTCACTAACAACAATGGCTGATTCACCCCGCACACCGTCTGCATCGACCAATCGCACATCACGACGGTTGGCAAAAAGGAGGAAAGGTGACCCTGCAAGAGAAAAGATATTTCATGTAATATTTGAAACATTACACTAAAATTGTTTATACCAAAGCACACCAAACACAAGAGTTATCTGTGACAATAGCTTGATTGTGGATTATAATGTAGTACTATTCCATTCAGCCGAGGGTTCTTCTTAACACCAAATTATTCATTTTGACAATTCACCTTGAAGACTGTGAGAACATTTAGATGAGTTATGTCTTTTAGTGTGAAAATGGTGATCAGCCCATCTGTAGAACAAAGTCTAGAAAACTCTGGAATCTCCATGGCGCTCAGCATAGGATAATAAATCACAATGTACACAACTGAACTGACAATTAAAATAAATTATTATACCCTCAATCAACCTCCCATCTTATGTTTTTCAGAATAAAATACACACATTATGCAGGTTGTTTAAAGGTCCACTGTATCTTTAGGATCACTACTTTAATACCTACACATGTTAAGCTCATAGCCAAGGGCAGCACTATGAAGCCAGTCCTACATATCCCAGCTTGATAAAAACCTAATCTCAGTCAGAGAAACGGGTATTAAGAAGGTCGATACCAACTTTCTTTGTCAACTCAAGCTTTCTGCTTCAGACTTTGAACAGATTCACATTAAAGAGGGCGTTGATCGCGCATGTGACTCATCTTCTGCACTAAATGAACCAATCGTGTCCTGCCTACTACAGTCAACAGGCTGTTACAATATAGAGCTACAAGGAATATGAAAAATTATGCTGGTTAAAAACGCTGCCACTGCAAATGATACGAGATAGAAATGCTGATAGAAAATTGTGTGTTAATAAATTTATTTTACCCATCAGCACAGCTGCTTATTTCTAACTGCCAGCTGCATGCACATTTAGGTCTGACACTGTCCCATAAGAAGGATATCACCTTAATTTTTTCACACAATCAAAGAAAAATTTGTGGTATTGATTAAATATTCTCTATAATAAATACCAATAGACTAATTACTTTTCTAGTCTGTGTTCTATCAGCTGCCGTACCTGCATTTGTAAGTCGGCTTGACAGCAAGTCAGGACCGCATACTTATGTGACGTGTGCATCACCAGCAGAATACATGTCAGGTTCAGCGGCAAAGCAATGAATACAGTGTACGATACTGTAACTACACGGCTTCATTCAGTGTTACTAGCAACGTACAACTCAACAGGTTTGTAGATAAAACATTTTACCTCAGCTGAGAATCAGTGCATCTCATAAATAATCGTCAAGAAAGGATTTCGTTAAAGGGAGACACTTCTTACAACCGACTAAAATCCAAAACTCTGATCAAAACCTGCTCCCGACCAGGTTAGCTCCACAGCAGTTACCATGGAGATCTAACCAGGTAAAAAGAGAGCCCCTTCGTGATACTGAAAAAGTACTTTAAGCTCAACATACCTCACTAACCCAATAATAACACTTCATAGTACAGCCCTCAAGTTACCAAAATACCAAACATTTTTACAAGACATGACTGTTACTCGCTGGTCCAGACATTAGTTAACTATTTGTCTGTCAATGTATAAATTTCATAATCCTGTATCTGTTACAGCTCAGTAACTCTGAGATGTTATCCTCCCACTGTTGAAGGCAGTAGCTGTCACAGCAGCTGCCACAATGCCTCAGGGAAACTTGTGGTTTTGGAGGATAGCATAGCTGCTACGCTGTGGTTTGGCACAGCCATGCCTGCTGTAATTCCACAGGATTAAGACATAGTGCCTCTGTTTGTACGGACGCTGTCCCAAACCAGTACCCGGTCTTTAAAAGAGACATGACTTTGCAGTCGTTTTAATTGTGTGTGGATGGCTGCAGCTAATGTGCTTTTAGCAATTATAAGTTAAGTCAATATTTTTTTGCTATTTAATGTATAATTCTGGAAACCTAGTGCTTACTTCATCTACTCTTCAAAATTCCTAATGTACCAGAGTCGATTTTGTGGCAAACATTAAGAGTCAGAGTTTAAAAATGGTTTAATCACCATATGGAAAAACATTCAGGGTATTTAGTTCATTTCAAAAAGTAATCTGTAATTGATTTTTAATTTCCTGCAAGAGTCGAAAGACAGTATAATTAGTGATTCTAAATCGGCTGTAGGTGTTAATGCAAGCATGTTTAGTTCTGGCCCTGCGATAACATTAGTGAACCATCAATGGTACACCTTTCACCCAATGTCAGCTGAGATAGGCTCCAGGTCCCTGTGCTCTCTACAAAACACAGCTGGTACAGCAAATATCCATCCATCCATTCTCTATACACCGCTTTATCCTCACTAGGGTCGCGGGGAGGCTGGAGCCTATCTCAGCTGACTCGGGCGAAGGCAGGGGACACCCTGGACAGGTCACCAGTCTGTCACAGGGCTACATATACAGACAAACAATCACACTCACATTCACACCTACGGGCAATTTAGAGTTATCAATTAACCTCAGCATATTTTTGGACTGTGGGAGGAAACCAGAGTGCCCGGAGAAAACCCACGCAGGGAGAACATGCAAACTCCATGCAGAAAGATCCCAGGCCCACCCGATGGATGACTAATGTTGATTAAAATCTGCATCCTATCCATGCCTAATCCTTCTATCAATGTCACAGCTATCACTCTCCAGGAACAAGAACACTGAGATTTTCATGCACTACTCCCACTCACACACAGGTGACATTCTACGGAACATGATACAACTATCAATAAATAAGTACAGGTATAAGAACTGCTAAGTTCATCTATTTAAAAAGTAAATTAAAAAATGACAGCACATTTCCTGTAAAGACGTAGTGCTAGTGTTGGCTCACCTCCCTCACAACTTTCTGATGACTGCGAGGACAGGTTCAGAATGCTAAAACACTACTCTACACTCACACATTTAACACATAATACTGTTAAAAACACCAAGTTGTTCACACAAATAGACCAACATTAGGCCCCTCGGCAAGATGTATACTTGATACCCTTTTAGACCTTTTACACCTCGTAATGTAGAAACACACTGGCAATTTTACAACAATGTCAAAAAATCACACACACACACACGCATGCACACACACAAACCTCTTCCTCCACCCTTGTACCTTAATCCAAACAACTTAAAAAATGAGGCAGGAAACATCATGAATACACCATTTTTATGTTGTTACAACAATCAGAGCAACACTCTATCCCTGTATTTTAAATATTCATCACTGCTAACTGCTTTGACGAAATGATGAACACCCGGCATGACACTTTAAATGCTACATGTAAACAATTGTTTTTATTTTCATCTTTAATGAAGTGTGCCATAAAATATTGCAATGCAGTAAAATGATGTCACAAATCATAATGAGAAGATAATTGTATTATCCAAGCGTATTATTGAAAAGTGAGAAAAACAATAATTTTATATTCTTAAAATATTTGCCAATACCTGTATTTTTTTGTATATCGACTCATGACTTGATTTAGATTCTCAGATTTAATTGAGTAACTAGTTACAATAAATGTATAATTATTTATGAAATAAACAGTGTTTCCTCTAGGATTTTTTTCAGCGGGGGGGTAGGCTCTCCAGGAGCGTAAACAGATGACACTGCAGATTTTACTTTTACAACCTATTTATTGAATGGCCAGTTGAAAATGGCTTTTTAAAGGCTTGACTGTAGAAATAAAAAAATAAATAAAACAATAAAATTAAATAAATGTAATTAACGTTGTATAAATCTCAAGTATCAAAGAGTAGATACTGAGCAAGATAGTTATCTGTAGTTTACCTCGGTACTCACAAATACCCGACACGGGCAGGACTGCTGCGAAGGTGAAGACATGCAGAGGTGGTGTATTTAAGACAATAAAAAAAAAATTAAATTACAAAAAAGGAAGAATTTGAAGGAGCAGTGGCTAGAATTTAGAAATGGGGGTCTGCCACTCCTAAATGAATGTAGAGGAAACACTGTATAAATAATACTATATTTAGTCATATAGTAAATAAAATGTTCATGTTTTCATAAATTCTGCAAAAAATGAATACAAATATATTCTTCAGCGAGTTCTTTTTGTGAAATGCCATAATATTAATAATGTTAAATAATTATCATTTCTTCAAACTCTGTGAGCAACTGTGGCATTACAATACGTGGGAAGTCAAAGAGATTAACAACCAACATCGTATGTGCGCTTGTATGGCTGTCTTTGTAAGGACCAGTATGAGTTGTACATCTTGAAAATGAGGACATTTTGGGAAAGTAGGAATGTTTTGACCGATCCCTACAGTCTGAAACACATTTATATGGTTGTTTCAGCCTGAACTCTTGGTTCAAGACTTAGAAATAAGTTTAGGCTGGCGTTAAGCATTCAGTTGTGAATGCATTGTATTAACTGAATGGATTTCCTCACAAAGATAGCATGTGTGTACATGAGTGTGTGTGAGTGTGTGTGTGTGTGTGTGGGGGGGGGGGTAGTAGGGTTGAAAAGAGAATGGTTTCTAAAGGGAAGAAGTTTCTAAAGAGTAGGCAATGCACTGCTGCACACCTTCCTTTCAGTGGTGTACGCACACACACACACACACACACACACACACACACACACACACACACACACACACACACACACACACACACACACACACACACACACACACACACACACACAAAATATCTGTTATGAAGGGTAAAGTGAGGGAGTCTGTAAGTTTTCTCTCAGGAGAACAAAACAGGAGACCCGAGAAGGTGTGTGTGTTGGTGAGTATGTGGGTTTGCCCCGAATATTCTGATCTCAAAATAAATATCCAGATACCACCGTCACGACCGAATATTCGGATATTCGGGTTCAGCCCCAAATAGCACATAACCTCCTCCGGGTTCACACCAGAACAACACACAGGCAGGGTAAGATATTAAATCCCCTCCTTACATTCCTTCTCCGCATCATTTTGTCACATTTGGCAACTTTTAACCCTAAACACTTTTCTACTCTTTTTCACATGCACTGATAAGCCACTATATTAATACATCCTGCCTAATATTGCAAATGCCCCCCTCATACTGCCAAAACAGCTTTTACTCCTTGCGGCATAACTCTGCAAGATCTCTGAAGGTGTCCTCTGGTATCAGACACCAGAATGCTCATAGCAGATCCTACAATAGAACAGAAGTTACAAGACGGAGCTGCCATGATTTGGACTTGTTTTTCCAGCATTCCACAGAGGCACAATCGGGTTGAGTTCTGGGAAATTTGGATGCTAAGTCAACCACTTGAAGTCTTTGTCGTGTTCCTAAACTATCTTCTAAGAAGAGGTAGCTGCGATCAGTGAATACTGTTGACCAAAAGGGATGCACATGGACTACAACAATGTTGTCTCATCACTCACTGTTGACACCATATCAAGAGCAGCCGGAAGTATGATGTCCTCACCTATTGTATCTGGTTTCTTGCATTTGGTGATTCTGTATGCAGCCTTGTATGACTATTTGTACTCTGCCATTCACTGATGCAGCTTTTATCATTTGATGTTCCTGCTTATGGTATTCATCAAATTTTCTCTGAAAGAAGTCAAACAGCTTCCTGACGCGACTGGGATGTAATGTCTCTAAAGTCTTAATTTGTTTGATCTCTGCAGTCCGCTGTGAAAGTTTTCTGACATAAAACACACAGGGGTCTCTCCTCACCTCCTACCACATTCGCTGTGAAGTCTAGAGCAAGATAAGCCTCACCATATTTCTGTGACTTTTATTCAGAAGGTTACATCTTGTTTGTCTTGTGCTCTATTTTCCTTTCCATCCTGGTCAAATATTTCTCTGTTCTCTGCAACTACTGACAATAGTATGAATTGGGGATGGTTACCGTGACAGCGCAATTTGAGTATTGTTATGTGTCATGAAAAAGAGGCTGACATTAACCCTCGTGTTGTCCTTACCAAAAAATGTTGTTGCCTTGTCTGAAAAAAAGTCCAAAAATTCAGAAAAAAATTCCCCAAATTTATAAAAATTTGCAAAATCTTTAGGAAGAAGATTCCTGAAAAGTTTCCCTCAAAAGTTTTTTTTTTTTAAATAAAAAAATCCCCAGATTTGACAGCAAAATTTACTGGATTTTGGTTGATTTTTTTTCTGAATGTTCTTAAACATTTGTTTTACTTGTTTTTTTCCACCAAAAAATGCCACCAAAATTTCCTAAAAAATGTTGAAAATGTGGAACTACTTTTATGGCTTAAAGTAGATGTCCATTGTCAAAAATAGCTAGTTTATCATGTGGAATATCGCCCACAGTATACAACTGGTGTTATTTGCATCCTTACTGAGGACCTAAGGTCTCCAAGCAGAGCAACAGCCAGAGTATCACTCTGTCTCCCCTGGCTTGCCTATTAAAAAATAATTAAACCTGCTTTCAAACATAAAGCGACAATCAAGTTGGGATTTTAGTTATAGGAGCACTAATGACTTCGTAAGATAGTCAAGTCAAATGAGAGATTGCAGTTAGTTATGATAACTACTGGAACAGAAGCCATATCTGCCCTCTATCTAATCTAAAACAAGGATGTTCTAACCAAGTAACCAATAACCAATAACCAAAATCTCATAACAACAGTTTGCTGTTTGTTGTATGTGTCCCGGGTAAAGTGATTTGCAAAATGATGATGTGAGCCTTTGTGAGGGCTTCTGTTACTTCAGACTTATATATTGGGATCAATCATATTAACCCTCCTGTCGTCCTGCGGGTCAAATTGACCCGTTTTAAAGTTTTAAAAATGTGGAAAAAAATATATATTTTCACAGTGAAAACTTCCACATTTTCAAAAAGAATTTTAGGAAATTTTTGAACATTTTTTGGTGGGCAAAAAGGAATTTAAAAAAATGTTTAAGAACATTTAGAAAAAAATCAACCAAAATCCAGTGAATTTCGCTGTCAAATTTGGGGATTTTTTATTTTTTAAAAATAAAACTTGCGAGGGAAACTTTTCAGGAATTTTCTTCCTGAAGATTTTGCAAATTTTTATAAATTTGGGGAGATTTTTTCTGAACTTTTGGACTTTTTTCAGACAAGGCAACAACATTTTTTGGTAAGGACAACACGAGGGTTAAAAGCAAACAAAGACTAAACACGCAGTCAAACTGTTTCAACCAGACCTGTCATTTTGGTTTCCATTACATAGTTATTTTTAGGGATGGGAATTTCGACTAATTTCCGAACCAACTAGTCGCTAATTATATTGACGACTAGTCGGTTCGGAAAACTTGCAATTTAACCCTTTAAGCGCCAAAGTCGCAATATTGCGACAAGCAACATTGCTGAACATAACAAGCCATAGCTTCAAATATACTGCCTCGTGTGCCTCATGTACTGTACACCAGGAGATATCGGACATCTGGAACTTCAATCTGAGCATCAGTTGTGGGCGTGTTTTCATTCAAAGTTTTGGAGTTTACAGAGTTTAAAAACCAAGGAGACGAGACTCGCTGTCGGAGCGTATCAGAGCGCAAGATGGCACATTTTAGAGTGAGAAAACTCACCATACCGAGAGGTCTGCTCAACGCTGACAAAGTACTTTGTCAAGTAATGGCTTACTCATATTCTGAAGAGGAATATTCACCCTCTGATGAAGATGTTCAGTCGTCCACTGAGACAGAAAGTGCCGCTGCGTCTGTGCGTAACGGCAGCGGGTCGGTGCGCCATGACAGTCCACGAGCAGCACATACTGGAGCCGATGCTTTGCTTCGGGGTGGCAGGAAGGGACGTGGTGGGTGTAGCTGGAGTGGTCAAAAAAACGCTAATGATGAGGGGGATAGCGGGGGTTGAAAAAAGAGACAAGCATATGCTACTGGCAGGATCAACCAGGTAGCCCAGACGGGACGAGCGCGCAGTGCACGCCCGAGCGTAGAGCTGCATGGCGGCGCCCGGTCGTGGGGGGGGGGGGGGGGCACACTAACGGCGGCGCCCGGTCGTGGGGGGGGGCGGCACACTAACGTTTAAGTATTTTACTTAAACGTTTAATAAATGAGTAGGCGGTTAAACGATTAAACGCTTAACGACTAGTCCGCACATCCCTAGTTATTATATATATATATATATATATATATATATATATATATATATATAGAGAGAGAGAGAGAGAGAGAGAGAGAGAGAGAGAGAGAGAGAGATTTCAATATGTATAAAATAATAATCAATGATATTCAATTTTATTTTATGACTTGTCATATCTTTGTCGAACTGCAATAAAGATATTTTGAGTTCTCTGTACTTCCTCACTGCTTTGCTTATTCTGTAGATATGCAGTATTTTATTTCACAGCGAAAAATGAGCCAAGTATGAGTAAAAATGTGACAGAGGCAAATAAATGTCCAGAAACTGTTTGGGGCTCAGAGAAGTAACATTCAGTTTAAAAAACAAACAAACAATGTCTTGCTGTAGTTTTAATAAAGCACTCTAGGACGCTTTGTGTGCAAAGCAGCTGCATTGGTGTGATGAGGCATTTCCTGTTTCCAAGGTTGCCAGAGCACCCCACTGTAAAATCAACTTTTAAGTGTTAATTACAAACAGAAATGTTCCGTGTGTTGGTAAGGAGAGTAACTTGTTCAGGTGGGAACAAAAAGTAAACTATTGCTGCAGTCTGGACAAAAGGCTCCTGGATGCTTTCACTTTGTGCATAGCAGTGCATTAGGTTTACTGTTCACAGTTTTTACAGGCCACCCTATCCATTGCTCTATTTTCAAAATACTCTCACACCTTAGATGATTATGTGTGGGGCTTCTAATACCACAGCTTGTTTTCCAGGGAATAACATGTTTTGACCAGATGCAGTCATCTTTGTTTTGCCACTTATTCTTGTAATCAATGATGTCAATATGTCCCTGACGCACCATGAGCAAGTTGAGGCTGTCTCTTCATATCTCTTTCTGTGTGGACAATATTATCAGTTCCAAAACTGTCACAATCTTTCCTTACAATAAACCCCGGATTCCCAAGGAGCTCAAGGAAATCCCAATCAAAAAGAAAAGGATCTTTTTTACTGGCTCTGAATTGGAGAAGAAGAGCTCAACAGAGAAGTTAAGCGTGCCATAAAAGCAGTCAAGCTGAAGCAAAAAAAGCAATGTTTAAGGAAAATTCACACAGGGAACCTCCACTCAGCTTGGCAAAGCCTGAAAAACATGACCACTGTGAACACCGCTCCCAACTGCTGAAATACCAGCCATGTGGACGGTCGCACCATTTTTGAGAATCAGCTGAAATTTTCATTTAACACGGATATCCTCAAAAAATGTCACAGAAAGGCCCGTTTTCTGCACAGTTTAAGTTATAGTATAGTGTTGTAGTTTACCCATGAACATTTATAGAAATTGGGGTCATGCTTTAACCGGAGTATAAGCGAATTAAAAGGAAACTTTAAGTAAAGTTTTCTTGTTGTCCTTCATATATAACATTTATAGAATATTTTTGCCTGTTATTGGTAATGGTATAGCTGAAAGTCTACACATTCTTTTACTCATAAAAATTGCAGACATTATTTCAAATTAGCTAGGTTGCTGTTGTCTACAAATGCAGACACACTTGAAATCTTTAGAAATGTAACTGCAATTCGACACTACAAATTTTGACCACAGCTATGCACATTAAATGTTTTTTTTTCCCTTCAAACTGCTCTGGTTATTCTACAGGAAGAAAATGCAATACAATGCATCCATATTTGAAGCTAATATGGAACTTAAGTAGAAGATATAGGGACAATGTAGGCTCAAACATGGCACAGTTTTGACTGACTTAATTATGTTTAAAACCCCTTCTGATTCTATCCCAGTTCTCCAAGTTTGTTCATTTCCAAGACCCGTCCACTCCCCCGTTTCTTAGTTAGTGCCCCCATCCACACTCACAAACATGCACTGCAACACTTGTGGATGTTTGTGGATGTAGCAAGGATCCGATGCGAGGTCCAGCAGACTTCCGCATCTGCATCTCTGCGTGCCCTCCTGCCCGGTCCTGTCACGGGTCGTCTGGTTACATACGCTGCTGCGCACTGCACCCACACGGTTAAAAATCTCTACACCCAAAACTCCAAAGCAGCAAAAGCATTTGCAAAAGTACAGATGTAAGTGGGAAGAGTGGAACACCTGGCTTGACAGCATTAGTGGCTATGGCTACAGGGCAAACTGTACAACGTGTCGGCATGCGTTTTCTGTTGCTCATGGTGGACTGGCTGACATAAGGCAGCATCTAACCTTGCCAGCAAGTTGATTTCTCGCGATATTTGTGAGATCACAAATCTCTCAAGAAACCATCTTGCTCCGCTCCCGCATTCACTGTTCGTACAGAACCAAGTTGGCACAGGCCAATCACGCAGCAGTATTCGTGTGTGGGGCGGGATATCCGGGTGTGAAGATGACACCAGGCGCCAGTAGATCAAAACAAACACGGCAACGGAGGACAACGATCGTGTAGATGCTGCTATTAAGTCAGTTTTAGCTGAATCTCCTATCGCGTCTTTGAAGGAAGAACAACGAGAGGCGCTTTGCCCATTTCTGGATGGTAAAGATGTTTCTGCTTTTTTACCTACGGGTTTTGGTAAGAGTTTAATCTACCAATTGGCTCCGCTCGTTGTGAAGATCCCGCGATTGGCTAAAAACAAACCTGTCAGAGGCGGGACATACTGTTGCATTGTCCAATCCGTGCCTCTTTCCTCCGAACGGATTTACATGGAGCGGTCCCAGATTGATATTGTGGAGTACTATCAAGTACTACACAATTATTAATCTGGCTATTGCCAGGTTAGGCAGCATCAGGAGACCAACATATAAGAAATATGAGAATAGAGAGGACCCAACCAGCAGTGTCATACTTTTTATGCCCCAATCATCTCCTGAAGTCAACATGGGACAACATAATGTGATCAGCTAGATTTCCTACAATGTATAGTTGTGAATTTACCAGAGGATGCTTATAATCATGTTAATGTTTCCATAGACTCTACACTACTTTAGTGACTCAATAAATGCCTAAGCTGTTTATTATTTTAAATACTTTCAAAATTTTAATAGACATCTATTAAATAGCCTATATGTAATCGATAAATGGCTTATCTAAAGAAAAACTCACTCAGAACTCTGATATGTTAACAGTACTAAATAAATACACGCATACACACATAAATGAGTTAATACATTAACTGTGTTAAGATAAGATTTAGAAAAAAATGTTTGTAGCAATTTTATTTGTATAGTATTCTGCATTCGAATTTTTTTTCGAAAAGAAATATACCACTCATTGGGTGGTAGTGGCCCTGAGGACCCGTGGTGGTCGTCCTTTGCCTTTGTTATTTTTATTACAAACAGGCAGTCAGGGGTGAAGACACATCCCCAAGTATATATGCATTTGGCCATTTAAAAACCTGTAACTGAAACATGTTCATGATCAAAACTTTTTGACCCATAAAAATATTAATTTCACGTCCAATTTACCTTCTTTTTCTCCTATGTCCAATTCTTCAACCCCCACTATGTACCATATCTCACAACTGTAGCATAAACTCAACAAAACCTCCTCTAGGAGTCAGATTTTGTTAAGTGACCCAACAAAATCTGAGTCCAGATTTTATTTCATATCATACAATCTGCACAGTTAACTCAAACTGCATATTTTTGTTAAAGTCCTAGTTTTGAAATAGCCCCTTATTTCATTATTCTGTTCTTACAGACTGTAATTTACTAGGGTTTTTTTTTAATTGTTGTGATTTGGTGTTTTAGCTGTTGTAGCAAATAATTTCCTCGGTGTGGGATAAATAAAGAATTTCAATTCTATTATATTGTTAACTGGCCCAATAAAAATAACAACAATAACAAACGACTTTATACTTAAGAACTATACTTATATTAAAGACTTTAAACATAAATACCAGACATATTTTGATGCCATATCTTGCATTCTTAGGGGAGTCCGATTTTAAATAAGGAGATAAAGTTTTCTCAGTGAACAATTATTTTATTGACACGTGTAGAACAATGAGAATGAGAGAATGAGAAGATTTTATTGTCACTGCACACTTTCATATACAATGAAATTAGTTTGGGCTGCCTTGCCGAAGCAACTCAGGCCGCTGCACCTAAGGCGCTACCTATCTTCCTGATAGAATATGAACAATATGCGGTGACTACACCCTGTCCTGTCCTGATGTGCTCATAGGAGTGAAGCTGAGAGTAACGTAGGATCTCCCCCTGATGCCACTTAGGGTGCGCATGTCACCTAATCATATTTAACAGGAAAACATGTCTGCAGGTCGGTACTTAATCACATTTAACCTGAAAACCTGTAGAAAACAACAGCAAAAACAGTAAACGTACAACAGAAAACCTGTCAAGTGGCCACAGAGTGAAACGTAAGTCGCACGCGTTCACGCGAAGGGGGAGTCAGATTTTTCCGGGGAGTGCAAAAATTCTACAACACCAGGCGCGTGATCAAGATTCGGGTGGCTCCGACCATTTCCGACGCCTTCCAAGAGATAAAGTTTGTTTTTCTTATATCATCGCTCGGGCGTTCTGAAGAAAAAGTAAGTTGAACACTTTTTTGTTGCTTTTTATAAGAAAAACAGAGTGCCACTGTGGCTCACACGGTTCAGAATGACTGCGCCATCCAGCAAAACGATGCGCCAATGGCGCTGTGGCGATCGGCTAGCGCAAGCCTAGAATTTAATTAAGCATGTGTAAAAATATTCTATGACAGAAGACCGCAAGTTCTTCTAACTGTAGCTAACAAGCAAAAAGACAACTCAGGGCAGCAGACAGACACAGATGATCCAGAGACATGGAAAACTTATGAAGGACAACGGACAGGCTAGAAGGATTACCAAGAAGGCGCAATGAAAAGTACACTCCTGTGACCCTCCTCTACTCATTTGAGACTTTACTGACCCTTGATACAAAGGAGTTCTGTTTTTTTAATGCTTTTAATGGAGTTTATATACAGTGTTTTTTTATTAATATTGTTTGTTTGATATTATTATGCTCATCTCAAAGGTTTATCTGAATAAATTTTCTGAGAGAGAGTAGGAAGAGGATGAAGGAAAAGGGAGACCAGCGTCTCTCCATCTGTAGTTGCCACTATAATCTTGAATCATGCTTAGTACTGAGATATTTCAGCCCATTCTGATTGATGACACGTCATGAGTAATAGACTATAAACACTAAAGTAATATCTCCAAGTGTTTTAATAGAACATTTGTAAATCCTAAATAAAGGCATTTCAATGAAGTTTTTTTTTTTACTTGTGCTTAACTGGTTTTATTTCCTGCATGTTTTGTGACTAACAGAGCATGCTCAAAGTGCCATAACACAAGAGACTGAGAAGACAGAGGGGAAACTGCACTGGAGTGCTGTCGTTGCCTAAATGCAAACACATTTGGAAGAACTAACGATTCTTGTGATGACAACTCTTTCCAGCACTGGGGACACTAGCATGTGCATTTTCCTAGCCTTGCAACTACAATGGTACAGTTTCTCCGTGCTGCTTTAACCAGTGCCTGAAATGAAAGACTGTTTAGGCCTGCATCCAAGAAAAAACCTGTCAGTCCAGGTCCAGATGCTGTTATTTCTTCACAGTTGTTACTGCTGCACAACTGTACACCATTTTTGATGAATCTCAATCTGACTGAAAAGTAGTAACTGACTCTGGTGTCATATTTGACAGGGTGTCATGAACGGGGGTTTTGGTTTTGTTGTGTTTTCGTAATTCTTTTCTATGTTTACTATATCTCTGTTTGTGGCTGTCTGTGTGGGCTTCATGTCCTTCTTCAGTTACTTCCCGTTATATTTTGAAATTGCCATTCCTTGCAGGTCAGTTAAGATTCACTTCTGCTTTTTGTCTCTCTTTTCCTTTCCTTTGATTCCCCTAAATAGCTTTGCCTGTGATTTGTCTCCCCGGTCACTTCTGAGTGTCCAATTTTTTTTACTTTTGTGTTGTCTGAACTGTGGTTTATTTATCAGCTTTTTAAGCAAAGTTCACTTTTTCATTATCTAAAACCTGTTGCTGGTGTCTGCATTTGGGTCCTTAACTCACTGATCCATGACACAGGGGTTTTTGATGGTTTAGATATTTCTTCCTTCCCATAGTTAATAAGTCTGAAAACCTAAGTTGGTTGTACTGCATTACCTGATTACGTTTTATTTGTGTAGTTTAGATTTTAAAAGCTGCCATGCACGTTGTTGTTTTTCATTTATCTTATAGGGTCTTTCATTGATCTTTCTGTACATATTTTTTGCACTTTAATTGCAAATATTAACTTTGTCCTTACACTCTTTGAAATTCTTACTTTCAAACTTGTGAATACATTTTTTTTTTTTTTTTGCTGTTGGTGGGTAATCCAGTGCACAAAATTTGTTCGGGCTTTTCAAAACATTAATGGAGTTGCCAAAGCAATTGTTTTGCCTTCAGGTGTTTGTGTGGTGCATACTTAACCTGCGGTTTAAATAAATTGCTTTAAAATGCATTCAGTTTTAAAGCATTTTGAGGTTTTAGTTTTTAGCAAAAATTTTTGTGTGGTTTACAGCCTCATGTATCCTTACATATACAGTTCATAATAATAAAAATAAAATGCGTTCAGAGCCAAGACTGTACAGTGAGTTCTCCACAGCGCTATGAACAAGCATGTGGTGTTACTCAAAAAATACAGATTCTTCACTTTAAGTTCAAAGTGACATTTTAAACCCAAATTATACGAGCTTTAACGTTTAAATGTGTTCGTTGTTTATTTTTTAAGCTTCTGCATCTGTAATGTTACAGAACATGACATGAATGTGAATATCAATCTGCTCGAAAGTTTTGTTGAGAATCCTGCAGGCTCTACCTTGCTGTCAAGGAAATTATTCAGAATTAGATACATATTAAACACCCAGGATGATACTTTACTTGACTTGACACAAACAGTGGGTAATGGTATTTGCACCGGCCATTATTTTGATCAGAGTGAGTCTTAAAAAACTCATTAAGACAGACAGGGTTTGAACAATTTAGAGAATATTAGGTGCGACCCATTAGCTAATGATTTACTAATATAGTATCTCCAGGTCATTTTCCTAATACCCAATTATTACTGCACTGTTACTGATTAGGAATTATTGGGATATAGCAAAAAACCATACAACCTAACAGTTCCTTCCTGATCTTTCCCTCATTCATTCCTGAGTAACTACAACATTTTTGTGTACCACATTGTAATATGTTATCAAGATGTTAATACATGTTTAAAGGCTACACTCTATTAACTGCACACCATCATTACCATTTAACCCTAAAGTTTGTGTTTTTTTATACTTACAAAAAAACACTACTCCGAGTTCTAACCTTTAAAATCCTAAACAGCAAAGTCATTATCAGGAAACAGACTAAAACAGCTAGACTTAAAAGTGAGAGCATAACATACAGTCACTACAGGACATTTTGACCTAAGGTGGTAATCCACAGTAGCATATTTTTTCTGGTGAAAACTGGAGGTGTGCACTAAAAAGCAGCTAGTTTCAGAATTATACTGACAGTTACATGATTAAAGGAGACTAAGACCTTTGAAAGGAGAAAGCCAAAATGTGGCCTTCCATGACAATGACCCCCATCACCAGATCTGAATTTGTGGTTAATACCTGTGTCTGTCATAGGACCAATGAGTTGCAGAGGCTGCAGATGCGGGTTATTGCTAAGAAATTAGAAGATAAATTACTCTTTAATACTCTCAGCTTCAGTTTTACAATGCACGCAAACATATAGCAGCCAGAGATAAGACCTGATAAAATGCCTAGCATCGATGTGAACTAAGCTCCACCTCTTGCCAGGCAGTTTCGTGCCATTAAATACTAAGACTACAACTCGAACAGTTGAAAAAGAAAGGCTTTTAAAGACAGTGATCCTTATGGAAATGTTTTCCCGTGTCCAGCAGTGTGTTTTTTCTCACAAATAAGCATACTTGGTTTTACTATTAAATCAGAAAGACTTTCTGACACCCGACACCGAGCAGGAATGGCTGGAGCCGCTGAGGCCCGACAAAACAGCCAGACTGACTTCAAATTCAAACTCTGCTCCGACACACAAACTCTTAACTACAACGTTTGTACAAAGCGTGGAGGACAGTTTAGCTGTATGGGGCTGATTCTCCAGTTTGTAGTAAACACCAATACAAAGTTAAGAGACTTAAGCTGCAACTACTGCGTTCTTGTACCCTAGGGACATGTAAAAAACCTCAACTTTCTGACAAGGAATCACAGCTAGCGTTAGTTCGAATATTGGTGCAGAGTAAAACGCACAAACATACCGCTGAATCACAGCGTGTTCACTAATGTGTTACTGTGTTGCGTTTTTGTTTTGTCTTTTTTTGGTCATTTTTCGCCCCGGTGGCTCCACAGCCCTTGTTCCCCAAGGATCCATGTTGTGAACAAAAAGTCAACGTACCGTCAACCACCGACAGCAGCAGCAGAACAAGCAGAATGCCCATTTCAAGTCCTCTACGCTGTAAATCCATCGGTCCCACTACATTTTGGATTGCTCATTCCAGGACTAAAATGTTACGAGGTCCGCTCTGTGGGTGAAGGTTCGCATAGGGCCTATGTTCCGACAACAGCTAGATATGTGGCTGATGCGTGTATGTGTGTATGTGTGTTCCTGTGTGTGTCCTTCGCTATCGACTCCACTTTTTTTTCCCAGTTACGGCGCTCGCGCTACTTTACACTTTGGACTGTCGAGCTCGCGCACGGAGGGAGGGCAGGCGGACGTGGTATGACGTCATGTGGCACAAGGAGCGACACTTACACAGTTGGACTCGAGTGCTCGTCACAGTTTGTGTGTATAATGTTAACGGAGTAAACGTGTCCGTGTTAGTGTGTATTGTTAGTGTCCGTGTGATTTTACACAATAAGAAAGAAGAGCAAGAAAGTCTGCCTCCAAACCAAAGGAGCT
Source organism: Acanthochromis polyacanthus (assembly GCF_021347895.1). Lineage (NCBI taxonomy): Eukaryota > Metazoa > Chordata > Actinopteri > Pomacentridae > Acanthochromis > Acanthochromis polyacanthus. The sequence goes on along the minus strand of NC_067120.1, from coordinate 29,483,455 downwards.
TGCCAAATACAACGAGGAAATCACCGGTTTACTCACTGTTTATGTCAAGCAAATAGGACATAAGGCAGAGGGATCAGATAGATAGATAGATAGATAGATAGATAGATAGATAGATAGATAGATACTTTATTAATCCCAAGGGAAATTTAAGTGTTCAGCAGCTTACATACAACATAAAATAAAAAAGGCAGGTTAGTAAAATTGACAGTAAAGTTAGTATATAAGCTATTTTAATTTAAGATCAGTAGGGTGCTAAGTGAAATTTAAAAAAAAAATCTATATATAGTATATACACATTTCGAGGCACGGAAGTATAAAAATGAAAGTGAATTAAGTGATAAAAGTGGCTTTGACAGGCAGAGGAAAAGGATGCTGTGTGTTGTCCAGGATGGAGAGAATGTTCTCCAGGGTCCTTCTCTCTGCTACTGAAACCAGAGAGTGTGGGGAATAATGTTCAACACAAGCTCCACTTCTGAGTTAAAATTGTGAGTTAACTGAACAAGTTCATTGAATGGCTTCAGCTGTCTTTTAGACAAACTTCACAGTCAGGTTTTTCTGAATTTAGGTAGTCAATTCTTTATTTGACATCAGGACCTATCTCCGACAAGTGCTGGAATCATTTTATTCATGGGACAACATGGGGGTGTTTCCAGTTTCTCTGTTTTAAAGCAAATGTACAGAGGTAAGGATTGAATTCAACACAAATTTTTACCACGATTTGCACTGTTCCCATTATTATGTAAAGAAACAGAATTAAATGCATTAACACAATTAACCTCATGGTATCAGCATTTTGTTAAAGCCAATGACTCAAAGGTTCAATAAATCTGGAGAAAGGGAGTAGTGAGGCACAATAACCTCATCTTGTTCCATTAATCCATCTAGCCATCATCTGTACACTGCTTCATCCTCTGTAGGGTATCAGGGGGCTGGAGCCTATCCCAGCTGAATCAGGGTGAAAGCAGGGTTCACATGGACGGTCAGTTTTTTGCAGGGCTACACATAAAGACAACCAAGCACACTCACATTCATACCTACGGGCAATTCGAATCACTAATTAACCTCAGGATGTCTTTGGACTGTGGGGAGAAGCTGGAGAACTCAGCAGGTAGAATATGTAAACTCCACACAGAAAGACGTCAGAACCAGATTCAAACTCAGGACTTTTGAGCTGCCACACCATGATGCCCTGTATGTGATACTTATTTCATCTATTTCATTCCTTATTTTCGTAATGTTTGATTTAGTCTACTGATGTAACTGCCTTAGTTTCTCCTTCATGTTCCTAAACCTGAGCTTTATGTGTGTCTTATCATAAATTTTATTTCCCCCAAATACTGAGCTCACCATTGTTGAGCCACATTTCTCTGAACATCTATAATAGCCATTCCATGAATGTAAGCATCTGTCTTCTCACTAACACCTTTGTATCAATGTTATACAAGAGGAAAGGTCTAAGATTTAGACAAACATTAAAGTTTTCAACTGCAAATTAAAATTCGGGCATTTTGTTGTCACTATTTTTAGTATTTGTCTACATAAGCTGTCACTAGATTGGGGAAACATACATTAAGACATTTAATTAAGGTTCCTCCCACTGTCGTAATGATCAAAACAAATTTGCCTTCTCTGTCCCCAAGTTCTGCTATGTGCTCGAAGGTAACTGCAGTTGATTAGAGCATGGTCATTCCCCTCTAGGGTTTGAATTTGTAGGATAAATAGAATAGAATAGAATAGAATAGAATAGAATAGAATAGAATAGAATAGAATAGAATAGAAATACTTTAATAATCCCTGAGGGGAAATTTGTTTGCTACAGTAGAAAGAGTACAGTTCCCACCATCATAAACACAGATAAGTAAAAAAATGTGCAGTAAATAAAAACAAACAATAAGAATAACATAAAAAGCTAAATGTCCTGTATAAAGAATGTACAAATGTTAAAGTGTTTTATAGCGCAAGTAGTGTCCAAGAGTGCAAGAGTATAAAAAAGTGTGCAATTTCAAATATTCAGAACTGGAAAAGATAAAATGGGCGCATCCCAACAGCAAACAGTTCCATGTTCGGGAACAGAAACACTCCTTCACATGAACATGACCGGGATTAAACCACTTCTCATTCACAAGCAGTGCAATCCCACCCCCCTTCTTCTTACGGCTCCAAATAATGTCTCTGTCCACTGAAGCCAGGTACTGTCACATTGTAGTACGGGATGAGTGAATGCACCCATGTCTCCATGAAACAAAACAAGCTGCACTCATAGTATTCCCTCTGTGTCTTAACCAGTGCATCAAACGCATCCATCGTACTCACCAGACTACAAGCACCTCCAACAAAATACACTATAAAACTACCTCCAATGTTCTTTTTAATGTTTTGTCTTTTTGTGTGTAATTGTGTCTTGCTTGGTTGTCCTTTTAAATCTGCCTGTATGCCCTTTTAAATTGCCATTGGGGACAAATAAAGTTATTTGAATTGAAGAGACTGCACATTCCCCATAACGACCATTGGAACAGAGGGTTTGTGTTTCCTCTTCTTGACTTTTTGCTTCGCTCCAGCCCTGCCACCCCGGTGCTTCCTCTACAGCTCCTCCAGGATCTCAGGCCTCATGGCTCACAGCAACAGTGGCTGTCACATCGCCATCAGCTGTTGATGAGTGTACACAGTGGTCCTACTCCTCTCTGTGTGGTTCCCCGGTAAACCGGTCATAAAAATAACCAAGAACCGCAAATAAACTTCTTGCAAATTTCATAGTGCAAGAGTACTCTAAATGAGGATAAAGTTGCAAAAGTTTGAAGACAGACAACAAAAAATAAACAAAACTACAAAAAACACATCACTAAACAGGATCTACTGTAACAAGTTACCAATCTGCATGGCACCATAGCGAAAAACTTGAAATATAAATGTTTCAAACTCATTTTTGCTTGCTCTAGTATGCTCATTGTCACTAAGATAGGATTTTTGCACAAAAGCTAGCCTATTTGACTTTTATCCAACTTTCTTTTCAACAGAATCTTTATCTTCTTGATCAGATTGCATATCCTGTTAACATTGTTGTAGGTGTAGGGTTTTGGTGGTGATAAACCAAACAGCACGATGGCACAATAGAAAGCAGCCGAACAGCAAGGAGTTTTGTTCCAGAGCTCCAGTTTTTACTAGTTTTCATATACAAAATACAGGTCACCAAACAAACAGCAAGACAAAGGAGTCACCCAGGTGCAGTGGATGATTCAGCAGCAGAGCGAAAGCTTCAGCCTGACCCCATCCTTCTCACACACTACACTGATCGCTCACCTGGCTTTTATAGTCTCCTCCCACCTCAGTGACCCGCCCATACTTCTATCTTTAAAAAAACATACATCTCTATAATTTAACATCCTTTATACTTAAAATACATAATGCAATCAGCAATCTGATACCAATTAAAGAAAACACATAATTAACCAAAAAAATAAAATAAACAAAGATCAAACTTTGCAAAAATCCCCATGTAACCCCTCCTTTCTGTCCTCCCTGATCTCTCAATTTAGTCTAATCAGGTAAATAACAAATGCTGATATCCTGCAGCCCCATCCTCATGTGTGCACTCCATGAAACACACCCCTGAAGTAAAGCTCAAGAGAGAGAGAGGTCAGCAGGTTTTCCCCAACACAAAGCAAAATAAATAAATAAACTTGCGTCAGTCTGTTATCCAACTGTCAATATGCATATGTACTTTCACCTTAGTGAGGGGGATGCTTTCCAGCTCGCTCACAGTAGGATTAACTTAGCCTAGCCGTGCTAGACCCAGGTCTGAAGACACAAGGGTCTAGGAACTCTCGACAGGGAGGGAGGCGGGCTAAAAGGTTGTCTTTCAAATCACTCTGCGGCAATTGGGTAGGTATACAACCAATCAGCGCAACGAATAGGCTAACGTAGTTCCTACAGCGCCGGAAATCAGAGGATGCGGTAGTTCGGTGAAGCCTTATTTATACAGTCAATGGGTGAAGCTCAAGTATATTACAGACATGTTAACAGAAAGAATATTCAGAGTCGGTGCTAATGGAGCTCAACGACTGTTGTCGTTTTTGCTGTACCCTGGCAGAAAATTAAATTTGTTGCTGTGGGTTTTCTAGCGCGACTAGGCTAGTTGTTTCCGGTTGTTTCTGTCAGAATCGTCGTGCCTCTGTCGTCACTTAGTTACGCCCCCCTTCTGACTCTACACTTCATGGTGATTCATCGGCCAGTTTTAGGAGCATCCAACCTCGAGGCTTACCGAGGGTAACTAGACCCACCCTGGCAGAGAATTAAATTTGTTGCCATGGGTTGTCTAGCGCGGCTAGGCTATCACATCATCTGATGCCCATTTAAAACTTTCTAACACAATGACAAATCAAAGCACTACAGCTCAAATCCCTCTCTACTAGCCTACTATCATTATTAGCTTAAAACACTTTAGGTAACAGTTCAGTTGTAAAGTATTTAACATTTCTTTGTGGAAAACAGCAAAGTCATTTTGTTCCAATTTAGTTTGCAATTATTTAGTAAACATAATGACTTAGCTGTGTTAACAGTCAAAATCATAAGGAATCTGTCCCAACTGTGTTCTAAAAACAGCAGAAAAGCACACTTTCAGGGTCGTCATTTACTTGTGTACATTTTCGGATACTTCATCTAAGTTTGCGTTCCTCAACGTGTGGGATTTAATCAAATGCTGACTGCTGTTCTCAAAAACAAGTACAGTTACTTTAATATATGAAATACAAAGTGTTACTTGATTTAATATCGATCTGCTCCTTACTGTGGAAAATAAAACAAACACACACACACACACAGACACACACACACACGCACGCACTGGAGCAAATTCACTGTCAGCAACATTACTGGCTCCATTATATTGGGGGTCCTGAGTTAGTTTCATTATGTTTTGCTAACACTATTTAAGTATATCTAAAAGTGAGCAACAATATCTACAAAAGTCAGAATATATTCAAAATCAAAGGAAAGTAACATTTTCAACAGATTTGGAAACTGTCAAAAGTAACTTGTTGAATATTGAACCAACAGACTGTAACGCCATCCACATCAACTGCCAGTTAGAGGCAGTTTCTGATTGTAGTCTGGTTTATTGATGTTATTCCACCGCACCCATAGACAGCTCCCTAGCCTTTAGCAATTCTGTTCTCAGTTCAGTGTAACCTGTATCTTGGTAATCCATGTAAATAAACTATTGTAAATTTAATCTGTGTGTTGTGTCTTCGTGTTGGCACTGTAACGCAGAATGTATGAAGGGTACACCTTGTTTAGGACTGGCCTTAACTGTTTCCACAGCCCTAACAGCAAATTTCAGATTTTTAAAAAGCTGAGAAGTCAGTGATTTTAGAATGAAGTTTTGGACTTTCTACCATAAAATCATTTCAAAGAAACACAAGAGTTTCATTGGGGTTGTATTCAAAGAGGGAGAGACATTGAGTCACAGATCAGATGCAGATTCAGACATTTTTCTCACTCTGCGTATCTGAAGCCAAAGAAATTGCTACAACTCATTGGAAACAGCCACCCCCTCTACATTTAATGTGTTCAACTGTTTTTTGGAGATTTTGTTTTGATGAGATCAGATGTTAGAACACACACTGAAAACAAGATATCTGTCCCTTAAGTCATGGAAAACAGATATAGGATTTTTTTTTTGGACGTTGTCCCAGCTGTGCTTAGTTGAATCACCTGTGGATACTCAAAAGTGGTCTTATTTTCTATGTGTTAGCTGGCATCACATGGCAAACAAATGCACCATTGCAACGATGCCGGCGCTTTTCTTTTTGTACATAATGGATGAAAATCGTACATAAGATTGTTAAAAACTTTTGTATGGTTTCTCTCCAAGCCACTTGAGATTAATATCAACTTCATGTCCGTGCTGAAAAAACCCATACGACTGACCTTTGTTGCATATCATTTGCTGTAACTCTGTCTTATTTCCATCTATTGCTTTCAACTCCTAATGCATTAGCTATAGTCACATTTTTAACATCATGGGACTGCATATAAATAGCACTCAACTTCAGGTACATTTTACACGTCATGTCTACACATTTTGTGCTTTTTTATTTGTCATGTTACAATCCTAAAATAACAGGCAAAATGTTTATTTTAGGACAAAAGTAAGGGATAGTGCTAATTTTATGTGTGTTGCAGTGAAAGGTCAAATGCTAAAAAAAAACATTCTGATCATGTCTTATATGTTATAAAATGAGTGTTCATGCTACCAGCCTGGATATATTAGACAACAGTGGTCTTCCAACATTTTGTCAAGAGTTTATGTTCATCCTTTTCCTGTTTCATCATGAAACCACCATAGAGAATGCTGTGCAGCATATTGCAGGTCATTAATGAGGAAATTGTTCACATGTCGTCGTTCTTTTGGCTGTGCAATGTGTATTTACAATTGTACTACATTGTACAAACTGTGTATGGAAGTCCCTGTTTGTGAAGTAAAGGATTTTAAGTGATTCCCTATTGCAGAAGAGAGAAGAAAGAGTAAACTTTTCATCTGTTCACACTGGCCCAAAATCATACTGGTTGCTTGAAGGCACACCTGCACTACACAGCAACAGATTTTACATATCTTCCAGGAATACGAAGTACAACAGCTGGACGTCTAAAAATAAAGACAGTAAATTATTTGATCTTTGTTTTCGCTGAATTCTGCTAATGCACAACAGGGCTTCAGAGAAAAGAACTAAAGTCATAATGCTTTCAAAATAAAACGTGAACACACTATTATTTGCACTCTGAAAATAGAGATTAGACATCCCAGAGCTCTGTCTTCACACACCAAAAGCCAAGCCAACACTATCATTCCTTCACTTTTTCACTGCCTTGCTTCTCTGCTCCAACTGGCCTCCACTTTAAAGGCTCTGTAAACTGAAAGCACATGTTCTCCTCCTCTGCCTCTCCATGTTCATGTAGAATAGAATAGAATAGAATAGAATAGAATAGAATAGAATAGAATAGAATAGAATAACCACTTTATTGTCAAACAGAACATACAGTAGCTGGTCCACATTAGGAATTAAATTTCGATACAAAAGTTTGCCATCGGACCGGTAAAAAAACAAAACAAACATTATTTGAAATAAAACTATTTCAATATATACATCTAAAAACTATATACATACACCTGCATACATACACATATGCACACATTTACTGCACAGTGAAGAAGTAGCAGTAGTTTTCCTGCAGTGAAACAGTGAAATGTAGAAGCAGTATTGCATGGACAAACATTGAATGTAGCAGCTGATACAATTCACAGTGAACCACAAATGCCCCTGCCCAGAAGGATTATTGTGAATTTAAGAGTCTGATGGCTTGGGGTATGAAACTGTTGCAGAACCTGGCTGTTCTCACTTTGATGCTGCAGAACCTCCTCCAAGAGGGCAACAGTGAGAGCAGTCCACGGTGAGGGTGTGTGGAGTCTTTGATGATGTGGGCTCTGTTGAGACAATGCTTGTGTGCAACATCGTGGATGGATGGAAGAGAAGTCCCGATGATATTCTCTGCCCATCACCACCCTCTGCAGTGACTTCATGCTCAAAGCCCTGGAGCTGACAAGCCAGATGGAGATGCAGCTGGTCAGCACACTCTCTATGGTGCCTCTGTAGAAGGTGGTCAGGATGGGAGGGGGACAGCTGTGCTCTCTTCAACTGCCACAGGAAGTGCAGACATTGATGAGCTCATTTAACCAGAGATGATGTGTGCAATGACCAGTCCAGACTGTGTGTAATGTGCACCCCCAGAGGTAAAAGCAGAGGATGAGGAGTGGTCATCTACTCCAACAACAGGTGGTGTACCAACACCACAGTGACTGAAAAAGACTGTTTCCCTGATGTGGAGTTTATAAAAGCTGGGTTATGCTTTCCACACGAATGAGCCGTATGTGGCTTTATACTCCATACGGCGTCTGCTCCAGTATGTTACATGTGCAACAAGAGGTCATAACATGCCAGATAAGGTTTATAGCAACATCAGGGAAGCATATAAAGTCTCTCCCCTCCCTCACCTCAGACAATCAGATCATCTGTCCCTGTTTCTCACCCCAGCATACAAACCTCTCATACAAAGAACATTGCCAGAGATGACACTCACACGGATTTGGTCTGAAAATGCCACCCCACAACTCCAAGACTGCTTCCACAAAACAAACTGGGGCACCTCCGCACAGGAGGATTTAATGGACTATACATCCACTGTTCTGTTTTATATTAAAATGTGCATCAATAATGTCACAGTGGAGAAGAAGATCAGACATTATCCAAATAAAAAACAGTGGATGAATGGTGACGGGGAAACAGCTGCTGAGGGATCGGGACTCTGCTTTCAGGCCTGGAAATATGGAACTACACCGCTTAGCCAGATCAAACCTGAAAAAGGGAATTAAGTGGATGAAAGCAGCATATGCAAGGAAGATCAAGGGGCACTTCACGGAGGGGAACCCCCGATGTGTTTGGCAGGGCATCCATGACCTTGTTAACAGAAACTATTTCAATGCTCCCAGCACAAACCTAGTGGGGGAGCTAAACCATTATTTTGCTAGGTTTGAGGTAAATGAGGAGGAGGATGCCCCTATGCTGCTACATGCTGACAGCCTGGTCCTCACTGTGAGCACAGAGGAGGCCAGGAGGGTGCTCCGGAGTGTGAACCCGTCAAAGGCTGCTGGTCCCGACGGTATCCTGGGGAGGGTACCGAGGAGCTGTGCAGACCAGCTGGCAGAGGTTTTTACTTCCATCTTTAACATCTCACTCGGTACTTGCACAGTCCCCAGCTGCCTAAAATCTGCCACTATTGCAAACAACAGTCAGTCAGCATTCTGAATGATTACAGACCTGTAGCTCTCACTTCAGCTGCTTTGAAAGACTGGTGCACATAAAATCCTCAATGCCTCGCAGCCTTGATCAGCACCAATTTGCATACAGAGCCAGCAGGACCACAGGTGATGCCATAAACACGGCCCTCCACACAATGTGGAAACATCTTGAGCAATCTGGCAGTTATGCAAGGATGTTGTTTGCTTGTAATACACTCATTCCAAGCAGACTGATGTCCAAACTGCGCAGTCTGGGTATCGGCGAGCACACCTGCAGATGGGTCAGAGACTTTCTCACCAACCATCTGCAGTCAGTCAGTCTCGGGCCCATCACTCCTCAGTTCTGACAGTGAGCACTGAGGTCCCTCAGGGCTGTGTGCCCAGTCCCATGCTGTACACTCTGTACACCCATGACTGCACCAATCCACAACAGAAACCACCAGCTACTATACAAGGACTGAATACATAATAGCCGATTTCAATCGTCAACAGTGCAATATATCTCTGCTATTTGTTGTCATCATGCTTGTTCTTCTCACTGTCTTCTCAGCTCTTTTTGTAAATATATTCCTGCTTTTATCTTTTTGGACTTATTTGTACGTCGCATCAAAAGAGTTGTCTTAATTTGGTTTTACATTGTGTGTGTATAATGACAATTAAAAGCATTCTATTCTGTTCTATTCTATACTGAATTATATGATCTGAGGCAGATGCAGAGCAACAGTCATGTGTCAGCGTGTGAACAGCAGTGGGATCAGAACACATCCCTGTGGAGATCCGACTGAGGCAGAGATGGACCTTCAGATGGTGTTTCTCACTCTCACTGATTGCGGTCTGTTCGTGAGGAAGTCTAGCAGCCAGTTGTGCATTGGGGTGCTGATACTCAGTGGACTGAGTATGCTGATCAGCTGCTGGTGGATGATCGTGTTAAATGCTGAACTGCAGTCAGCCAGCAGCATTCGCATGTGGGTGTTTTTATCCTCCAGATGTGCCTGGCTCAGATGGAGAGCAGAAGAGACTGTATCCTCAGTGGAGTGGTTCGGCCAGTAAGCAAACTGATGTGGCTGAAGTCCAGAGGGCAGTGTGGAGATAACGTGGTCCTTTACCAGCCCCTCAAAGCACTTCATCAGTATTGGTGTAAGTTTTTTCTTGTGCTAACGTAGTTGCACACGGGTTTTCTAATCATTAATTGGCCTTTCAACAAGATGAGCTAACAATGTAGCATTAGAACACAGGAGTGATGGTTGCTGGAAATGGGCCTCTGTACCTCCATTTAAATATTCTATTAAATGTCGGCTGTTTCCAACTACAATAGTCATTTACCACATTAACAATGTCTAGACTGTATTTATGATTAATTTAATAATATCTTCATTGGAAAAAAAACTGCTTTTCTTTCACAAATAAGGACATTTCTAAGTGACTCCAAATTTTTGGATAATGGTGTGTACACACACACACATCTCTATATATACATTATTAATTTTACATACTTGTGTAAACAACAGTCTATACAATGGTGATATACAATGTGTAAAATGTTTAGCAAATGATTCGATATGGTTAACCTTGAGATGCCAATCTTTGTCCCTTCTTTTTCTTTTGTTTCTATGCTCTTAGCCTGGCCCTGGAATGCTGTAATGAAACATGTTTTCTTTTGCCAGTCACCTGCAACCCACAGCCGCCGGCCTCACTTTGATCCACACACTGCTCTCTACAAATATCAAAATGGTCTCTGCATTGGTCTACATTCTTTGCTCTGTTCAAGTCCAAGGCTTAGGGGTAATATAGCAGAGTGTAACAAATGCCTTTCTCAGCTGGGTAACAAGGAACAGGTGAGGCTCCAAACTGTCTGAAAGCACACTTTTCCAAATGGTATTCAGTCACATGTTTTTAATCAGCCTCAGCTCATATCAGAACTACATGTCAGTAACATAACCAAACTGCTTTAAGAAACAAGTGCATTAAGACAGAATAGGACACGGAGGAAGTTATTTTTGACTTTAATAGTTAAGCCTAAGCTTGGTCATTGCAGCGAATTTATGAATCCAGCAGTTCAGAGCTACTATTCTTAAAAGCATGCTTGCAGGTATGTAAAATTTGCAGTGTGGCTGGTTTAGTCTTGCACTATCGGCGAAATTTCCAGTTTTTAAAGTGAGATCTGTTTTTTCTTTTTAAAACTTATCTTCACATTGCAAGTAATAATAATAATAGATTAGATTTATATAGCACTTTTCTAAGGCACTCAAAGCATGTACAATGAATCCATTGTTCATTCACTCACACATTCTCACTCTGATACATTTGTAGCCACAGCTGCCCGAGGGCAGACTGACGGAAGTGTGGCTGCCAATCCGTGCCTCCAGTCCGTCCAACCCCGGCCAACATTCATACACCAGTGTGAGTAGCCACACTGGAGGCAAGGTGGGTAAAGTGTCTTGCCCAAGGACACAACAACACATGACTAAGACAGAGCAGGAATCGAACCGTAGACCATTGGACGACCCGCTCTACCACCTGATCCACAGCTGCCCTGAAAGTCCAAGTAAGGTCTTTAAATTTAAGTCTACTTTTCACTCTGTAGTTTCTAATACAAACAAATTAAATTGCTGACTTTACCTGTTTGCTATGGTACAGAGGCAAAGCAGAATGGGTTTCTCAGACCTCACTGAAAACAGTTACGTGCCGCAACTGCAAAGTTGATCATCATTCACTGGGGGTTCATCTCTGTCACATTAACTAAAACTTTTCCAGCAAATTTAGGTTAAATAATAGTTGCAATGTTTTGCTCCACATTTGTAAAAAGCATGATAGACTAATTTCCTCTTAATTTCAGAGACAGTTATTTTGTGAGTCTAGCCATATTAAAAAACAGTGGACTTAAAGGGGAACTTCGTTTTTTTTCAACCTGGGGCCTGTTTCCATATGTAATTTCATACATGTGAGTGATGGAGAAATGAATTTTCGACATAGCTCCAGTATTAAGCCAGGCAGGCAGCTTAGCAGCTCAGCTAGCAGTTTAGCTAGCGAAAAGTATGGGGCAGCTGGCCCCCCCCGCGTCAAAGTCCACCCTAACGTGCTTTTGCCCCACACTGACCGGCTCAGATAGTCTCAATGAGTGTCCCACAACATACTAGAGATGAGAAGTGAACGAAAACCTCTACATTACCTGTGTAAACCTGGTGTTTTGGCGCGAGCTCTCACGCGATTTCAGAACGAAATTTTCGTTCTAGCGGCCTGAGATTTGGATACAGACCACAACAAAGAGCGATCGCCAGGTAATGTGGAGGTTTTCGTTCACTTCTCATCTCTAGTATGTTGTCGGACACTCATTGAGACTATCTGAGCCGGTCAGTGTGGGGCAAAAAGCACGTTAGGGCGGACTTTGACGAGGAGGGGCCAGCTGCCCCATACTTTTCGCTAGCCGAGCTGCTAGCTGAGCTGCTAAGCTGCCTGCCTGGCTAAATACTGGAGCTATGTCGAAAATTAATTTCTCCATCACTCACATGTATGAAATTATATATGGAAACAGACCCCAGGTTGAAAAAAACCGAAGTTCCCCTTTAACTGAAGAGTACTGCATACAAAATACAGAATCACTTTCAGGACTCCAGACACTACAGAGACTGTGGCAGGGAGTTTAATCTGGTACTGACAACAAAACAGATTCTCATTCCTGTAATGACAGCTCAAACTTCCCGAACAAACTAAATAATTATTTTTGGACAGTTTGAAGCATTAAATGGTGCATCAGCAGCGAAGGCCACCTCTCATCCTGAAAAACAGGTGCTGTGTTTGGACTCAGCTGACATCATCCAGACTCTAAGCAGAATCCATGCAAGGCTGTGTACTCAAAGGACGTGCAGAACAACTGACACATGCCCTCATGGATATGTTCAATACCTCCCTGCATCAAGCTGTTGTGCCATCATCCTACAAAACCTCAGCAATCATCCCAGTCCTCCCAAAAAAATCCACAGTCACAACCGTGAATGACTATTGCCCTGTGGCTATGACACCCATACTAATGAAGTGTTTTGAAAGGCTGATCAACAATCACATAACCTCTGTCCTACACCCTAACTTGACCAACTTCAATTTGCATACCGTCTTGACCCCTCCACAGAGGATGCAATATCCACTGTACTTCACCTGACCCCAGACCATTTGGAGAACAAGTTCAGGAGGCTGTTTGTCGACTTCAGCTCAGCTTTTATTACCATAATCTCTCAGCATCTGGTCAGTAAACCTGCTTCCCTGGGACTGAACATGCCCCTGCAGAACTGGACACTGGACTTTTTAACTGAAAAGCCCGAGTATGTACAGGAAGGGAACAGCGAGTCTGTGACCATCTCACTGAGCACAGGTTCTCCACAGGAGTGCATTCTAAGTCCCCTCCTCTTTCCTCTGATTACCCACGACTGTTGTGCAAAGTTCAGCACAAAGCACATAATAAAGCAGACCTGGGCATCATACGGCCCGCGGGCCACATCTGGCCCGCCGGATGACCCTGACCGGCCCGTATGACATACATGGGCATTGTACGGTCCGGGTCACATACCTTTGGTTGACTCTGACTGCCAGTGTAAGGTTAACTGGAAATTACAAAATAAACATACTTTCTAATTTCACCTCATTGATGGACTAAAGCTGCACTGCTTTTATTCTGAAGTTGTTGTTTTTCATTTTAAATTCACGTACAAAGTGACATAATACGTATATCACGTGATTGAATGTTATCACAAGATGACTTTAGCCCTCAAAATGTCCGCTCAGGCTAAAAAAAGGAAAGGCAGATACCGAATGTAGGATTTTCAACAAAAATTGGACAGCTAAGTATTTATTTACTGAAGTTGTAGGTAAAGCCGTGTGTTTAGTTTGTGGGAGCAGATCACCGTGTTTAAGGACTACAATTTGAGTCGGCATTACCAGACGAAACACGGGGAGAAATATAAAAGCTTGACTGATGCTGACAAAGCGCGAACATTGGAAGCTTTGCTAGCTAAGCTGCAAACGCAGCAAGGCTTTTTTTTATTTTTTTTACCAAGGTCCATACATCCAGGGATGCAGCAATCAAAACCAGCTTTGTGATATCCCAATAAATAGCCAAAAACAGCAAGCCGTTCTCGGAGGGGGAGTTTGGGAAAGAGTGCTTGGTAGACTTTGCAGCACAAATATGTCCTGAAAAAAAAGCCGCATTCGAGCAAGTTACGCTGTCCAGGCGAACCGTGACGAGAAGGATCGAGGACATTGCAGGGAATCTGGAGCTACAGCTACAAAGTGAAGTGCCAAGTTTTGACTTTTTCTCCTTGGCTTTGGACGGGAGCTGTGATGTCAGCGACACAGCCCAGCTACTGGTATTTATCTGTGGGATAACGCCGGACTTCAAGATTACGGAGGAGCTGGCAGCGATGCAGTCATTAAAAGGGACGACGACAGGGAGCGTTCTCTTCACGGAGGTAAATGTGTGTATCGACAAGCCGGGACTGAAATGGGACAGACTGGCTGGTGTCACCACAGACGGTTGTCCAAATCTTACAGGAAAAAATGTTGAACTTTTAAAACATATGCAGGATAAAATGACTGAAATTGACCCAGATCAGAAACTGGTATTTTTACATTGTATTATACACCAACATGTGTTGTGCAAATCAGTGCTAAAAATTAACCATGCTATTGATGTTACTAAAGTAGTAAACTTCATCAGGGCACGGGCACTGAATAACAGACGGTTTGTAACACTTCTGGAGGAGCATGAGACTGAGCACAGTGACATTGGCTACCACACTTCTGTCAGATGGCTCAGCCTGGGCAAAGTGCTAAATAGAGTATGGGACCTAAAAGCACAGATTCGAGAGTTTTGTGAGACGAAAGGCAAAGACATTCCAGAGCTTTCAGATGAGGACTGGATGGCAAATTTTGCATTTGCTGTTGATGTGACTGCACTGATGAATGAACTGAACACCAAGCTGCAAGGCAAGAGCCTTTTTGTTCATGAAATGCACACCCTGGTGAAGGCTTTCATGAGAAAGATAGTGTCTTTCAAGACAACTGGAGAGCAACACTCTCACTCACATGCAAACCCTGAAGGAAGTCACACCATCAACTGATCACCTCTGCAGGTACTCAGCCATGCTAGGAGCATTGCATGGTGAGTTTTCAAGGTGAATTGAGGATCTCAGAACAATGGAGGATGAAATGCACATGATTTCCTCTCCCTTTACCTGCAGTGTGGAAAATGCACCCAGTGATGTTCAGCTGGAACTCACTGACCTGCAGTCTGATGTAGTACTGGCAGACCACTTTAAGTCAGGATCTCTGCTGGATTTCTGCTCTTCTCTCAAGGAGAAGAACTTTCCAAACATTAGGAGACATGCTCAGAAGATGTTTGTTCTCTTTGGCTTTACCTACATTTGTGAACAAACATTTTCAATGATGAAGTTTACAAAATCCAGATATAGATCCTCTCTCACTGATGATCTGTCGGCTGTGCTTCGCATCTCCACTTCAGACATTCAACCTGACTTTGATGCACTCGTTAAAGCCCAGCAGAGATTAGATTTCTCTCACTGAACAAGAGAAAAGAATTTAAAAACACCAAATGAGGTAGTTAGACCATAAATGTAGGCATGTTTAGGCACCAGATAGCAGTGAACTGGGACACTTTATTTGGAAACCTCTTTCTCAAAATCACAGTTAAGGACAGTTCAATAAGTTGTTTCTTGCTTAATGTTAGGAGCACAAAGACAATACTGTGATGCCTTTAAAATGCTCAGAACCTTTACACAACTTTTCAACAGTATATGAAACTCAAATTGTGTTTTGGATTGAATGTGACTGAAAATGTTCACTAATATGAGTCACAAATAGTAAAAAAAATGTTAACATTTTGTCTTCCATTGTTTTGAGAGACTTGAGTGAATAAATTACATTTTTTTTGTAAGGCAAGCTCACTTGTTCATTGCATAACTTTAACATATACTCTTGCCAGCTTGTTAAAACAATGTTATTTACTGTTTTTAAAAAAATAAAGAAATACAATAAATATTAAGCAGAAGTCTTTTGGCCCAGCCCTCCACAATATTTTCTGTTTCTTATGTGGCCCCATGGAAAAAATAATTGCCCACCCCTGATCTACAACGTGATTGGCTACTAGCTAAGCTAATGTCCATCACAAAAAGTATCAATAACAATCAACAGGTAACAATGAACAGTGAAGGCTCTACACTGGGGGAACACAAGATCACTCACCTTTGATCATTTACACACAGCAAGTAAAGGACAAAAGCAACACATATTCAGTCCGAACATGTGCAGGGGAGAAACTAGTCAACACTCGAGGTGCGTTCAGGGACATTAAGGAAAAAACATCAACATTCGATTAACTCAACAAAGGAGAAAATGCACATATACATAACACAACCCAGACAATATTCCAATCGAAATATGAAGGCTTTCTAACTAAAGTGGGCTAATTCAGGCACGGTTGTTTAGCGCTGCATGAGACAGGCTACTTCACAACAGAGACAAACAAATGTGCCATGTGGCTTGGCAACCAAAGCTTATGAACAATAGACTTGATTCATTTAAGTGTTACCTGGTTGGTGGCTACAGTCAGGGTGGAGATGCCTGTGGACTGTGCAGCTTACGAGATGGGGCGGGGCGAGTAGCGACACGGGTCGTCTGTGTGTGTGCCTCTGTGTGTGTGTTTAATGTTAAAAATTTATTTATTTATTTTTAAAAGTTGAGAGTGGAGGGCACCTGCTTGATACTGAGGGCAAGGGGCGGGTGCTCTAGCACCACCTGGTGTCTATCTGTGCACGCCACTGGTCTGATGAGTCCAAAATTGAGATCTTTGATTCTACCCGCCGTGTCTTCATGCGATGCAGAAAAGGCGAATTTGTGGTCTCTACATGTGTGGTTCCGACAGTGAAGCATGGAGGAGGAGGTGTGACAGTGTGGGATGCTTTGCTTGTGACATTGTTGGGGATTTATTCAAAACTGAAGGCACACTGAATCATCATGGCTACAGCAACCTGCAGCGATATGCAGGGGTGGACTGGCCATCTGGCATACCGGGCACTGTCCTGGTGGGCCGGTGTCTAGTGGGGCTGGCCAACAGGTTCCCCCGGACCTGTAATCAGTAAAGTGTAATGACATTTTAAATTTCACGGGTCGCTTCTATTATCCCAGTGCAGCTTTTCCAGTGTTTACATTGTTGGCTATCAGCTCAGGAAACACACAGACCAATTACATACGAATTCATCCCACATGACGCTACCCAGCCAATGACATCTCTGCATTGTAGCTGCTAAGCAAGCTCAGCATTCAGAAAACACTTCAGAGGCAAAGGACAGACAAGAGGACAGAGTAGATAAAAAGACAAATAACGCGACACCGAGAAGAAAGTAGCCCTGCACATGCTGATTATGTTCGGCTAAACATACAGTTATGAGGCAGTTTTCTCAACTATGAATATAATCCAAACTAAATATCGTACCAGACTGACCAATGAGCTCCAAATGTGTTTGAGAACGACCCTGACACCATTCAGACCACGATTCAAAATACTGACTGGACAACTTGCAGCTCAGTTCTCCCATTATACAGCAGGGATATAAGGGGAGAGATATCCCAGACAGCAAGCATTTATTGAAACTACATTTAATCAATGTTATTTTTTCAACTACAAGTCTTTGAATCAACGTTGAAATCTGATGTTGATTCAACATCAGATTTCAACACTGAAACAACACTGAAATTCTGACCATAGACCAATGGTATTTCAATGGTACTTCAACCATCAGGAACATTGAAACAACATTGCCATGACAGCAAGCAGTTATTGAAACTATATTGAATCAATGTTATTTTTGCAACTATAAGTCACTGAATCACTGTTGAATTATAATGTTGATTCAACATCATGTTGCACCGTTTTTTTAATATTGAAACATTGAAATTCTGACCAGAGACCAATGGTATTTCAACCATCAGCAACATTGAAACAACCTTGACATTTCTACTCAACTATAAATCAATGTGGCTTCAGTTAAATTTAAACGGTAAAAGCGCTGCCTTATCTATAGCCAGGATGTCTAAAAGGTGATGAAAACATTTTACTGTATAGTCAAATGATTACAGCAGATGACTTTAAAATACAAAAGAACTTTTATTACAATTTATGCAAAACGAACGAAAAAGGAACTTCAGGAGTGTGTGTGTGTGGGGGGGGGGGGGGGGGGGGGGGGGGGCACGCACATGCGTGCGTTGTCTTGTGTGAGATGTGTGATGTCCCACCTTCCCTCCACCAACTTATTCAGGAATTCCAGAATTATTTCTACATCAACAAAAGAGAAGAACAAAAAGAACAAAAGAGAAGAACAGAAGTCTCAAGAAGTCGGTTGCATTGGGAATTTAGAGCGTCCAGTCCCCCCTGCCCTATCCGGTGCGTAGCGCAGCCACTTCTGCACCACCTGTGCAAACTCAAACTGTGTGGCTTTTCCTCCATCCAGAACAAGAGCATCTAAACAGAAAAGAGAAAGAAAATGCAAAGTTAACCCCTGAAAAAGGAAAGGCGTATGCTATGGCCATTTTGCCATTTTATTTTGATTGTTTATGTCCGTGTGTCCACCGGACACTGATTGAGTGAGCACCTATGCATGATGTGCCAGGTGGTTTGACAGGTTAGAGCACAAACAGTTTCTGACTGCAACGCCAGCACGAAAGCTGTTGAAGTTTTGTGCTTTGTTGGTGGATTTAAGGGACATTTTCTGTGGACATGTGGTAAGCAAATAAAGAAATGGGTAACCATACAGCTACAGAGTTCCAGCAATCCAGTAATGCAAGTCACTGTGGTCACGTCAGCCATCTCTCGTTTTCGGATGGTCAAGCCAGCCGCTCCAACATCTTAAGTGCGCTCGTCTTACAGATTTTACGGTAAACGCACAGAAACAAGTGGGGAAGTCAGCGTAACTTACAAAAGCGTATAATTAAAATTAAAGTCATAGAAAATATTAATTGTGTGTTATCTAATGCTAATATTTACACCATAACTGATATTAAAAAATTATTTAAAAAATATAAAATGTATCCAAATGCAATTAGAATAGAATAGAATAGAATAGAATAGAAAGCCTTTATTGTCATTGTACACGGGTATACAATGAAATTGGGAGCGCTGCTCCATTTGGTGCTTGGAAAAATATATACATTACAATAAAGAAATAAGAATAGAATAAAATACAATAAGAATACAATAAAATGCATTGAGAAAGAGAATTGCACATACCGATACTGATAGTGACTTTGCATATTGTTCTTGGAGGTGAGTGGAGATTCAGTGTGAAATGAATATTGCACAAGATTGCACATATGATGTGTGTTCCTAGTGATGTTGTGTTCATGTCTTCTTGTTGTTCAGAGCACTGATGGCTCTAGGGAAGAAACTGTCCCTGAGTCTATTTGTTCTTGTTTTCTGTGCTCTGTAGCACTGACCAGAGGGCAGAAGGTTGAACAGATTGTGACTGGGGTGGGATGGGTCCTTGATAATGTTTGTAGCTCTGCTGAGATAGCGAGAGCTGGCGATATCGTCCAGGGAGGGGAGGGGGCAGCCAGTGATGATCTGGGTGGCGTTGATCACTCTCTGCAGCGCTCTCCTGTTGGCTGCAGTGCACCCAGCATACCACACTGTGATGCAGTACGCCAGGATGCTCTCAATGGTGGCTCGGTAGAAGGTCAACAGCAGCTTCTCCTCCAGGTGGTTTTTCCTGAGCACTCTCAGGAAGTGGGGTCGCTGCTGGGCCTTCTTCACCACCGCCGTGGTGTTAACAGTCCAGGAGAGGTCATCAGAGATGTGAACACCCAGAAGTTTCAATGAGTGGACCCTTTCAACGCAGACCCCGTTGATGAGGAGTGGGGCTGGGTCCATGCTGCGTTTGCAGAAGTCCAGGATGAGTTCTTTTGTTTTAGTGGTGTTCAGTGTGAGATTGTTCTCTGAACACCACACTGACAGTCTCCCAACCTCTTCTCTGTATGCCGACTCATCTCCTCCTGAGATGAGCCCCACCACGGTCGTATCATCTGTGAATTTGATGGAGTTGGAGAGATGGGTTGGTGTGCAGTTGTGTGTGTACAGTGAGTACAGTAAAGGACTCAGTACACAACCTTGTGGGGAGCCGGTGCTGAGTGTTATGGTGGGGGAGTGGTGTGAGCCGAGTCTGACAGTTTGTGGGCAGTTCATTAAAAAGTCTTTTATCAATCTGCAGAAAGAAGTGTGTGTCATAGGGCAGGGTTAGATCTACCACCCTGTTTTGATTGTGAGCCAACAGGTCACATGACCTGGAAGTTATTCAGTTTTAATATTCACATTTACAGTTTACACAAAGATGAGCATTAACCCTCAGGTCATGTGACCTTTTTGCTCAAAATCAATACAGAATGGTAGATCTAACCCTGTTCTATCATACACACTTGTTCTTTTTTACATTTAGACACCTTTAATATTTTTTTTATGGAATTTTAATTCATTTCATACTGTAGCCTAACTATGAGCTCTTCATTAACACCTCCGTTTTATTTTGAAAACCGGAAGTTTCCACACACGTTAAGTTACGCTAACTTTCCCACCCATTTCTGTGCATTTACCGTAAGGTCTGTAAGACCTGAGGCCTCATGTACAAAGGGTGCGTAGGCAAAATATTGTGGCAATATACGCTGTTTTTCACGGCAAAGTTCAGATGTATCAAGAGTTAAAAGACCGTGAAAATGTGCGGTGCCTCACGCCAACTTCATTGCTGGCGTACCCACATTTCTACCGCCGTGGGTCCATTGGCAACACTTAGAGGTGATACTGGGAAGCTATTAAATAACTAAATAAATGTGAAAACAAAGTCCTCACACTGAATGATGTGCACATCAGAGACATATGAACAATTAACACTGATGAACAATTAAAATACCCACCTGTCTGCAGTTACCTGAGTGGACAAAAGCACGGCCAAAGTGGTGCAAAAAATACTGTAAGCTATTTTATGTCTGCAGAGGGATACGCGAGTTTGTGTTTTCTCCTTTTGCAGACCGTTTCCTTATACAAACACTTCGATAGGTGACAGTTGGTATGAATCCCACCAATTTAATGATAGGCCACTAGGTAAAATAAATACAGGAGGATCTCTGCAAGACGGTCTCACTTTATTCTGCAGGCAACACCGTCAACAACAACTCATCACCCACAACCCTTCCGTTTTTTTCCTTTCAAAATAAAAGCCTCCTAATGTCCTGAATTTCAGAGAAAACACAAACTCGCATATCCCTCTGCCGACATAAAATAGCTTACAATACTGTCAAACACAATGGCTGCTCTAACAGTACGAGAAGACTCTGTAAATGGTGCAATACGAAGAGAGCATGTGTTCAGAGATGGAAAGACTGAGTTTCACATGATGACGACTGGATCATCAGCCGCTTTCGGTTCCGGAGGGCGATCCTTCTGAAACTGTGCGCAGAGCCACGGTCAGCATTCAACATTAAAGCATGATTTTCAGCGAGAGCCGTTTTTTCCAAGTGTAATCAGAGCTGTCGACCGCACACATACTGTTGTGTTCAA
Source organism: Acanthochromis polyacanthus (assembly GCF_021347895.1). Lineage (NCBI taxonomy): Eukaryota > Metazoa > Chordata > Actinopteri > Pomacentridae > Acanthochromis > Acanthochromis polyacanthus. Next base: position 29,461,997 of record NC_067120.1, on the reverse strand, counting down.
AATTATTCATCTTGTTTATAATCATATGAAATAATGGCATGTCAAATAGACAAATACAACTGAAATTACAACAAAAATGTTTGTAATATACCAATTAATAGCCTTTCTGTGATTACCTCATTGACAAAATTATTCAACCCCTTAGGTATGTATAACTTTAGTACTTAGTACAACATCCTTTTGCAACAATAACATCCTTTAGACGTGAAACATAGCTTGACACAAGTTTCTTGTAGCGATCCACAGGTATCTTTGCCTATTCCTCATGGGCAAAGGCCTCCAGTTCATTAACATTTTTTGGCTTGCGTGCTGCAACTGCCTTCTTCAAGTCCCACCAGAGATTTTCAATGGGATTTAAGTCTGGTGATTGCGATGGCCACTCCAGAATCTTCCAGCCCTTCTTTTGCAACCAAGCTGTGGTAGATTTTGAGGTATGCTTAGGATCATTGTCCTGTTGGAAGGTCCAACGTCTCCCAAGCCTCAGCTTCTTCACTGACTGCGTGACATTTGCATCCAAGATCTCCTGGTTGTGAACTGAATTCATAATACTTTGCACACGCTGAAGATTCCCTGTACCTGAAGAAGCAAAACAACCCCAGAGCATGACTGACCCCCCACCGTGCTTCACAGTAGGCAGGGTGTTCTTTTCTTTATAGGCATCATTCTTTCTCCTCCACACATACCATTGATCCATTGGCCCAAAAAGTTCCAGTTTGGTCTCATCACTCCAGAGAACAGTATCCCAAAACCTTTGTGGTTTGTCCACATGGTTTTTGGCAAACTGGAGTCGACTCTTCTTGTGCTTTGGAGTCAGCAGGGGGGTGCGCCTGGGAGTTCTTGCATGGAGGCCATCATTTCGCAGTGTGCGTCTTATTGTCTGGGATGAAACCTGAATACCTCCCTCTGACATGTCTTGTCGTAGTTCCTCAGCTGTCACCCGGGGATTTTTCTCCACCTTTCGCCTCAGGTATCGCACAGCAGTTGCAGACAGTAACCTCTTTCTACCACGCCCAGGTAGCGTTTCCACTGTGCCTTTAGCTTTAAACTTGCGGACTATGCTCCCAATTGTGTCTCTTGAAATGTTTAGCCTCTTTGCTATCTTTTTATATCCATATCCTTGCTTATGAAGTGAAACGACCTCCTCTCTGAACTTTTTTGACCATTCTTTGGACTTCACCATGTTGCAAAGATGTCATTAACTGCCAAGAAGAGCCATGTGTCACAGTCCTTTTAAATCTGCTTAATTGCTGCTCATTAGGGTTCCATTCACATCTACAGGTGTTTCCATCAACTGTTTGACAACACCTGATGGAAACCTCTGTTCTTAAGAGTGGTGGACTAGGGGGGTTGAATAATTTTGTCAATGAGGTAATCACAGAAAGGCCATTAATTAGTATATTACAAACATTTTTGTTGTAATTTCAGTTGTATTTGTCTATTTGACATGTCATTATTTAATATGATTATAAACAAGATGAAGAATAAATGTCAAACTTGCAAAAACACTTATCTACTGTGAATAATTTTGAACACAACTGTATTGCTATGAAAGGGCCATCACATGATGCGTTTGTATCTTAACAGGAAACATTTTCATTCGATCTATGTAGGCCTATAAATGTGATCTGCAAAAGCAGTTAACCAACATTGTGGCGAGGTGGCCTGGTTCACCGCACGATTCATACACTCTGAGTAACAGAGGGTGGGAACAAACTACAAGCTGGCATTGTGTATGATGGGGGCTTATTGGTGAGTAAATTTACTTGTGTAATTGTCTTAAAATAATCCCTGCGATGCGCACTGAGCATGTGCGCCCCCAATTCTATCCCATCTTCACAGCATCATTACTAATCAGTGGTCGAAGGTAGTGACTTGCTTCTTTGTGCTGATTAAACTACAGCTTAAGATCTTTCTAATAAGCTCCAAACTGTCTCTGTGTGTAGTGTAGTCATCTTAATAACTCCGTGCGTAAAAGTGTTAAATGTCTGAATCAGCTTCACCTTTCCCCCGACGCACTTCTGCGCTGATTCACAACTACAGAGACTGATCCATGTTAGTAGCAGTGTTTCCCCTGGGTTGAAATGGTTGCAAGGTGGTGGGTTGCGCCGGAGGCGCGAAGCAACTAGGGGGGTCTGGGGGCATGCCCCCCGTAAAAATTTTGAAACTCAAGATGCAAAATGGGGCATTCTGGCAGAATTTGGAGCACATTTTGTTGTATTTGTAGCTATTTCCAAAAACTAAATTAAATAAAATTTACATGTTTCTTTTCTAAAAATTAGTGATAGGGAGAAAATATGACAAATATAAACCCACTTGTCCTTGCGATCAAAACATGTCAACTAGTCCAGTCTATTATATTCTGGTCAGATTGCCACAAGCCATTCCAAAATGCCGCATCAGTTCTTATTACAAATTTGACAAAGATGACAAAGGACTTGAATCTGGAATCAAGTGGTGACTTTTACTTTTTTTCTAAAAACAACTACATGTTAGGTACCAAATTCCCACTTCATTTTTATTTATAATAAAAAGGTTATGTCATGACCTTCATTTTACTTAAAAATGTGAAAGAAAACTTCAACAATGGGTTAACAACTGGTTTTCTGAAGGAGTTAGTTCTGTTTTCAAAACTGTTACCTTTTTGAACACAGAACTAGAATTTGAACACAGAATTTGTTTTGCCATTGAATGATATAATTTCGGGCACTCTATAAATCATTTTATCAAAAGAAACTACCGTATTTTCACGACTATAAGGCGCACATAAAAGTCTTAGATTTTCTTCAAATTGTGCGGCGCGCCCTATGGTGCAGTGCGTCCTCTGTGTGTTGTTGTAAGGCGGACGTAGACCAGGTGGTTTTTTCCACGCATCACCATCGCTGTTGATCTGTGACTCTATGCGTGCCCATCTCACAGCCGATGTGAAAAAACAAGTGAAGCAAATGAACTCTGAGCTTGCTGTCATTCCGGGAGGCCTGACAAAGGAACTCCAACTGCTGGACATCGGTGTGAACCGGCTGTTCAAAGTAAGGCTGCGAGCGGCGTGGGAGCGATGGATGACCGATGGGGACCACAGTTTCACTAAGAGTGGAAGGCAGCGCCGGGCAAGTTACGCCACAATTTGCCAATGGATTGTAGATGCTTGGGCTAACGTGTCTGCTGGCACTGTTGTTCGAGCTTTCGCAAAAGCCGGCATCATTTCCGAGGCGCCGCACGGCACGGAAAGTGACTGACAGTGAAGAAAGTGAGCCTGGCATGTTTGATGGAGGTTTAGCGCAGCTGTTCAATTCAGAAACAGAGGATGAGGACTTCCATGGGTTTGATTGATGACGATTACCGGTAAAAAAAATGTAAATACCAAACTCAGTTTTGCTCCCGCTCTACACACGTGGACGAAATTGTTGGTACCCCTCAGTTAAAGAAGGAAAAACCCACAATTCTCACTGAAATCACTTGAAACTCACAAAAGTAACAACAAATAAAAATTTATTGAAAATTAAATAATCAAAATCAGCCATCACTTTTGAATTGTTGATTAACAGAATTATTTAAAAAAACAAACTAATGAAATAGGGCTGGACAAAAATGATGGTACCCATAACTTAATATTTTGTTGCGCAACCTTTTGAGGCAATCACTGCAATTAAACGATTTCTGTATTTGTCAATGAGCGTTCTGCAGCTGTCAACAGGTATTTTGGCCCACTCCTCATGAGCAAACAGCTCCAGTTGTCTCAGGTTTGATGGGTGTCTTCTCCAAATGGCATGTTTCAGCTCCTTCCACATATGTTCAATGGGATTCAGATCTGGGCTCATAGAAGGCCACTTTAGAATAGTCCAACGCTTTTCTCTCAGCCATTCTTGGGTGTTTTTGGCTGTGTGTTTTGGATCGTTGTCCTGTTGGAAGACCCATGACCTGCGACTGAGACCAAGCTTTCTGACACGAGGCAGCACATTTCTACTCCAGAATGCCTTGATAGTCTTCAGATTTCATCGTACCTTGCACACTTTCAAGACACCCTGTGCCAGATGCAGCAAAGCAGCCCCAAAACATTACTGAGCCTCCTCCATGTTTCACCGTAGGGACAGTGTTCTTTTCTTCGTATGCTTGGTTTTTGAGTCTATGAACATAGAGTTGATGTGCCTTACCAAAAAGCTCCAGTTTGGTCTCATCTGTCCAAAGGACATTCTCCCAGAAGCTTTGTGGCTTGTCAACATGCATTTTTGCAAATTCCAGTCTGGCTTTTTTATGAGTTTTTTTCAGCAGTGGTGTCCTCCTTGGTCGTCTCCCATGAAGTCCACTTTGGCTCAAACAACGACGAATGGTGCGATCTGACACTGATGTACCTTGGCCTTGGAGTTCACCTTTAATTTCTTTGGAGGTTGCTCTGGGCTCTTTGGATACAATTCCAACGATCCGTCTCTTCAATTTGTCATCAATTTTCCTCTTGCGGCCACGTCCAGGGAGGTTGGCTACTGTCCCGTGGGTCTTGAACTTCTGAATAATATGAGCCACTGTTGTCACAGGAACTTCAAGCTGTTTAGAGATGGTCTTATAGCCTTTACCTTTAAGATGTTTGTCTATCATTTTTTTTCGGATGTCCTGGGACAATTCTCTCCTTCGCTTTCTGTTGTCCATGTTCAGTGTGGTACACACCTTTTCACCAAACAGCAGGGTGACTACTTGTCTCCCTTTAAATAGGCAGACTGACTGATTATGAGTTTGGAAACACCTGTGATGTCAATTAAATGACACACCTGAGTTAATCATGTCACTCTGGTCAAATAGTTTTCAATCTTTTATAGAGGTACCATCATTTTTGTCCAGGCCTGTTTCATTAGTTTGTTTTTTTAAATAATTATGTTAATCAACAATTCAAAAGTAATGGCTGTTTTTGATTATTTAATTTTCAATAAATTTTTATTTATTGTTACTTTTGTGAGTTTCAAGTGATTTCAGTGAGAATTGTGGGTTTTTCCTTCTTTAACTGAGGGGTACCAACAATTTTGTCCACGTGTGTATTTTTAAATACGCACACTTGTGTGCTTGTTTAATCTGTGCGTTTTACCATGCCCGCGACTATTGATGATTAAAAAAATGTTAGTACTCTGTAATCAATACTTAAATAAAGCACAACCAAACTCAGTTTTGCTCCCGCTCTATTTTTAAATACGCAGACTTGTATGCTTGTGTGTGTGTTGTTGTTGTTGTAAGGCCGACGTAGTAGAGGACACCATGAGAACGTTAAAGGGGGAAGCGTGGGCGTGGATTGTATATAAAACCCTCGCCATATAATCAGGTGCGCCTTATGTGTGTGTTAAATACAGTAATGGCACACATAACTGAGACTGCGCCTTTTGGTACAGTGCGCCTTTTGGTCGTGAAAATACGGTAGGAACTTTATATTCCGTTGAAATCATTTGTCTCGTTCGTGAGAACGGGTTTTGTCGTGCCTAAATGTTTTAACGGGAGCCATTTTTGCAGTCACTGTCAATTCGTATCGCCGTGGACAACAAAACAGTAAGGAAACTCAGTAAAGGAAGCGAGATCGATGCCTACACTGCGTTGCTCACTTTATTTTGATGACATGCGATAGTTTTGATACTTAATTTGACATATGTCTGTGATACACACCTGCTTTTAGCCCCGAAAAACGAAACGATGGAGCGCTGCCGCTTCTTGTCCGCCATGCTTGTTGACGCTAGGAACGTTCGCCAATCGGAACGACCGACATTTGAAACACGATCTCGCAGGATGTCATAGGAGAACTGAGTGTTACCGACCAATGGGGATGTGCCTTGCTGTCTTCAGCCACGGCGAGAAAAGGCTGCCATTCTGGGTTGTTGATTTCAGCGGCGAATATACCGGACTTATGTGTCAATGCTTTCTAATATTTAGCATTACTTTTTTTTTTTTTTTTTGGCGCGGACCAGTGAGGCAGCAATGTCAGCAAAATTGTAATGAACCAAGCATTGGGACAGAGCATCCGCCTTTAGGCTCATAAGAAACAAAAAGAAACAGTGTCTCAAAGAGCACGATTTTGCGCGCCTCCACTTCAGTAAGTAGTGCCTCAAATGTGCTTTCATGATTTTTTTTTTTTAATCATCTCACTCATTCTATTTTAATTTTCTGATCGTGCAGAGGCAGGTATCTCATGGCTCATTTAAATATGATTTGCCTATGTAAATGGAGGCGTGGACAGGGAGGGGTCGGGTACTCCGACATGTGCGCTCAATTCCATGTTGATTGGGAAGTACAAAGGACGTGCTTGAATTCATGCATGCGCACAGGTTCATACATCTGGATTTTTTTGTGCGAACAAAGTTTTCTGGATTTGATCGTACGCCATGTTTTAGTAGGACATCCACGCAAGTCTTTGTACATGAGGCCCCTGGGCACTGAAGATGTTGGAGCGGCTGGCTTGACCACGCGAAAACGAGAGACGGCTGACGTGAACGCAGTTGCAAGTTGGCACGGCACGTTTGTCACATATGCCCGTCAGTAGCATATCATTGGACTTAGCTACTACAGTGTAATTTTTGTTTCTTGAGATTTATTTAATTAATATTCCTATTTTCAAATATGCTCGAGTTAACAGTAGGCCCCAGGCATTGCATATTTGTTAGAGAACTGTTGCTGCCGATAGGCCAAAGCAATTGAATAATCTACAGTACTCACCAAACATGCACTTGGAGAGAGCCAGCTTTCTGAAAGGGCGCTTCTGTTTGGATGGATCTTTGTTTTTTTTCCCAGCCCAATTCATTTCTGAAGCTAGCTCATTTGTGAGAGTCCATGCCAGCATCCTCCGGATTTTGAGCTCCACAGTGGTCCCTCCAATTTTGGCAAGGAGTGCAGTCTATCAGAACAAAAGTACAGCCATGGCCATAAGTTTGGACACAAGTACCATGACGCTTGTGAATCTTAGAAAATACCACAAAATTGTCACAATACACACGTGGACAAAATTGTTGGTACCCCTCAGTTAAAGAAGGGAAAACCCACAATTCTCACTGAAATCACTTGAAACTCACAAAAGTAACAATAAATAAAAATTTATTGAAAATTAAATAATCAAAAACAGCCATTACTTTTGAATTGTTGATTAACATAATTATTTAAAAAAAACAAACTAATGAAACAGGCCTGGACAAAAATGATGGTACCTCTATAAAAGATTGAAAACTATTTGACCAGAGTGACATGATTAACTCAGGTGTGTCATTTAATTGACATCACAGGTGTTTCCAAACTCATAATCAGTCAGTCTGCCTATTTAAAGGGAGACAAGTAGTCACCCTGCTGTTTGGTGAAAAGGTGTGTACCACACTGAACATGGACAACAGAAAGCGAAGGAGAGAATTGTCCCAGGACATCCGAAAAAAATGATAGACAAACATCTTAAAGGTAAAGGCTATAAGACCATCTCTAAACAGCTTGAAGTTCCTGTGACAACAGTGGCTCATATTATTCAGAAGTTCAAGACCCACGGGACAGTAGCCAACCTCCCTGGACGTGGCCGCAAGAGGAAAATTGATGACAAATTGAAGAGACGGATCGTTGGAATTGTATCCAAAGAGCCCAGAGCAACCTCCAAAGAAATTAAAGGTGAACTCCAAGGCCAAGGTACATCAGTGTCAGATCGCACCATTCGTCGTTGTTTGAGCCAAAGTGGACTTCGTGGGAGACGACCAAGGAGGACACCACTGCTGAAAAAAACTCATAAAAAAGCCAGACTGGAATTTGCAAAAATGCATGTTGACAAGCCACAAAGCTTGTGGGAGAATGTCCTTTGGACAGATGAGACCAAACTGGAGCTTTTTGGTAAGGCACATCAACTCTATGTTCATAGACTCAAAAACCAAGCATACGAAGAAAAGAACACTGTCCCTACGGTGAAACATGGAGGAGGCTCAGTAATGTTTTGGGGCTGCTTTGCTGCATCTGGCACAGGGTGTCTTGAAAGTGTGCAAGGTACGATGAAATCTGAAGACTATCAAGGCATTCTGGAGAGAAATGTGCTGCCTAGTGTCAGAAAGCTTGGTCTCAGTCGCAGGTCATGGGTCTTCCAACATGACAACGATCCAAAACACACAGCCAAAAACACCCAAGAATGGCTGAGAGAAAAGCGTTGGACTATTCTAAAGTGGCCTTCTATGAGCCCAGATCTGAATCCCATTGAACATATGTGGAAGGAGCTGAAACATGCCATTTGGAGAAGACACCCATCAAACCTGAGACAACTGGAGCTGTTTGCTCATGAGGAGTGGGCCAAAATACCTGTTGACAGCTGCAGAACGCTCATTGACAAATACAGAAATCGTTTAATTGCAGTGATTGCCTCAAAAGGTTGTGCAACAAAATATTAAGTTATGGGTACCATCATTTTTGTCCAGCCCTATTTCATTAGTTTGTTTTTTTAAATAATTATGTTAATCAACAATTCAAAAGTGATGGCTGATTTTGATTATTTAATTTTCAATAAATTTTTATTTATTGTTACTTTTGTGAGTTTCAAGTGATTTCAGTGAGAATTGTGGGTTTTTCCTTCTTTAACTCAGGGGTACCAACAATTTTGTCCACGTGTGTATAAATACCAGTCATAGCCATCAACCAAAATGAAATATATTTCATTTTGGTTGATGGCTATGACTGGTATTTATACAATATATTTATACAATATATATGGTATATATACAATATATATATACAATATATATTGTATATATACCATATATATTGTATAAATATATTGTATAAATACCAGTCATAGCCATCAACCAAAATGAAATATATTTCATTTTGGTTGATGGCTATGACTGGTATTTATACAATATATTTATACAATATATATGGTATATATACACAATATATATATACAATATATATTGTATATATATTGTATATGTATTTTATTACTTTCATTGTTTTAGTTGTGGATCACTTGAGTTTTCCATTACATAAAATCTGTATATACACACGTGGACAAAATTGTTGGTACCCCTCAGTTAAAGAAGGAAAAACCCACAATTCTCACTGAAATCACTTGAAACTCACAAAAGTAACAATAAATAAAAATTTATTGAAAATTAAATAATCAAAAACAGCCATTACTTTTGAATTGTTGATTAACATAATTATTTAAAAAAACAAACTAATGAAACAGGCCTGGACAAAAATGATGGTACCTCTATAAAAGATTGAAAACTATTTGACCAGAGTGACATGATTAACTCAGGTGTGTCATTTAATTGACATCACAGGTGTTTCCAAACTCATAATCAGTCAGTCTGCCTATTTAAAGGGAGACAAGTAGTCACCCTGCTGTTTGGTGAAAAGGTGTGTACCACACTGAACATGGACAACAGAAAGCGAAGGAGAGAATTGTCCCAGGACATCCGAAAAAAAATGATAGACAAACATCTTAAAGGTAAAGGCTATAAGACCATCTCTAAACAGCTTGAAGTTCCTGTGACAACAGTGGCTCATATTATTCAGAAGTTCAAGACCCACGGGACAGTAGCCAACCTCCCTGGACGTGGCCGCAAGAGGAAAATTGATGACAAATTGAAGAGACGGATCGTTGGAATTGTATCCAAAGAGCCCAGAGCAACCTCCAAAGAAATTAAAGGTGAACTCCAAGGCCAAGGTACATCAGTGTCAGATCGCACCATTCGTCGTTGTTTGAGCCAAAGTGGACTTCATGGGAGACGACCAAGGAGGACACCACTGCTGAAAAAAACTCATAAAAAAGCCAGACTGGAATTTGCAAAAATGCATGTTGACAAGCCACAAAGCTTCTGGGAGAATGTCCTTTGGACAGATGAGACCAAACTGGAGCTTTTTGGTAAGGCACATCAACTCTATGTTCATAGACTCAAAAACCAAGCATACGAAGAAAAGAACACTGTCCCTACGGTGAAACATGGAGGAGGCTCAGTAATGTTTTGGGGCTGCTTTGCTGCATCTGGCACAGGGTGTCTTGAAAGTGTGCAAGGTACGATGAAATCTGAAGACTATCAAGGCATTCTGGAGAGAAATGTGCTGCCTAGTGTCAGAAAGCTTGGTCTCAGTCGCAGGTCATGGGTCTTCCAACAGGGCAACGATCCAAAACACACAGCCAAAAACACCCAAGAATGGCTGAGAGAAAAGCGTTGGACTATTCTAAAGTGGCCTTCTATGAGCCCAGATCTGAATCCCATTGAGCATATGTGGAAGGAGCTGAAACATGCCATTTGGAGAAGACACCCATCAAACCTGAGACAACTGGAGCTGTTTGCTCATGAGGAGTGGGCCAAAATACCTGTTGACAGCTGCAGAACGCTCATTGACAAATACAGAAATCGTTTAATTGCAGTGATTGCCTCAAAAGGTTGTGCAACAAAATATTAAGTTATGGGTACCATCATTTTTGTCCAGCCCTATTTCATTAGTTTGTTTTTTTAAATAATTATGTTAATCAACAATTCAAAAGTGATGGCTGATTTTGATTATTTAATTTTCAATAAATTTTTATTTATTGTTACTTTTGTGAGTTTCAAGTGATTTCAGTGAGAATTGTGGGTTTTTCCTTCTTTAACTCAGGGGTACCAACAATTTTGTCCACGTGTGTAAACCTACCATTGCTCCTTGGTTGTCCTCCGTTTGTAGAGCGGCCTCTGCTTCGTCTAGTGCCTCTAAATTGCACAATGGCAAGTCGAAGGGCACCCCCGGCTGAGGTCCCACCGGTGCTACAGCCTGGCCACACCTGCAGGACTGGCGGAATTCTCTGAACTCTTGCCGCAGGTCCCTGACTTCTTTGGTCAGCTCACTTACAGCAGTTAGGAGTCTCTGCATTGCCACATCTATTGAAAAACATATGCACTATAAGTGTGCACCCCATTGAATTTAGAAATTTCAGTAATATGTGGAAAGAAGCAAATTATTTTTGAAACTGTTTTCGTCAGCCTGTATCACAATTTAGTGGCTTGGAATCCCATTCATTTTAACTTTCTTATAAACAATCTAACAACAATTTAACCCTTTAAGCTGCAGTCAATTCCATCCGTTTTCAGTACAAAAAAATCGCTAATATTCTATTTTTAAATAAAAAAATTACGAAAAATACGGAGAATATTGGACGCGCATCGCGAGGTGCATTTCCTTGAAAACGACCGATTCGTGGATTTTATACCGACTTCAGGACATGTTTTGGACAAAATAGTTTACTGGCTTGTGTCGTCTGGATGTAAAAGGTTGGATTATGGCCGTTTTTTGTGGAATCTTTTTATCTGTGTGTAATAATGAACTCGGAAATGTGAGTCGCGCTGTGTGCGTTGAAGCCGTGTATAGAGAACAGATGGATGAATATTCGTTTTTGTCGGACAAATGTGTTTTTCTCACTCTCTGTGGTAATCGCATCTGAAAGTGGTTTATACCGGCGGATTCATGAGAATCTAAGCTTTCCATCGGCGTATAGTGTTTGTATAATCGCGTTTGCAGCCGTCGGACATTCTTGAAATTCCTATGCAAATTAGTAGGTGTACTGCCGGCGGTACACTTAAGTTTAAGGGGTTAACTATTTGAATGTGTAATGCAAGGTGAAAGAGAGAAATGCCAGTCATATTTAGATATAGACAAAAATGTAAAAGATCTCTTTCAGTATTCTCAGTTGTGCAAATCTGCCTTTTCTGCCAACATGACCACACGATACCCAGCTCACATAACAAATTTTGTTCCACAGTGTAAATGTAGTTGAGAGGAAATGCCCTGCAAGGACAGTATTTCACATTAACAATTCTGTTATCTAAGTTCAGTGGTGACATGAGTTGTGGTCCCACATGTTTGATCCCAAGTATGTCCTTAAACTTTCCTATAAACTAAAATATTTAGTTTATGTGCAATTTGTCAATTAAACTATTGAAGGTTGGTGGTGTATTCTTTGTTAAAAGCACAGAGGAAAGATGAAATAACATTGTTGCACTTGCCTTTTAAGGCCTGCCGTGCATTGTCCCTTGAATCAGTAACTAATTTGAGGATAGAAAGCGGACCATCTGACAGGGTTTTTAGCAGGTTTGAATTTTAAAGTTTCCAAAATTGCCATATTTAAATGTTTCTTTTTTTAAAATATACCTGCAGGAGATGACTCCTGTGGGAGTTGTATTCCAGTTGGCGGGGCCAGCAAACTTTGGCTTTGGAACTCTTCCATGAAGGTGCCAGAGACAGAACTCTTCTGAAAGAGGTCGTCAGAGGGTCTCATATGTTTTTGGGGAAGATGAGGCTAGATTTGATTGGATGGTTGGAGGTGAGGAGATGATATGAGGTGATAATCAGATTCTTAATGCTCTGCCAAATCATGCATTATACACACGTGCACACACACACTCACACATTTACCTGGATACAGAATTCTGGGGGCTTGTGGGAGTCTTTCCTGGGTGTCACAGCTGTCAGAGTCTGAATTAAATCTGGGATTTGGCCTGTAAGTCCACAAAAGAGAAATCATTTGGATTATGTACACATACACACACTCACGCACATGTGTACATATGTAGAAAGACAGAGGAAATTTCTGAACAAGCAAAAAACCTGACCCTTTAAATTACTTTTTTTTTTTAGGACTACAAGTACAAGTCCAGCTCCTCCTCGACCACTTCTACCAGGGTTTGGGCAACCATCAGGCATGCAGGTAAGTGGTTGTTAGTAAACCAATTGTTTTCCAAATGGGCTATATTTTGCCTCAAACACACTTCTAATCTGGCTACACCCACGAATGATATATGTACGTTTGTTTGGCACTTTCTTTGCGATTTTAGTTAAAATTAATCAGCATGTTCCACATTTAGCATGTTTTGTGGAATCATTCAGTTTAGAAAATCAAGGAGCTGCTTGTTTACAGAAGGGGTAATCAAGCTTAACCTGAACTGCACATTTAAATTTATGCCACAGAGGTAACATGAAATATGTGAAAGGCTGAGCATTTGCAAACCCCTCGACAAAAATGAGGAAATTATACATTTGATTGTTAGGCATGGGAACCGAAGGCTTTGGCCCAAACATCAACAAAAATTATTCAATTAACACCTTTCTGTGGACAAAAGTGTCTGCTAGTACATAAAAAAAAACCAGTATTAACTTTAACAGACAGTATCACCTTCTTGTTCTTTTCAGCTGAGTACATTCCTCTTCGGACTGAATGTCTGTCGTGTCACAGTCTCCGCTGAGATACCTGGACAGCCATTTGTTTGCCTCAGCATGGTCACCTACATTACAGTACAACATCCAGGTACAGTTAACGTCAAGAACAAAAAATTACATTCATATACTGTGTAGGCCCTGTAGTATTTCAATATTATTGACAATAATGTTTATAATGTAATCAATATCTTTCATATCATTCATACATGGACCTGTGTGCAGACGTCTGAGGCAAACCCATCATGGCTGCTGAGGACCTTCAAAGGCTTATGGATCTGCCATCCAGGCCTTGGCTGCTCCCTGTTTCGGATGACCAAATAGATCTTATTGGTGTCCTTGGGGTTGAGTGGGGGCCAGAAGACTTTATCCCCGTCAATCCAAGTGCTTGGAACAATTTCTACAGCACCACTACTAAAACGGAGAGAGGGTCTCCAGGTAGGATTTTCGCAGAGTGGCGCAAGGTATGATGTGTCCCAGTTAAAGAACACGGCAGCCAGACTTCCAGGTTAATGATTTATTGCAGTAGCAGATAGCTGTGACAAGTAGCTGTGCTGTACTGCAGGTAACTGTAGTTAGCTGTGGTTCTGAAACATCAAACAGGAATACTGATCAGCACACAAATGCACATAAACACAATAATCAAGAGCAAATATTATGAATGGCTCAGCGTTTCACTCTCATAACAATAGCAACTTAACCTGGCACGCGGTAACTGCCGATGTGTTGGGCTAAATGCTAAAGCTAACGTCCGTCACGTAAAATACTTCTAACTGATAAACAAGTAACACTGAACAGTACACAATCACACTACTGGGTAACACCACTCACCTTGATCATGTACACACAGCAGGTTAAGGAAAAGGCATGCAACACGCATCCAGCTCAAACATGTGCAACATATGCAGGAGAAACTAGTGAACAACTGTTTGAAAACTACGGCACACACGAGGTGCGTTCAATGGCATTATGTAAAACAAAAACACATCCGATTAGCTCAAAAACAGATGAAATACACATACAACACAACCTCAGGCAACATCCTAATCAAATATGAGGGCTTTCTAGCAACCTAAACTTAACTATGTACCATTCGTTTGTCCTCACTCATCTTGAGGCAGACTATTGAACACACAAGCAAAAAAAAGAGAACCGAATTCTACAATATACAATTTCATTTAGCAGACGCTTTTGTCCAAAGCCACGTACAACACAAGCAAGAATTCAGACATAAGGAAAAACCTGTAGTAAGTGCAAAAAGTGCTTCAAGTGTGATTGGTCAAAGGTGTTGCCATCAAGATGCAGAAGAATTGCCTGCCAACTTCCTCCCCCCTTTTTTTCCAACTTTGTCAGCGCTAAATAAGTGCTGGGTTTTGGACCACTTGACTTATTCTACCCCTAAGGTGGAGTCAGATTAAGTGCCTAGGTGTTCTCTGAACAATTGAGTCTTCAATTGTCTCTTAAAAGTAGAAAGGGACTCAGCAGAACGCACAGAGTTTGGTAGTTTGTTCCACCATTTGGGAACAACAGAGGAGAAGAGTCTAGCTAGAGATTTCGAGCAGTGCTGGGCTGGAAGCACCAGGCCTCTCTCACATGCAGAACGAAGTGGGCGTGAAGAGGAGTAGACCTGGATCAGGGAATCCAGGTAGGCTGGTATTTCATGAATTATCAGACAGATCAAATGAACTTTTTGGAAACTTCATGTCTTTATTAATTGGTATGGACAATTGGGACAGCAATACATTTTGTTTTGTCAGGGTAAAGTACGTACTTTTTGACAATATGCTGAAGGTTTGCCACACTGACTGCCATGTTCAGCCCCCATACTGTAAACACCTCAATCCTCTCAGAGGGAAACGGATTCTGGCCGAAGGACTCTTTCTTGGTGAACTTTCGAAAGATGACAAAGTTCTCTTGAGCCTCTGGGATCTTGACAGTGTTTTCAATAAGTACAACGTCCTCAAGAATCAGAAAACAGTTATCCCCAGACTTGGATGACAAAGTGAACTTTTCTGTTTGGAGCTTGCAGTATTGCTCTCCATGTCTAGTGCAAGATGCCAGTGGGCCGTCATGGTGAGGATGCATGAATTTGTGTTCTGTCTTGACAGAGATTGTGGTCTGCACAGGTTTTTCTGAAAGCCTTTTAGTCACTTGTTGTAGAGGCAAGTGAGGCTTGTGCAACAGGCGCTTCAGCTGACCCAAGTAATTCTCGTATGGAAAGGCTGATATGTTGTCCAATGGACCAAAGAGATGGTATTCTGCTGCCAAGTGTGTTAGCTGATGTACATTATATGTTATTTCATTTCTGCCATACAACTGCCCAAAGTGCCTCACAAATGAAATTAACAGTTCTTGAGCAAAATCAATTATCTGTTTAGATGACTGTGGAGACAACAGTAGATGCATGGCCCCCGAAAACAATATAAAATTGTTGTACATTGCAAGGGGAATTATGCCTCTCAGTACTACTGGGCCAGCATAAAGCATGAAGTACCGCAGCTCTGTTGCCTTCCACCGATCTATTTCTGACAATTGCCTGGGTTTGCGAGAAAATTCAGTATAAGGTTTTAGTCTCATCAACTTTAGGGAAATATCTTCAATTGTTTTACTGGGCAGCCTAGTTGCTAGTGACCTGCCTTTAATCCAAATGTACAGCAACTTCCTAGTTACCCCCAGACAGCATGAATGCATGTAGTCTAATGGGAACATTGTCACCATCTTCACCAGACCAGCAAGTGGGGGCAGTGTTTGACTCAAGTGGTGGTCTTCATCAATCATAGAATTAAAGTCTGTGTCCATTCTCAATTTGACATTTGTGTCTGGATAAGTCATTTTGTTGTGCCATTCACCAACTTGAAAACACTTGTCGCATCCAGCGTAACCATTGTGGCTTTTAGTATTTTATATGAAAGCCCGAGCTGGGGCATCACACACAAATCAGCACACTTCAACCAGTATCTGCTTCCCATTGTGAACAATTCCATTTTTTAGAATGCAGCAAGATCCTTAACAAATGGGCCCAGGAATTCAAAGACACTTTTTGACTTGCTAAAGCCACAGAAGAGGCCGACAAGGAATGGGGATCTACTCAAATGTAGGTCAGTTGTTGCTAGGATAGGCCAGAACTGAGCTTTGCTGCTTTTGAATAGTGGCAGACCATCAGTGTTAAACTGGAGCTTAATTTTGGACAAATTATCATGCAGCTTCACAGACTTTAGTCTTGACATCAATCCTGTGGCTAGGCCAACATGATAATATTCTCCCCCCTCTATTTTCATTGTTTGTATTTCACCTTGTGTCCTTAAAATTGTGCGAGCATCTTTTGGCAACTCGGGATGAAATGCACGCAAAATGCTCAAGAGAGCAGTCAGTGCCACTAATGATACTGAAAATGTTGAGGCCCATCTCAGGCTTGTGATTAAGACTTCTACTGTTGAGGGATCATCATCCACATGATCCACATCTACATCATGTGGATGATGATCATGGTGATGAGTAAAATGATCATCATCATGATCATCATCACGGTCAAGATGATTATCATCACAATCCAGACGATCATCCTCATGATCAAGATGATCATCTTCTTGATAGTGATGATCATCATCACCATGATGATCATCTTGAGCAAGATGATGCTTGGACTTTGATGTGCACTCAGGCGCAGCATCCAGTGATGCATGGCTCTCACTCACTGTTGATCTCACAGCTCCTATAGCTGGCTGGCTCTTTGCTACTGGTGAAATTTTCACTTCAATGTTGGCTTTTTGAAAGTCATTTAGTATATTTGACTCACAAGCCTTTACCATAGACAAAACTCTACGTCTCTTTGTCCACCGGGATTCCATTTTGCTTTTCGTTACCTTTTTTTTTTTTTTTGCTTTCTCTTGAAGTGAAGTTTGTTTTCTATTTTGATCTGTAAGAGAAAGGAAAATGCGTGCCAGAATGTGTACCTGTACCCCCCCCCTCCCCCCAAAAAAACAAAAACAAACAAACAAACAAACAAAGAAACCTAATCTTGATGGAGGGTTGGGGGGGCGGGGGTTGTCTGTTTTTCCAGATTTGTTCTCTTTTCACTCTTTCCACCTCCTTACCAACAGCCTTCAACGTCATCTGCCATCTCTTATCTACCTGAGCTCACCCATATCAACATGTCAATATGATCTGTCTGTCTGATCATTTATTTAATAAAAAAAATCAGAAAGTCTTTCAATTCTTTCATGATTCTTTTGAAATTCCAGTCACAGCATTCACACCCATATTCCACAGGAATTGCAACTTTCTATGTTAATGTTGGCCTGTATAGGCCTATTCATAAGTAAATCTAGTTCACACACCATTGTTGTACAATTTTTTCTTCATTCGGTAAGAAATGAAGATGTTAACAATAAATCAGGTCCTCCCTCGGTGGGGATCATTGAAATACACGATATCTCCCCTTGGCCCACCGCTACCACAGGGAGCGTCTTTGTGTTGCCATGGTGACGTGTGCTTCTGTTGGGGTGGAGTGAAAAGGGCATCTCATTATCTTATTTACACCCTCCCCTTAAATTAAAGTGCCCTCCACACCTGCGAGACTTCATTTGGAGTGACACCATTACATCGGGTAATGACAGTGGCTACTCCACACACACAAACACACACACGCACACAAATAGCTAGCAAGATCAGGCGAAGAGTTCGGATAGAGCCCAGATATGCTAGTGGACATGGAACAAGCTAAGATCATCGGAGCACCACTACTAATGTTGGATTTAAGGCAGCCGTGTCAGCAGCCACGGCCCGACTTCGCAGTGGGGCGATCGGGGGACCCGGTCCTGCTCCCCATTCCGGACCAGCCCGCGGGACCCAAACCGCGAGCTGCTTGCCCACTCCCAATGGGCGGAGGGGGCAACCAGCAGCTGCAGGCGGACTGTTATAGGCACAGAATCTCAGTACTCCTTACAGTTTGCCTCGCATTGCACAGTTTACAAATCAAATCGAAACTGGATCACAGATTTGTTACAATAACCTCTGCCTATGCATAGAAATTCCCAGATTTTTGACAATAGATGGAAGACTGTCTGCTTACCTGGTGCTTTGGCTTCAGTGTCCAGGCGATGATCTCCCGGTCAACAATACATCATCTGTTTTTCGATCATATTTCCTGGGCAATCTTCTAGTTTCCCGGTCAACCATAAATCGATGGCTTTTCAATCAATGTAATTTCGAGGTCAACCATTCTTCAACTGTTTATCAACATTGGTGTCATCACCAGATCAACCAGATATAGATGCTAAATCAACCACAGTAGGCGATCATAAATCCACGTTGTTTCTATGTCATACTCATCAACATCAGGTAGGGGAGAAAGGGGACAGTTGTAACACGGGTCAGTTGTAACACTTGCAATTGCTCCAACCAGGAACAAGTTAGGAATCACCTGATTCACTCTGCACAAGCTCAATTTAGTCCTTAGTCAACATGAGAAGAAGTAGTGCCCTGAAGCAGACACAGCGAAATTTGAGAGGGAAAACATTATTTTGAAGTAAGAAAGTATTTTTTTTTGTTCAAATTATTTTTGTGACAGCATGGTCTGCTTTGCAGTTGAACTCATCAAATATATATCATGTTGATTATGTGTCTGTTTAGCTATCTTTCATTCACATTGTTTGTGGTAATGTTTTAGCTGTTAGGTGGAAACCAAGTTAGCTCATTGCTGATGCACTCAGGGACAATTGTAACAAGCTTGCTTGGGGTAAGGTGTAACATACAAAAAATGTTTAAAAACTGTAATAATAATAATAATAATAATAGACTTAATAATAATGATGATAATAAATACAGCCTACCCCAAGCTAAATATGATGGAATGCATTAGTGTATTCCATACTATACAATATTATTATATAACTATACAATAAACTGAGCCACAGGAGACAGAGTCGTCTGATGATGAGAATTTCTGTATCATCTGCATGGAGCACTTCAATAACTCAAAACCAAAAGAAACCAGGGCTAAGTACATGGCATATCATCTGTGGGCCCATGAAGCATGCACTCCAGGAGTGCCATACAACACACACCTACATTCAGTCAGTGTATGTTATCACATTTTGTTCAGTTTTATCATTACAAAATTTTAGTGTTAGACAGCACACACTAATGTTTGATTGTTAAAGGTAGTGCACAGCTGAACCTTTTGTACTGTTTTATTATCAATGTTCAGATGTTAGTGTAGTTTAGGTCTGATACTCTACAGAATCACAGCAGTTTAATTTAAAGGTTTTGCAGAAAAAGCTTTCAATATCTTGAGTCATTGTCATGGTCCTTATTTAATAATGTTAAATTTTGCCCCGAGGTAT
Source organism: Acanthochromis polyacanthus (assembly GCF_021347895.1). Classification (NCBI taxonomy): domain Eukaryota; kingdom Metazoa; phylum Chordata; class Actinopteri; family Pomacentridae; genus Acanthochromis; species Acanthochromis polyacanthus. The sequence goes on along the minus strand of NC_067120.1, from coordinate 29,442,483 downwards.
GTTACAACTGACCCAGACTATGGGGTCAATTGTAACGTTTCACTCCTTTTATTTGAGATCAAGCCATGCATTTTCTGTTGATATTGCACAGGCATTTTCTTGGCCATTTATTAGCAGGCACTTGAAGCTAGTTTGTATAGTAGTTTGAACACACTGGGTTTAAAGAGCTCAAAGCTAGAGACAGAAATTTTAAAAATGTTAAAACTGTCTCCAGTCTCCCCTACCATCTATATTGCAATGATGATTCAATATTTATTTATTGTTGAAAAAACGATATAAACCAGTCTCACAGCTCAGATCAAATATCAACATTTATTCAATGCTGTCTTGCATGCAGTCTCTTTGTCAACCATAAATCGATGGTTTTTCAATCAATGTATTTTCGAGGTCAACCATTCTTCAACTGTTTATCAACACTGGTGTCATCAGATCAACCAGATATAGATGCTAAATCAACCACAGTAGGCCATCATAAATTAATGTTGTTTCCATGTCATAGTCATCAACATCAGGTACCATCTATATTGCAATGATGCTTCAATGGTTGAAAAATCGATATCGACCATTCTGACGGTTCTGATGAAATATCAACATTTATTCAATGTCGTCTTGCAGTCTTATATAAGACGGGAAAAAATGTGAAAGTGCTCAATTCAGTGGCGGATCTTCCGTGGGGGCACTGGTCTCCCCCATGATCTGATCACTAATTCACTAATTCAGGTTTGACATTATGATGTTCTGGACCTTTGCTTTAATACATTTTATCAGACTGGACCACTTTGAATTTTAGTTGAATACCCCTGCTCTACTGGATTGCAATTGGTTTTTTTTTCCAACTTGTCCAGTTTGTTTAGGTCTCTAGGGATGTTTTTGAATTTTTGTTCTGAAAATCTGACCTCTGTCAGTTTTTTGTCATTCAAAAATTAGTGCTTGATTCAGTCAACCGATAATGTTGTGGGTCGGTCTGGGCCAAAAATGCCAGAGCTGATTTTTTGCCCCAGTCCACCCCTGGCGGCATGCCATCCCATCCAATTTGCATTTAGTTGGACCATCATATATTTTTGAACAGGACAATGACCCCAAGCACAGCCCCCCTCCTTCATCGACTGCTGCAGGTTCAGCTCTCTTTTCTCCAGCCCTACATAGGCATTTTTTACTGGTAGTGTACATTCACCCTGAGCCAAATTTAGTTTTCAACTTGGAAAACATATTTTAGACTCACCATTGCCGCACAAGATCTGCATAGAGACAAATGATCTTCAAACATACCAGCTGATGTGTAGCATTGATCAATACTTACTGAAAAGGTTCACATACTTTTTTCATTCACACATTTGTAATATTGGATCATTTTTCCAGTGATGTAATGTTTTGGTCGCATTTCTTTAACTGGACTGGACTTTATTATCTGTAAATAAATCTGATGATGTTTTTGGTAACTTTTATGCAGAAGCATAGAAAATTCTAACAAGCAAACTTTTCACTGCAGCAAGTTAACAGCACAACCAATCAATGGGTCAGTTTGCATCATTTCAGACAGAATTCAGGAAATATGCTGTTGAGAATTGACTAAACCTAAAAAGAAAAACCTTTGAAACTATTTACATGGTTCAAGATCTTCAGAAATAAAACTCCTACAGCCATGAAGTTTGGTGAGAAGAGAGAGAGAATATTTTCCAGCACTTTCAAATAATTAATGGGCCCTTCAGTTACTGATACTTGTGTAACTAACACCTAGTCACTTTTTAGAAGTTTTTTTTTTATAGTGCACAGTGAAGAGAGACACAGGACACTTGGGGAAAGACATGCAGTAAATGGCCAAGGGTCAGACTTGAACCCATGACCACAGCATTGAGGACTATAGCCCTGTTTAGGGGTTACCTGCTCAACCTGTTGAGCTACAGGGGCAACCCAGTGGACACCTTTTTAATCTCTGGCTTTTTGAAAAGGAAAAACGTACCATTATACCTTTAAGGTAAATGGTAAGTTCAGCTGTTTCTGTGTAGTTTCCACTGACAACCAAAGCGATGCAGCTTCTCGTATGCAGATCACACTCTTGTTTCTATGAAGAAAAAAAAAAAAACTGAAAGTGATCAAAGGTTTCGGCTACTTGAATCTGTTTTTTTTTTCAGAATCAAATATGAGGAAATGTCTCCACCTGCTGGATCAAAACAGTCGGCCTCTCCCATCACGTCGAATATTCTTCATCAACCAGCATTCAGTGAGATACAAACACTGCTGCAAAGTAATTGAGTACATATAGTCAGGTCCTGCACTTGAGTGTAGTTTTGAGATACTTTATTTGATTATTTCCATGTTGCACAACTCTCTTCTTTCCCTCTCCCAAATTTCAGAGGGAAATATTGTTCTTTTTGCTCCACTGCCGCAGCCTTTTTAGGGACACAATAGATAAATAGAATGCAAACTTATGGATTTATTCTTGACATTTTTGATGTTTTGATATTTTTTGACGTTTTGCAAATGTCTTTTGAACAACTTTTAAATATTTTTTGATAAAGTTCTGATATTTTGAATTAAAAAGAAAGTTTAGATTTTTCAAATTTATTTCATCTTATTTTTTAATACCATTCACATTTTTAAATATATGTTTTGGAAAGCTTAAAATGTGTTTTAGCAATTTTTCTAATATGTTTTGCTAGTTTTTTTTTTTAATTTGGGATTATTTAAAAGATGTTTTGGTTTCTGTTTTTTAGTCATTGTGTGTTGGTACAAATATACATTCTTTAGACAGTTTTTCTGTTTGTTACCCTGTTTTAGTCACTTCACTGAGATGTTTGGACCAACAGCAGATTCTAATATTTGGTATATTCAGTAAGTAAAGCTAATTTTCTTAATGGTTACCAGTTTTCAAACATCAACTAGAAGAATATCTATGATAAACCAGGAATACACATTCTGCAATCAACCTAAATAAAGAAATAAACCGTGCTGCATGATTAATATCCAAAACAGCTACTCTGATTTGCTAATTTCTCAGTATCACAATGTAATTTCAATTAGAAATTATATATATATATATATATATATATTATATATACACACGTGGACAAAATTGTTGGTACCCCTCAGTTAAAGAAGGAAAAACCCACAATTCTCACTGAAATCACTTGAAACTCACAAAAGTAACAATAAATAAAAATTTATTGAAAATTAAATAATCAAAATCAGCCATCACTTTTGAATTGTTGATTAACATAATTATTTAAAAAAACAAACTAATGAAATAGGGCTGGACAAAAATGATGGTACCCATAACTTAATATTTTGTTGCACAACCTTTTGAGGCAATCACTGCAATTAAACGATTTCTGTATTTGTCAATGAGCGTTCTGCAGCTGTCAACAGGTATTTTGGCCCACTCCTCATGAGCAAACAGCTCCAGTTGTCTCAGGTTTGATGGGTGTCTTCTCCAAATGGCATGTTTCAGCTCCTTCCACATATGTTCAATGGGATTCAGATCTGGGCTCATAGAAGGCCACTTTAGAATAGTCCAACGCTTTTCTCTCAGCCATTCTTGGGTGTTTTTGGCTGTGTGTTTTGGATCGTTGCCCTGTTGGAAGACCCATGACCTGCGACTGAGACCAAGCTTTCTGACACTAGGCAGCACATTTCTCTCCAGAATGCCTTGATAGTCTTCAGATTTCATGGTACCTTGCACACTTTCAAGACACCCTGTGCCAGATGCAGCAAAGCAGCCCCAAAACATTACTGAGCCTCCTCCATGTTTCACCGTAGGGACAGTGTTCTTTTCTTCGTATGCTTGGTTTTTGAGTCTATGAACATAGAGTTGATGTGCCTTACCAAAAAGCTCCAGTTTGGTCTCATCTGTCCAAAGGACATTCTCCCACAAGCTTTGTGGCTTGTCAACATGCATTTTTGCAAATTCCAGTCTGGCTTTTTTATGAGTTTTTTTCAGCAGTGGTGTCCTCCTTGGTCGTCTCCCATGAAGTCCACTTTGGCTCAAACAACGACGAATGGTGCGATCTGACACTGATGTACCTTGGCCTTGGAGTTCACCTTTAATTTCTTTGGAGGTTGCTCTGGGCTCTTTGGATACAATTCCAACGATCCGTCTCTTCAATTTGTCATCAATTTTCCTCTTGCGGCCACGTCCAGGGAGGTTGGCTACTGTCCCGTGGGTCTTGAACTTCTGAATAATATGAGCCACTGTTGTCACAGAAACTTCAAGCTGTTTAGAGATGGTCTTATAGCCTTTACCTTTAAGATGTTTGTCTATAATTTTTTTTCGGATGTCCTGGGACAATTCTCTCCTTCGCTTTCTGTTGTCCATGTTCAGTGTGGTACACACCTTTTCACCAAACAGCAGGGTGACTACTTGTCTCCCTTTAAATAGGCAGACTGACTGATTATGAGTTTGGAAACACCTGTGATGTCAATTAAATGACACCTGAGTTAATCATGTCACTCTGGTCAAATAGTTTTCAATCTTTTATAGAGGTACCATCATTTTTGGCCAGGCCTGTTTCATTAGTTTGTTTTTTTAAATAATTATGTTAATCAACAATTCAAAAGTAATGGCTGTTTTTGATTATTTAATTTTCAATAAATTTTTATTTATTGTTACTTTTGTGAGTTTCAAGTGATTTCAGTGAGAATTGTGGGTTTTTCCTTCTTTAACTGAGGGGTACCAACAATTTTGTCCATGTGTGTAAATAATCATTAATTTCAACAGAATATGCTACTACATGTTTTGTTTGGCAGAGAATCAGAATCACTTTATTCATCCCCGAAGGGAAATTCAGTTGTCAGGGAGAAGTTATTATTATTATATTATATTATTTAATATTAATAATATTAAATTATCAGAGCAGAAGTATGTTAGGCTCTCTGACTTAGCATTTGATGCCTACATGAAAGAAGGTTAGTTGGAACATCAGAATCAAAGAATATTACAATTTGTACTTGGTCAATACACCTAATTCATCAAAAAAATAAAAAAAAATCCTTCTGAGCTACCTAAAATCCAGAACCTGCGCCTCTGAAAGTGACTGCAAATTTTGGTGTCTCTTAAGTATTTTAAATTTTTGCAAAATATTTTCATATTTTTGAAAACTGGGAAACTCCCTTATGGTTCTTTTGGGAATAGTGTCCTCCACTAGTTTCCCAATAGATAGGTTTCACTGATGTCACACTTCCGGCTCAGTAAGTAGCTCAGCGCCATGGTGAGTGGCAAACTTTGTTGAGTCCATTTGTTGGCTATGGCTGCCACTCAGCAGAAAAAGTATATTGACACACTTGCTATTGCCTGGAAAATCCAGACTGACTTTATTTATGTATTAATATAAATACAAATAAAGGTAGTCTGGCATTGCGATGATACGAGACGATTTCAAAAAGGAGGAGCTAACGAATGCAGCTTGAACGAGAAAGAACCAATCAGCGTAACACGGATGTGACGCACAAACAAATCGACCTTGTAGTCCATGTAGTCCAAACAACAATGGCATGCAGCTGAGAAAGTGTCGCGGTGAATGATTACTGCCGTTTTTGTCACAAAAATCTGCAAATACATGGGGTACTTACTCTCAAGTACAACACTTATTTTTGAAAAGGCTACGCAACAAAAGACTCCTTCCGAACGATTAGCGGTGTTAGGAATAACTTTAAATCGGAGCCAAACCAAGTCAGTACGTATGTGTAAAAGTTGATTAAATTTACTCACACGTTTGGAACGGGATTTTCCTCTGTACAAACAATGGCAAGAAGCCGAAAGTAACGAGCCATCCACTGCCTCCTCATCGTCGGAAACGTCAAGTGAAAAGAGGCAACGACTAACGCCATCCAAAACGCCAAGAGACCACAAAAAGATTCGCTTTGGACCCCCTCCTCTCTCTCTCTCTCCTTCTTGTTTCACGGCGGTGGCCGCCCTCCTATCACACTGACCATGCACTTTTTATTCTTTTTAACTGTTTTAACTTATCCTTTTTTGTGATTTTTATTACATGTATCTTGCACTGATGGAGATGCTCTAAATCTCATTGTACTTGTGTATAGTGACAATAAAAGGCATTCTATTCTATTGTATTCTATTCCTCCTCCTCTGGCATCATCTGTATGGGTAATCCAGGCGCTGAAGATGACGCAGCATTAACTCCCGCCTCCCGTGCTATGATTGGTCGTACCAAACTGTACCGGGAGGGAAACGCGATTCAATTCGCACAATGCCAAACTGACTCTCCTGTATCTCCTAACATGGAGATAGGAGATTACATGGAGATTCAGTTTGGATTTTCCAAGCTACACTTGATAGCACTTCAAAAGACCGATATCAGAGGAAGTTGGAGTTAATTGAGTAAGTTTCAGCCGTTTGCGCCCATAATATGAGGAAGTAGCACTTCAGACACAGATTTTTTTGCCGAGATTTTGAACACAGTTTGGTGTAGAATTCGTCCGAAAACAGCATTAATTCAGGTCGCCGATTTAACTAACAATGAACCTAATTATTTTTTTCTATTAATTAGCGAATCATTGGTCTATCTAAATTAAATTAACTGGAATAAACAGTGGAGTCGGGCAAGGATCACGCTAATGTGAGCTAACCTCCCAGTATGGTGTCCTGTTGGGGCAACGCGAATCCTTGCTTTGAGAAGCAGCTATTTTGGAAAGCTCTTTAGGTCAAAGCAAATAATAACGGTTGAAACACCTAATTTCCACAATTTTCTAAGTTATACATTTGTTATCTTTCATTTGGCATACATTAAAACTCCCGAAATGTATTTTTTTTTCAATAAAATAATTAAATTTGAGTAAGACTTTTGGCTGTTTGCGGGATTTCAATTGTGTTTTCAAAGCAATTCATGCACTAAAAGTTTATTTTACCACAATAAGAAGACGAATTGAATGATAGAATACAAAGCAAAAGTGAAAATAATTTCTTAATAACGGACCGCTTTGTTTAACTGGGCCTTCTGCCCTGTTATGGCAGCCGTGGACACAACAGGCATGAACCATTCTTGTCCCCAGTCACACTGCAAACGATATTTATCTTGCTCAATCAACCACTTGTTCCCCCAGGCTACTTCAAACTACTTATCTTGCTCGCTGACTCCTGACCACAACAATTTCAACACTCGCCACACAATATGGCGGACCTAATAGTGTGACGTCATCTGAAACCTATCTATAAATCCCACAACCGTCTCCGCAAACAAGCTGACGTCATCACCAAAGCTGCACTGAAACATTTCTCAGTCTGCTGTCTCCAAGGCGGCCTGCAGGGCGGCCTCTGATTGGTCAGACCAGCATGTCACTTCTCTCTCTGAAGGGGCTGTTAGCTTCAGGCGCTGCTTGTACCTAGACAGAAGGAGGACGGAGGCGTAGTCTGACCTGCCGAATGGTGGTTGAGTCTTTGTTGCATAGCCATCTCTGAAGGGAGAGTAGCACTGATCCAAAGTTCAGCCTCTGCTTGTGGGGAAGGTGATGTGCTGGCAAAGTTCTGGCATCATGTTCCTCAGGTTGGCATTGTTAAACTCCCCAGCCACAATAAGGGAAGCTTCCTGGTGGTTAGCCTGGTAGCTGGAGATAGCCTCATGTAGCTCGGCTAATGTAGCCTGTGGGTGAATGTAGACGGCACTGAGAACGACAGAGGTGAATTCCCAGGGGAGGTAGAAAGGCCAGCATTTGATGGTTAAAAGTTCCAGACTGGGCCAGCAGGACTCTGAGCGATAAACAACATCTCTGCACCAGTTGTTGTTGGTCATGAGAGAGACACCTCCACCCCTAGACTTTTCCGTCTCAGCCATTCTGTCCATATGATGAACTGTGAATAACTCCACTGGTTGAACGGCATGGTCCAAGATTCGTGGGGGTCAGTCATGTCTCTGTGAGGCAGATAATGTTGCAGTCTTTTGTGTCCCTCTGGTTCCATTTCCTGGCTGAGAATACTGTGTTGCTCCAGTGTGACGGTCTGGGGCTGTTTTGCTGGATCCAGGGTCAGTGACTTGTCCAGAGTGAGAGGTACCCTGAACCAAAATGGCTACCATGGCATTCTGCAGCGCCATGCAGTAACCTCTGATATGCACCTAGTTGGTCAGGGGTTCACCTTACAGCAAAGTAATGACCCAAAATATAAGTCCTAGCTATGCCAGAACTACCTCAGGAAAAAAAGAACAAGATGGTAAGCTTGAAAACATGGAATGTCCAGGACAGTCTCCAGACTTAAACCCCATGGATGTGGTTTGGGATGAACTGGACAGAAGAGTGAAAGCAAAAGAACTTTCAAATGGCACACATGTATGGGAACTACTACAACAGAGTTGGGAGGAACTTTGTGAAGAATATTTGATTTCCATTGTAGAAAGAATGCCACGAGGGTGTTCAGCTGTTACAGTGCCTTGTGAAAGTATTCGGCCCCCTTGAACTTTTCAACCTTTCGCCACATTTCAGGCTTCAAACAAAGATTTTAATTTTTTGTCAAGAATCAACAACCATTGGGACACAATCGTGAAGTGGAATGAAATTTATTGGATATTTTATACCTTTTTAACAAATAAAAAACTGAAAAGTGGGGTGTGCAATATTATTCGGCCCCTTTACTTTCAGTGCAGCAAACTCACTCCAGAAGTTCAGTGAGGATCTCTGAATGATCCAATGTTGTCCTAAATGACTGATGATGATAAATAGAATCCACCTGTGTGTAATCAAGTCTCCGTATAAATGCACCTGCTCTGTGATAGTCTCAGGGTTCTGTTTAAAGTGCAGAGAGCATCATGAAGACCAAGGAACACACCAGGCAGGTCCCAGATACTGTTGTGGAGAAGTTTAAAGCCGGATTTGGATACAAAAAGATTTCCCAAGCTTTAAACATCTCAAGGAGCACTGTGCAAGCAATCATATTGAAATGGAAGGAGTATCAGACCACTGCAAATCTACCAAGACCCGGCCGTCCCTCTAAACTTTCACCTCCAACAAGGAGAAGACTGATCAGAGATGCAGCCAAGAGGCCCATGATCACTCTGGATGAACTGCAGAGATCTACAGCTGAGGTGGGAGAGTCTGTCCATAGGACAACAATCAGTCGTACACTGCACAAATCTGGCCTTTATGGGAGAGTGGCAAGAAGAAAGCCATTTCTCAAAGATATCCATAAAAAGTCTCGTTTGACGTTTGCCACAAGCCACCTGGGAGACACACCAAACATGTGGAAGAAGGTGCTCTGGTCAGATGAAAGCAAAATCGAACTTTTTGGTCCCAATGCAAAATGATATGTTTGGCGTAAAAGCAACACAGCTCATCACCCTGAACACACCATCCCCACTGTCAAACATGGTGGTGGCAGCCTCATGGTTTGGGCCTGCTTTTCTTCAGCAGGGACAGGGAAGATGGTTAAAATTGATGGGAAGATGAATGGAGCCAAACACAGGAGCATTCTGGAAGAAAACCTGTTGGAGTCTGCAAAAGACCTGAGACTGGGACGGAGATTTATCTTCCAACAGGACAATGATCCAAAACATGAAGCCAAATCTACAATGGAATGGTTGACAAATAAACGTATCCAGGTGTGAGAATGGCCAAGTCAAAGTCCAGACCTGAATCCAATTGAGAATCTGTGGGCAGAGCTGAAGACTGCTGTTCACAAACGCTCTCCATCCAACCTCACTGAGCTCGAGCTGTTTTGCAAGGAAGAATGGGCAAGAATTTCAGTCTCTCGATGTGCAAAACTGATAAAGACATACCCAAAGCGACTTGCAGCTGTAATTGCAGCAAAAGGTGGCGCTACAAAGTATTAATGCAAGGGGGCCGAATAATATTGCACACCCCACTTTTCAGGTTTTTATTTGTTAAAAAAGTTTAAAATATCCAATAAATTTCGTTCCACTTCACGATTGTGTCCCACTTGTTGTTGATTCTTGACAAAAAATTAGAATTTTATATTTTTATGTTGAAGCCTGAAATGTGGCTAAAGGTTGAAAAGTTCAAGGGGGCCGAATACTTTCACAAGGCACTGTATATCTGCCAAAGGTGGCTACTTTGATGAGTCAAAAGTTTAAAATACATTTAGGCTTCTAAATATTTTTTTTTTAATGTCATGTGTTTATTTGTTCTATGCTTTCACTTCAGAGTACAAGGAGACATTAACATGCATAATTTCCAATATAAAACTGGAAAAATTGGGGTGTTCTAAAACTTTTGACCTGTAGTGTACTTCAGTACATGCTGTCTGGCCAACTCAGTCAAAGTTGAGTCCCTGAAGACAGGAAAAGGTACCATGCTTTGGTTTCTGGTAACTTCATCTTTCTGCTGCTGTGGTTAACCGCACACTTTCCACATATTCTGGGACTTGGCATCATGACAACAGTACTCATTTTCAAACTACACTCCTTAAGGACAAAGGTTTGTACTACGCCCAGAGTGATTGCCGTGTAAAGGTTACTGAATACACACTGTCTTAAAGCCAAACAGATGTCAAGATAAAATTTTACTGTTTGGTAACAAAGAACAAATAATTAGGAGGTGAGGGGTGATGGCAAACTTAGATCTGAATAAGTCAGACAGATGTGAGTATTGGAATCAAACAGGAACCTTTTTGCTGGCTGGCTGATAGAACAGTTGGTTATGTAATGAAAAGATAATGCAAAATGTGTGCAGAGGGTGACAAAACACACATGTTGACACAGAGTGGTGACAGCTTACCCACCCTCTATTGAGTACACACCTATATCAAGAGAATGACGCACATAGGAATAGCATTACAGCAACAGTGTGTTTTCACACACGTTCAGTTGCTGACAAGAGGCGAGACCAGTTGAACAGCTAACATGTCAGTGGAACTGGAAGGCAACATTTTAGTAACTGGGGCCAACAGAGGCATTGGTTTAGAGCTGATCAAACAGCTGGCAGTGAAGACGGGAGGAGAGGCTCACATTTATGCCTGTTGCAGAGAGCCTGAAGGACCTGGTGCTGAGGTGAGACAGCATCAAGACACACACACACACACGCACACACGCGCGCGCACGCATGCACGCACGGTAGTTGCTTTTGACTCATCCATGCATCCAATACCCTACAATTGGGTTATTCCAAGCAGTCAGCTATACAGTCTACCCGTGCTAAGTTGAAGACACTGTTGCTCAATAACAGTGATTCCATTAGCTTGTCCAATTGCTGAGAGATCTTTTCATCAGCTGTCTGAATTTAGCCACTTTCACAAAACGTAACAGACTGACATAGTAAATGAAAATTCTGACATCTGAAAGCGACTGCTGACAGTTATATGATGTATGAATAAGATACAGTTTCTTGAGAGTACTTTTTGTTAAAAGAAGTTCTATGGAGGCACCTTCCATTAAAATTTTGATCATCAGTGTATCCGTGCTTGCATCTCCACAAAAATCACCCTGCACAGATTTTACTGACTATAAACTATATTGGAGTGTTGGGAAATCCTATTAGCCTGTTGTTATGAACAAAGAAACATTATGATTTTTTTGCAGTTTAATTAATAATGGTTTCATTTGTTCTTTACTCAATGCACATAAAATGCAATGTTCTGCTGGGAAACCTTGAGTCCTGGCATTCATGTGGATGGTTAACATGTACCACCCACCAAAACATTGCAGGTCAAGTAACCCCCCTCCAACCCACCAAGGGAATTGGACTGTTTAGATCAGTGTATATTATCAGACATCCAGGTCATATTAATATAGCTCCTGGGATTAGATTGTTGACATTTGCTTATATTTACAGGTCAGCAGGGTTAGACGGTTGCTATAAAAATGTTATCCAATACACCGAATAATTACCAGGTAAAAAAAACATACTGAGTAACCAAGCATCTCAAAACTAAACTAATGCAACTTGATTGCTTTATTTTCTTGATTTTTTTATTACTTTAACACCAATTATTAAAATAAAAAAATGGAGGATAGCTCAAATAGTTTCTGAGTTGTGGGGGTCTGAAAATTTTCAGAATTTGGGCTATAAAAAGCCTCGCCAGGGTTTTTTGCATCTTTAAGTGGTTAATTCTCAATACTGTAGTACTACACTAGTACTACTGTACTAACATTCAAGTTAGTACATGTAATTTGTATGTGTATGTTATAATTACATGTATGCATTGCAAATGGGTGTCAACATGTCATGATATCTACAGGTATGGCTCTAAACTAGACCTTGTGACACAAAAAGGGCATTACACTTTTTGAAGGTAGTCACCTTTGACTACTAACATTTCAAAAAGAACAAAACATACAAAATACTACCATTGGAATACCTGTAGCATCAACCTAGGAAGAATGCCAGGTTACGGAGGCAATACAGCTGAATCTCATCTCGTTGAAGGCAGGGTGAATGATCAGGCGGCTCCGGGAGTGACGTAGACTGGAATGGAGGAAACAGAAAATCAATTGAGAGCAAGCACTGGCGGTATGGCTGGCTGGCTGGCTGGCTGGCTGGCTGGCTGGCTGGCTGGCTGGCTGGCTGGCTGGCTGGCTGGCTGGCTGGCTGGCTGGCTGGCTGGCTGGCTGGCTGGCTGACTGACTGACTGACTGACTGACTGACTGACTGACTGACTGACTGACTGACTGACTGACTGACTGACTGACTGGATTTACAGGGGATGTTACAATCCGGCACAGAGAGGTGGGCAGCATCCGTTTATAAAGCGAGAGACGAAGGATGTGATTGGCTGTCCCCAGCTGCTCCTGTGCCAATTGATCATGATCACGAAATGTGAAACACCTGTACCATTCTTGCCTGCCGAACGAACCTAGAAAAAGAGGGAGAGAGAGAGCACAGAGCAGAGCTAACTAGGACCAGCTGCAGCTGGCCTGACAAGAGGCTGAGAATTAACCACTTACAGATGAAAAAAAAAACCCTGGCGAGGCTTTTTATAGCCCAAATTCTGAAAATTTCAGACCTCCACAACTCAGAAACTATTTGAGCTACAGGCCTACAATTTTCCATAGAAAGTACTTTTGTGACTATCTAATGGCATGCAAATTTAGGACTAATTTGAAGATGGTGCGGCAACACCCCCAAGGAATATCTGGTCATTTCACCTGGAATGACCCTACAGAGAAACCAAACAATTCAAAGTTCCCTTTGAATTCCCTTTGAGCAACCAGTCAGTGATGGAATAGAACCAAAAAGTCCCCTTTGATGGCTAGAAAACAGAATGAGATAATTGTTAGTGATTATATCAGTAACAATTGTTTTAATTCAATTATTTAATAGACAGAGACTGAATTCATCCCAAAATCATGAGTGTTAGCAACACTGTATTATATCATTCTGTATTTTAAAATGTGTTTTATCTGTAATTTTGTTTATGATTCCAATTTTTACTCAATATAAATGTAATATGATTCTGCATTATTTGCTGTAGCTTCAATAGAATACAGTTACCTTTTCTTAGATTGTATGTAATTACTTTTCATGTATTCCATTAGCAGTGTTGGAGGTAATTCTTTCTCTCTTGGAATGCCGACAGAAATGAAGTAGAGCTCAAGATATGAAGTCGGTGGGGACCTGCTTATCATTACATTGCACCATGTATACTCGGTCCAAGCGCCTTAGCTTACCTTTAAACAATGAATACTGTTATTTATGATCCTTTTTTGAGCATTATTTGTGCATGTATGTTTACACATATTGGGTATAGATTACTATATTCTAAATCTCTTTAGAATGTGGTGCCTTATCTGATTTTATTGTCAGGGACCAGTTTTTTTAGAGGTTGTGTGGGGATGCACCTGCTTGACTCCTTAAATATTGACCAACCACTTAATACTTAAATGTACTTGAAGGTTTAGTCTGTGATTCTGGAGAAAGACAGCTGATATTTAACTGGTTAGCATGTACCAGATTTGCCGTCCCTACTGCTCCCACTGTCTTCCCCCCCTTTCCATGCACAGACGACCCTGGAATAGGGTTGCGTTGGGTCAGTCCGAGTCACTGTTTTTTTTCCATTTAGAGAGCTAGGGCTGAGTGCACACGCAAGGATTTTTAAAATGTATAGTTTGCCCTCTGACATTTAGGACTGACAGGTAGTGGACCATTCACTGAATTTGCCAGATTTGCATTGAATGACAACTCACCTAAAATTAAGAGATGAGATCATGGCTGCTGCAGCTTATTTCTTTATTTCTGTCTTTGATATTTCATCTTCTCTTTATCATCGTTCTGACTTTCAAACATCATGCTTTGCTCCTTCTCTGTTCCCTACAGGCACTGAGAGAGGTCGCCACTAAATGCCCAGGAAAGATAACAATTATCAAACTAGGTAAGCACAATACACGCCTCTCATATCTCAACAGAAACTCAAATATATACTTATGGAACTGAAATAAGTGCATTTTTATCGAACATCAATGTGTAGCCTTAAATGACTGTGATGCTGGGACACAGTACATAGACTGGGCGTGCCAGGAGCATTAGCAAAATTCAGCACAAAGTGTTCAAATATGAACTCTGCTTAGGTTTGCACATTGTTATGACATTCCCAGGCAAACTGCTGCTAACAAGCTTATTCAAACATGACAGTTACTGTTGATAACTGATCACCAGATTTTTGTTTTTTGAAACCTGGTTGCAACACAAAGACTGTTAGTCTGAATGAATCAACTCCTTTCCTACAAACTGTCATGTTCCTTGAATCACAGGCCGAGGAGGGGGAGCGGCAGCAATCTACCACTCCAGCTTAATAATGAACCAGAGACATAAACTTGGCTACAGCTCTTTTGAAAGTCTTACTCTTAGTCTTTCACATCCCGATTGGAAAGCTCAGAAACCACTTCTATTTGTTATTATGTACCTACTGTGAGTTTTTATTTGAATTCTAGATTCAACTCAATTTATCACGATTTAACTCGGCACCATTTACTGATAAATTGGAGGGCAGTTATTCTAACTTTACTCCCACAGAAGTGGATTATCTTGTTAATAATGCTGCACTGTGTATGACTCAGTAGTGTTGAAATAGACAGCTATGTCTCAGAGAGCACCTGCTCCTTGGTACAATTCCCAGGAACTGAGGAAGAAAGAAAAAAAGGAAGAAAAATTAGTGGCATTACACTACTTAAGAGGAAGTTTATGTAGCTTGGAAAAACAGACTAATGATTTACAAAAAAGCTCTTCATAATGTCAGGATAGCGTATGACTCATCATTAATAGAGGAGAACAAGAACAACCCCAAGTTTCTCTTCAGCACTGTAGCCAGGCTGACAAAGAATCAGAAGTCTGTTGAGCCATGTATTCCTTTAGCTCTAAGCAGCAACGACTTCATGAGATTCTTTACAAATAAAATTTTTACAATCAGAGAAAAAAAAAATCTCTTGTTTGAAGCTACACCTGTCACAGATGTATCACCGAGTACAACTGCTTTAGAATTGGCTGTAAGACCTGATGGATATTTAGACTTCTTCACTTCTATGCATCTGAGCTAAATTCAGCAGTGTCTTCATTTAAACCATCACCATGTCCTTTACATCTTATCCCAAAGGCTGTTCAAGGAGGCTTTACCTTTAATTTATACTTCAGTGTTAGATTTGATCAATCCTTCTCTAGTACTAGGCTATGTAATGTGGCTTTTAAGGTTTCTGTAAACAAAACTTTACTTCAAAAAGCCTACTCTTGATCCAGATGTTTTAGTTAGCTATCAACCTATTACAAAGGATCGCATACACCCTGTTGTGCTGCGACTCTAGAGAGGAAAGAAATGGCCCAGCATCAGCAGCTTGGATCCAAGACTGACTTTTGGACTCAGTCATGACAGCATCTGGAAACTGCTCTGACGTGTCAAGATCATAATTTGTTGAGTGGGCCTTTGTCACCATACAAGCAGAGAAAATGTCATTAAGTGCTTATGCTGTGCTGTCAGACCCAGAGCTTGATGCAGAGCTGTCTAACACCTTAGAAATTGGCACAAAACAAATTTGCCCCCAGTGAGGTCGTTTTCCTTGCTTTAATGGGCAAGGCGGGTCAGACAGCTGCTTTAAAAAAAGCACCTGACCAAAGGCAACTGAACATAAATGTTGTACAAAGGGGCAGGTACAAAGCTCACCCCAACACCCACAACAACTGCACTTAAAAATGACATGATGATTTAAAAAAGAAAGACAAAATATCTTCCCCAATAATAGACTGGGAGCTTCCTGTGTCTCTTAGCATCTTGACTGGCTGTGGACCTTTTGAATATCAAGTTAGAATGAATGACTGGAAAAAGGACTATCGTGCTAAAAAGTTAATTGAGGTTTCATGTTGTTCCATAGTATTATAGAAGATAAATAGTAGTGGTATTTATATATTAGAAGAAATAAAAAAAGCTCTTCACTGTCACCTCTCCATATAACCAGAATATCATCAATGTATCTTTTCCATTCTGGATTCTGCTTCATGTGGGCATGGATCATCACATTTTTTTTGTTATGTTGCTGGAAATATGTCCCCGCACCACCTGACTCTTGCATCTTTGTTGTTATAACATCAAGAAGTATAATTAAATCACATCTTGTATTTAACTGTGCTGCCCTTTTATATTTCCTGATGTACAATGTGAATAATGGTTAAAAAAAACTGAAAACATGTACTAAGACCTTTAAAGGCATTAGAGGAGATTTAATTTCCTACGACTTTGAACGTAGCATGCACATGCGCACATACAACCTCTCCCTCACCCCCCTCTAACCTCCCCTCTCTTAACATTTACCAAGAAACGCCCCCCTCCAGAAACTTGCGTAGGACTCGTGAAGTTGTCTTTTACGGCTGGGTCCCCCTGGATCTTTATCTGCCATTATGTAAATAAAGATGAGCAAAACAAGTCGCCAGCTAACTACGAAGCTATACCAAAGCAACACATACAGAAAACACGTAAGTTCAAGGCGTACGTAATCTACGTAACTAGACCTGAGCCGGAAGATTTTTGATTGACAGGAAAGGGAGCAAACCAAACGCCTCGGTCCGAGCGCATTGATTGGCTGATGTTTCTCAGGTCCTGCCATGTCCACAGTTATTTTTTATTCTTTTAGAGACCATACATACAAGTCCACTAAAGGTCAGTATATTCATTTTATGTGAATCAGACAAATTAAACAAAAAAAACATCCTCCATAATGCCTTTAAGTAAGCTTTCCATGGATCAGAATGCAAGCTAAGGTGCCTCAAAAGTTGGAACGTCAAACAATTATTTCTACTTTTTAGTGCATTATTCATTGATGTGAGTCATAGACAGACTTGTTAAACATTCAGTGGTCCTTATGTGCACCAAAAACTTTGACATTGAATCTTCTTTTTGACAGTCAAGAGGCTCTGCATGTGATCATGTGTACATGTTATGTTTTCTCTTGTCCACCTGCAGATGTGGCAGATGAGGACAGTATGTCAACTGCAGCCCGGACTGTCAGTGAGAAGATCGCAGCTGGTGGGTTGAACCTTCTCATCAACAATGCTGCTATCAACAAACCGGCCTCACCAGCTCCACTATCCACCACCACGAAAAAGGACATGATGGACGTGTATGAAACCAATGTGGTTGGACCGTTTGTCCTTGCAAAGGTTGTTTTTTCTTATTCGTGTCTGTGCTTGTAGTGTGTTGTATAGTGAACATGTGTGATGGTGAAAAGCACTAAGTCTATATCTGTTGGAATTTCTTACCACAAAATTGGCAAGACTGTAAGATAAGGGAAACACTTACACATATGTCTTTGTTGGTAATCATTAAGTGTCTGTTACAGATACAGTTTTACCAGTTTCACAGTATTAATACAAAAAAACAAAACCAAAAACAACAGATAACACTCAAAATATGAAATGTACGCAGTAGCAGTCACGTTCTGACACATGCACACTGATCAGGCGTAACATGCCAAGGTAGCACTTTAACAAGGTGCCTTATCCTGGTGCATCCCACTGATGCTCAGTAAGATTTGGATCTGGGGAGTGTGGAACCTGGGTGAACGCCTTAGCTCTGTCGTACTTCCCGGGCCACTCCTGAGCAGTGTTTGTGGTGTGTTAGTGGGCATTATCCTGCTGAGAGTGGCAACTGGCATCAGGGACTGCTGTAGCCATTGGGGGTGGAGGGTTCGAGGGGTTGCTTGACCTGCAATGCTTAGGTGGGTGGTACATGTCAAACATCCACATGAATGTCAGCACTCAAGGTTTATCAGCAGAACATTGAGTTCTAACAAGATGATGGATGTTATTCACGTCACTTGTAAGTGGTCATAATGTTGTGGCTGATTGGTATATTTTATAGGGATTTTTCATTATTTTGACTATTTTCTACATCAAACTGTAAAGTAAAACATTTACATTTATTCAGTAATATGACTGAAAAAAAATCAGTTTTAATTATAACAAGAAGTTTTGCCAAACTTGGACCGCCCGGCGACAAAGATGACCCCTGTGACCTTGAAAATGAGGTCACGGTCACCAAATGCGAACTTGACCTGTGTCTTATTATGGTACACCTGTGTACCAAATATGGTGAGGCTACATCAGTATTTTATTGAGTTATCGCGCGGAAACGAAATTGTTACAGACAAACAAGCAAGCAAGCAAGCAAGCAAGCAAGCAAGCAAGAAAATGCAGCTGAAAACAATACCTTCCGGAAAACGCAGTTTTGCCGGGCGGTAAAAATGTACAACGTAGCTTTACACACTCTTCATTCTTCAACCAGCTTCATGAGGTCCTCACTTGGAACTGTCTTGAAGAAATGCTCACATATGCTGAACACTAAAAGCTGTTTGTGCTTCACCCTGCATCCCAGATCATCCCATGCTTCTGAGAATTCAAGTCACAGACACATCTTAACATCAAGGCCAGGTGCAGCACTCCATCACTCTGCTTCTTGGTCAAATAGCCCTCACAGAATCTCTGGGTGTTTTCTGGTTTACTGTCCCTCTAAAAAGAACTAATATATGCTCCACTAGGCACAAATCAGATGTGTGTTCATTTATACTAAAATCCTATGCTCCTGATTTTGGCACAGTAGGTCAATGGTTTAAATCCCAGTCAGAGTGCAGTTGTCCAGTGAGGACACAGGGCAGGGTACTTACTGCTGCCCCACCTACCTACTTCGTGTTGTATCTACTCCCGGATGTATGTCGCTTTAGATAAAAACATCTGCTAAAAAAAAATTGTAACTGTTCAATGAAACTGTAACTCACACTCCAAATGGTTCTCTTCTTCTTGATGTTCCTCAGACATGGTTTGTTGCAGCAGATCCATGAAGATCTGATTCACAACAGTTGATGTTAGGATGTGTCTGTTACTTGAATTCTCAGAAGCATTGATGTTTGCTGTAATTTGAGGTGCTGTTAATTGTTGATTTGGGAGGCACATAACTCAAATTAACTTTCCCTCTGCAGCAGAGAGAACTCTTGGTCTTCCTTTCCTCTCCTCATGAGAGCCAGTGTCATCATAGCATTTGAAGGTTATTGTGACCTCATTTTCAAGCTTTCAAAGTCAACATCCAGAGACACCTACAGAGAGCGCAAAACTATAAGGGAGAGAATTCAATTCAATTCAATTCAATTTTATTTATATAGCGTCAATTACAGTCAAATCGTCTCAAGACGCTTTACAGAACCCATATGCCTGACCCCCAGAGCAAGCCCAAAGGCGACAGTGGCAAGGAAAAACACCCTTTTAACAGGGAAGAAACCTCGAGCAGAACCCGGCTCTAAATAGGGGGGACCCATCTGCCTGCTGGCCGGGCGGGTTGAGAAGGACAGAAGAGGGCAAGGGGGAGGGATGGGAGAAGAGGGAGGGGTGAGAAAGCAAGGAAAACACAACACACATTTGAATACATGCATGACAGGATATGTGACACAGACAAAGTATAAGCTAACATTGAAAACTGACTCATAGTTTACTCTTATGATGTACGGCTCTGACATTAAACATACTCCTTATATAGCTAGCAGTAAAATTCAAACAGTATGTAAGTTAGCATAACAGTATATTGAAGGCGATGCAGAGTTGACTCGTGGAAAAAGGGAATTGGAAGCAGAGGGCTGGTGGAAGGTCAGTAGCAGCATCCCACAGTGGACATGGTGGAGACTGGACCAGCTGGTGGAACATCGACCGCAGATCTGAAGCATCCAGCTCTGGGACCAGGGACACTCGGAGAAATAGCACAGGGGGAAACAGAGTGAATGTACTGCAATAACGGTATACATATTAAATGTAAAGGTAGATAGAGAAGGGCTCAGTGCGTCAAGAAAAGTCCCCCAGCAGCCTAGGCCTATAGCAGCATGACTAGGGGCAGAACGAAGGGACGTCCAAGAGGGGGTCAGCTGTACAATGAAGACACAAGCCGAACCTCTGTGGGTCACCCAGTCAGCCCCAACTATAAGATTTGTCAAAAAGGAACGTTTTAAGCCTGGTCTTAAAAATAGAGAGGGTGTCTGCCTCCCGAACCCAAACTGGGAGCAGGTTCCACAGGAGAGGCGCCTGATAACTGAAGGCTCTGCCTCCCATTCTACTTTTAGAAATTCTAGGAACAACAAGTAAGCCTGCAGTTTGAGAGCGAAGAGTTCTACTTGGATAATAAGGTACTATCAGATCTTTAAGATATGATGGAGATTGGTTATTAAGAGCTTTATATGTCAGAAGAAGGATTTTAAATTCTATTCTGGATTTAACAGGAAGCCAGTGAAGAGAAGCAAGTATAGGGGAAATATGATCTCTTTTGCTAACTCCTGTCAGTACTCTCGCAGCAGCGTTTTGGATCAACTGTAGATGTTTGAGAGAGCTATTTGGACAACCCGATAATAAGGAATTGCAATAGTCAAGCCTGGAAGTAACAAAAGCATGAACTAATTTTTCTGCATCACTCTGAGACAGAATGTTCCTGATTTTTACAATATTACGCAGGTGAAAAAAGGAAGTCCTACAGACTTGCTTTATGTGTGAGTTAAAAGACATGTCCTGGTCAAAAATAACTCCAAGATTCCTCACAGTAGTACTGGAGGCCAATGTGATGCCATCCAGAGTAACTATTTGCTTTGAAAGCGAGTTTCTAAGATGTTTGGGGCCAAATACAATGACTTCAGTTTTGTCTGAATTTAGCAGTAGGAAGTTAAAAGTCATCCAGGTTTTAATGTCCTTAAGACAATCTTGCAGTCTAGCTAACTGATCAGTTTCATCTGGCTTCATAGATAAATACAATTGTGTGTCATCTGCATAACAATGGAAGTTAATACAATGCTTCCTAATAATATTGCCTAAAGGAAGCATGTATAATGTGAAAAGTATCGGTCCTAAGACAGAACCCTGAGGAACTCCGTGATTAACTTTAGTCTGCTCAGAAGAGTTATTGTTGACATGCACAAACTGGAACCTATCTGATAAGTAGGATTTAAACCAATCCAGTGCTGTCCCTTTAATGCCAATTGAATATTCTAGACGCTGTAATAAAATTTTGTGGTCGATTGTGTCAAACGCTGCACTAAGATCTAACAAAACAAGTATAGAGACTAGTCCATTATCTGATGCTATGAGAAGGTCATTAGTAACTTTCACTAGAGCTGTTTCTGTGCTATGATGCACTCTGAAGCCTGACTGAAACATTTCAAACAAATTATTCCTTTGTAGGTGTTCACACAATTGATTTGCAACTGTTCTTTCCAGAATTTTAGAGAGAAATGGTAGGTTGGATATCGGTCTATAGTTAGCTAACACATCTGGATCTAAAGTGGGCTTTTTAAGCAAAGGTTTGATGACAGCAACCTTAAAAGCCTGTGGTACATAGCCTGTTACTTGAGAGAGATTAATCAGATCTAACATTGAAGAATTAATTAAAGGTAAAATCTCCTTGAAGAGTCTAGTTGGGATAGGATCTAAAAGACATGTTGATGGTTTGGATGTAGAAACTGTTGAAATTAGTTCAGAGAGACATATAGGAGTGAAGAATTCTAAAGATTCATCAAGTCTAACAGCCAATTCAAAAGCATCTGTGACATTTGTAGGAAGGGCCAGATTAATTTTATCTCTAATCATAACTATTTTCTGTGTAAAGAAGCTCATGAAGTCGTTACTGGTTAAAACTAAAGGAATACAAGGTTCAACAGAGCTCTGACTCTTTGTCAGCCTGGCTACAGTGCTAAAGAGAAACCTAGGGTTGTTCTTGTTCTCATCTATTAAAGATGAATAATAAGTTGTCCTGGCATTATGAAGAGCTTTTTTATAGATTACTAGACTATTTTTCCAAGCCACATACACTACCTCTGAATTAGTGGAATACCACTTTCTTTCCAGCTTTCGGGATGCCTGCTTTAAAGTCCGCAGCTGGGAATTATACCAAGGAGCAAGTCTTCTCTGAGATATAACTTTCTTTTTTACAGGTGCAACACTATCAAGAGTTGTACGCAGTGAGGCTGAAGCATTATTAACATAATAATCCACTTCTGTGGGGGTAAAATAATAATATTTGCCTTCTGATTTATCAGTAAATGTTGCTGAAGTAAACAGTGAGGGTATTATTTCCTTAAATTTAGATACTGAATTGTCAGACAAACACCTACTGTAATGATATTTGTTCTCAGCTGCTAAACAATCCTTTACTTTAAATTGAAATGTTATCATAAAATGGTCAGAAAGAAGAGGGTTCTGGGGAAATACTGTTAACTCTTCAATTTCTATGCCATAAGTCAGGACAAGGTCAAGAGTGTGATTAAAACTATGAGTTGGTTTATTTACATGTTGAGAAAACCCAATTGAGTCTAATAATGAATTAAAAGCTGTTGTAAGGCTGTCGCTGTCTACGTCAACATGAATGTTAAAGTCACCCACAATAATAACTTTGTCTGAACTGAGCACTAATTCAGATAAAAAGTCTGAGAATTGAGATAAAAACTCAGAATAAGGAGCAGGAGGACGATATATAACAACAAATAAAACTGGTTTCTGAGCTTTCAAATTTGGATGAGAGAGACAAAGAGTGAGATTTTCAAATGAGCTGTAATCAGGTTTAGGCCTCTGGTTCAATTTTAAACTAGAATGGTAGATTGCTGCTACTCCTCCTCCTCGGCCTGTGATTCGAGGAATATGACAGTTAATATGACTAGGGGGAGTTGATTCGTTTAGGCTAACAAATTCTTCCTGCTGCAACCAGGTTTCAGTCAAACAGAACAAATCAATCTGGTGATCAGTTATCAACTCATTTACTAGCAGAGATTTAGACGAGAGAGATCTAATATTTAACAGACCACATTTAATTTTCCTGTCTCTTTGCTCTGTTGAAATAGAGGTATTAATTTTTATTAAATTTTTGTGGTTACTATTTCTTTTGTATATTTTTGATTTGATTAATTTATTGAATTTTGGTGGTCGGGGGACAGACACAGTCTCAATAAAATTAACTGAATTAACTGAATTACTGGAGGGTGACAGCTGTGAGGAAACTGCAGAGAGGTGTGTAAGACTACAGCTCTGCATCCTGGTCTTAAGTCTGGGTTGTCATGCTTTAGGAGTACTAATAAAATCAGCCATATTCCTAGAAATGAGAGCTGCACCAGCCAAAGTGGGATGGATGCTGTCTCTCCTAATCAGACCAGGTTTTCCCCAAAAAGAGCTCCAATTATCAATAAAGCCCACGTCGTTTGATGGACACCACATAGACAACCAGCGGCGAAACGACGACATGCGGCTAAACATGTCATCGCTGGTCAGATCAGGCAAGGGTCCAGAGAAAACTACGGAGTCCGACATGGTTTTGGCGAAAGTACACACCGATGCCACGCTAATTTTGGTGACCTCCGATTGGCGTAACCGGGTGTCGTTACCGCCGACGTGAATAACAATCTTACTATATTTACGATTATCTTTAGCCAGCAGTTTCAAATTTGCTTCTATGTCGCCCGCTCTGGCCCCTGGGAGGCATTTAACTATGGTCGCTGGTGTCGCTAGCTTCACGTTTCTGACTATGGAGCTGCCAATGATCAGAGTTGGTTTCTCAGCGGGTGTGTCGCTGAGTGGGGAAAAACGATTAGAAACATGAAGCGGTTTGTGGTGAGCCGGGACAGCAGGCTTGAGTTTAGGACTGTTTTTCCTACGAACTGTCACCCATCCACCCGGCTGTTCGGGCGCTGCTAAGGGACGGCTAACAGATGCTACACAAGCTAAGCTATTGCGGTCCGCACCGGCTAAGGGGGCCTGGCTAGCTGCTAGCGGGTTATTTTCCATGGTGCGGAGCCGCGATTCCAATTCGGAGAGCCTCGCCTCCAGAACTACAAAAAGGCTGCACTTATTACATATATCGTTATCACTAAAGGAGGCAGAGGAATAACTAAACATGTGGCACACTGAGCAGGAGAAAGAGAGAGAGGGAGAGGAAGAAGCAGAAGCCATGCTAACACCACAACACAGTGCTGAAACAGGAACAGGAAATGACGCAATACGCTCACCGTAACGTCAGACGTCCAGAATCTTTCCCAGGACGTCATCCGTCAGAATAAACAAGACACAAAGTTAGTGACATTTACTGGTGGTGTTTAACTGTATGGAAAATAACAGAGAAAAGTAGAAGAGAGGTGTTAAGTGCATCATGGGAGATCCCCCAGCATTCTAGACTGATGCCATACCTGTTGACCCTGAGCCAATCCTTTTTGAAAAGCTTTATCAAAAAACAAAGTTTTAGAGCTAATCCTACAACATATAAACCAACTAATAGATTTAGCTTTTGTTTTTTCAAATTTGGGTATTAGAGAGTATGACTAGGGTGGCACAGTGGGGCAATGGTTAGCATTGTCACCTCACAGCTAGAAGGTCCGGGGATCTTTCAGTGCATGCTGGGTGTCCTGGCTTCCTTCCACAGTCCAAGGACATGCTGAGGTTAACTGGAGACTCTAAATGATCTTCGGCGTTAATGTGACTGTGACTTGGTTGTCTGTTTGTCTGTGTGACCCAGTGATGGACTGGTTACATGTCCAGGGTGAACCCTGCCTTCACCCTGTGTTGGCTGGCGTAGACTCCAGCCCCCTTGCCACGCTGCAGAGGATTAAGCAGAGTGTAGATAATAGGTGGATGAACGGAGACTATGAGTCTCATTACAAATTATAACAAAATTTGGGGTTTAGGTTGATTAATAAGTTCATCATTTCCATGTTGTCAGGTGTTGCTGCCACTCCTGCAAAGAGCAGCAGAGAAGGACTCATCAGCAAAGGACAATGGTATGTATCTTTTCGTATGCAGTACGAGTACTTTATCTCTGATACAGTTAATAGGTGGGAAATGGAAAGAGCAGATTTGGTGGACATTTCATTCCAAATTAATATTGTAGTAATGTACATAGATTTTTTTTTCACTTTTGTTGTATTTGCCATGCCAGTAGTTTACCTTCTTTATCACCTTGTTCATAAAATGTTTAAGTCTTAAGAGACTTGCAGCTGCTCTGGATTCTGCTAGCTTCTTATACTCCTCTCTCAGAATTAGTACTTCTTTTTCTGTTTTTGGGTCACTTTGCTTATAAACTTTTTCTTGGTGGATTCTAATTTCATCCTGCAAATGTTGCTTTTTTGTTGTGCTTTAATAGTCTTAGAGCTTGTGTAGCTCCTTATATGTCCCCTAAGAAAAGCTTTAAATGCTTCCCATTGGCAGAAGTTTGTGTCACATTAAATGCAAAGAACTCATCTGTGTTTTTTCCAAATAGTCTAATTCTGGTCCTGTAGCCACCTGTGCTGAAGTGACATTAATGCTATCATAACAGTATAGTACAGTATTGGAGTGTAATCCCACAGATATTAAGAAGTAATCAATATTGTGTATTATGTGTTCTTCAGTTACATGAATAAGCCTCATCATCAGTTTTCAGTTCCCTTCATATGTCTATCAGGCCTAGTTCTTTAATAAAACACTGAATAGTTGTTCTGCATCGGACTGAACTATTCAGTAACTGAGTGTAGACCTGTAGACCTGTCGAGGATTGGATCCAGCATGCAGTTAAAATCTCCTGCTATTATATGTTGCCCTGGGTATGTTTAGAGAGTACGAAACAGATTTGTTAAAAAAAAAAAAAAAAGTTTGGATTATCTTCATTAGGGCTTCACACATTTACTAAGTTCAGATTTTCTGGTGAGAGTCAACAAAGCTGTGAATGCATCCCCCTGCCATCTCCTTGTAATCTTAATGCTTTCCTCTTCCGGAATGTGTGTTTCTTGTAGGAATATGATTTTAGAATCCAAATTTTTCTGTTGTCTCGTCAACTTGACTTGTGTGAAAACAATCCCTTTCTTTCCACTTATGTCAGATGTCCAGTTAGCTCATAGGATAAGAAAACTCTTTGTTGTTGCACAATTTGCAAACAACCACGCTTTTATCCAAGCTGCCATCGGGAAGATTTTTAAAAGAAAACTTTCCTCCCAACAAGCACAATGATTCTTATCTTCCTTCCCTGTTTACCAAGCCTTCTTGTGCACTGACATCACTCTTGTGTATCTTCCTCACTGCAGACCATAGACCGTATGCTGCAGACAGACTTTAGGCTCATTACCGCCACCAAATGGGGTGGAGTGTTTAACAGTTTTACCAGTGTGTCACAAATTAAGGGACTGGCAGGTACGATTAAATGCGTTAAATTATTTAACGCGTTGTTTTTCCTGTAAATAAGTCATCGAAATTAACGCGTAACAGTCTAAGCCCTATTTATTATCTAACCAGTCTTTGGTTTATTGTCCTTTCAGTTTATCGGATTGACATACGTAACTTCCAGTGTTTTAGATTTTTTTTGTTCCTCAGGTTCTGCCTTGACCTTTTTTCTACTGGATTGTTGTAGTCTTTTTAGTTAATTCCTGACAACCATCGATGTCACTCACTTAGTTTTAATCACTCCACCTTATAGTCCCTGTGCAGACCTGGAGCAGAGGTGGTTTGGCTCCCTATTGTGGGAGGAATCAACATTTTCACTCAACTCTCTCTCATTGTAAATGCTTATATGCATCCTTATATTGTCACTGTGCTAAACACTGAATGTAGGTTTTATCTTTATGCTGCCACATGCTGTGATTTGCTTGACATATCTGTTTAAACATCTGACCTGCTTGTCTTCTTTGCTGGAAGAAAGCTTATTTCACATGAGGGTCACTCATGTTCTGTGTTGCAGCTTTTATTTTAAATCCCTTTAAGAGTGACCCTGAAAATGCAAGTTATGCTCACAATGGCCAGTACATCCTGTCATTAGACATATGTGTTACTTCCTGAAGGAAAGTCTTTGTGCTTCTGGTGCGTTGTGTGATGATTTAGGGTCAAGGTTGTGCTTCAGGAGTCCGAGGCCTTGGATTTAAGGTCAGATTCTTTAGAGCAGAGATGTAGCTGTGCTTTACAAAATGATGATCTTCCTACTGAAGTGGCCAGGTGACTGGATCTAATTGCAGAATGACTCTCTGTTGTTAGAAAAAGTGGCTGCTCTTTAATCAACATTTTGAATCAAGCCATTAAAGGGAAAGATTTGAAGTTTGAAATGTGTTCTATAGTTTTGATCATTTCTAAGTCATGATGCAAATATCTTGGTCTCTCTTTGTGTCCCAGGTAACAAAATGTCCTGCAGGAGGGCAGCCATCATTAACCTCTCCACCATGGTTTCTTCCATTGAGAAATGTCCAGAGACCTTCTCAACAGCACAGATGTACCCTTATAGAACCAGTAAGGTACTGCTAACTTACATACAGTCTAAATAGGAAGAACTGAGTATGAATTTAAGGAGAATTTTATTTACTTTTTAATAGGGCTGTTAAAATAAATGCCTTAATGCAGATTAATCCATCATCATGATTAATCTGATTAAAATTTTTAATGCAATTAACACATCTGCAGGACAGTATGACTCAAAAAATCTGAAACATCTCCAGCAATGCATTTTGTGCCTTTTGTCCAAGTAGACTTGACGTCGCGCATGCGTAAATAGGCAGTTGATCTGCTCGTGGCAGAACTGAGCAACACGCCATAGAATACAGCAAACAGTAGGACCCGGCTGATTTACCTGCCAGCCCATTAAATTGGCCAGTTCTATTTATATATGAATATAAATATTTCCTAATAAGCATCAAGGGCCAGAGTTTTGCCGATTAGAGGCCAATATACTGTTAATTTCTCATAAAACAGTAAATGATGTTATGTGTCGGACTCGCGCAGAATGACATCTTTGCGCTGTTTAAGCTGCAGCCAGGCAACATTACAGGAGTGGGCTGAGCGGACAGGTACGTTTATAAGCATGTTGTGAAATTAATGATGATTCAACATGTCTCCCCTTTCATTTCAGAGAAGAAGTTAAAATTTAATGATACACATTATTGTCTGTCTTCAGCAACCATCATGATGTCACTCTTAGTTTTACTTTGTCAGAAAATACTATAACGTGACCCAGGTTGTAGCAGCAACTCACTGTGTGTGTTGTTACGGAGTAACATTAGTGCCAGACTATTTGTGACCATTAAATATTTAAAATGCAACTCTGTCAAAGATGACATATTTTACATCTGAGAAAGGTGTCTCTGGTTTTAATTTTGGTTCATGTGAGTCAGGATTTTTTTCCCCCCTACCTTTATTAATGCCCAGAGGGGAATTTCTGATTTTTGCGTATCCCCTCAGTTGAGGGGGTCAGAGCGCAGGGTCAGCCATGGTATGGCGCCCCTGGAGCAGGAAGAGTTAAGGGCCTCACTCAAGGGCCCAACAGTGTCCGCACACCTCACAGTCTTCAGTTCTACAGATTTTTTAAAAGTGTTTAATATTGATTGAATTTTTTGGAGTCAAAATGATTGTTTTTGAGTTAAATATTCTTACAGAGGGGTGGTGTCAGGTCGATTTTGGCATCATTTTCTTCAATCTGTGGAGTAATGCTTGAAATGCCACAACTTAATAAATAATAAGCTAGAGTCCTGAAATTTTGTAGTCTCATTGACATGTACAGTTGGTCTTCAATGGGTCAACACTGCTTTGATAGAACAATACAAACCATTTATATGATGGTGTAAATTTGGTCAAACAATGTCAATGTTGCTATTTATTCCAATATTCAACCAACCATAAAACCTTCCTTTTTCAGCCTCTTAGGCTGAAAATGTTTTCTTTGATTGGCACCAACAGGAACTTTAAAAATATAGAGTATGAGGAAAAAAGGATTAAAATTATGCACTGCATTTATGGCCAATATTAGGACTAAAAATCAGCTGGTATGATAAGTGAAACCACTCCAGGAAGAGCTATGACATAGTTTTTGGGCTAAAAGGAAAATGCTTGTTTTCCAAATCACCGTGCACATAGATCAGATTGCAGCTTTGGTTGTAAAGGCACTGTGGGAGTGCCTTAAACCTGCATTCTTTCTAACAGGCAGCAGGGGGTGACTCCTTTACTTGCTTGTGAGATCCCTACAGAGTCTGTTGAAAGCTCTTGTTTATGTTAAGTGATTGTGGTCAGATTTATCAATATGACATGAAGTTATTTACATAAATTGTTCTTGGCTTTAGTTCATTTTTTTCTGATTGGTTTCAAAAACCTGCATTGTCATGTCAAATTTTGCTAAATACGAACGTAGTGTGTGAACAGCAATGAAATCTGGCCTTTCTGTTGTCACCAGGCAGCACTGAACATGCTGACTCGCTGTCAAGCTTTGGACTTTAAGAGCCACAACATACTGGTGGCAGCCATCCATCCAGGCTGGGTTCGCACTGAAATGGGAGGAGCAGAGGTAAGATGATGGTGATTTTAGACTAGAGCTATATGGACTTAGATGAGAAACACAGTCGGGGAGTTGGTTGGGGGCTGCAGCCTATCCCAAAGGCAGGGGACACCCTGGTCAGGTTGCCAGTCTGTCACAGGGCTACATATACAGACAAACAGTCACACTGGCGTTCACAACTACGGGTAAATTAGAATAATCAATTTGCCTCAGCATATTTTTGGACTGTGGGAGGAAGCCAGAGTGCCCGGAGAAAACCCACGCATGCACAGGGAGAACATGCAAACTCCACACAGAAAGATCCCGAGAAGTTGTTGAAAGTGCTAACCACTACGCCACTGTGCAGACCCATTTTATTTTTGATTTTATTTATTTTTATTTTATATGTACTCTTATTAAGGGAACAAAAGTATTGGTGATTTTTATTGTATATATGTATACACATGAATATGCATGTGTATGCACACACACACACACACACACACACACACACACACACACATGTTTGTTTTTCTATACCGGTGGGGACTTACCATTGACTCCCATTCATATCTAACTCCTAACCCTTACCCTAACCCTAACCTTAACCATCACCAAATCAATGCCTAACCCTAAACAAACGTTTTTGCACTTTTACATTTTTATTAACAACAATATGGCCAAGAAAACGGTGTTGCCACCCGTGGGGACCTCATTTTAGGTCCCCACCGTAAGACAAGTCCCCACCTTTATAGCAAATAGTCAGGTCAAAGTCCCCACCTGTATAGCAGAAACAAGTACACACACACACACACACACACACACACACACACACACACACACACACACACACACACACACACACACACACACTATGTTTTTCTATCCTTGTGAGGACTTACCATTGACTCCCATTCATATCTAACTCCTAACCCTTACCATAACCTTAACCCAGAACAAAATCATGCCTAACCCTAAATAGACTTTTTTGCACTTTTACTTTTATCAGTCACAACAACATGGCCAAGAAAACACTGTTTCCCCTCATGGGGACCCAAATGAGGTCCCCACAAATGACATTTCTTTGGTTTTCATTAGGTCCCCACAACCCCTATAATTACCCGCCCACACACACACACACACACACACACAGGCTGCTTTATTAGGTACACCTGTTCAATTGCGTAACACAAATAGCCAACGACATGGCCGCAACTCAATGCATTAAGATATGTACATATGTTCAAGACAACTTCCTAAAGTTCAAACCAAGCATCAGAATGGGAAAGGAAGGGGATTTAAGTGATTTTGAACGTGGTATGGTTGTTGGTGTCAGACGGACTGGGTTGAGTAGTTCAGAAACTGCTGATCCACTGGGATTTTGACGCACAATGATCCAAAAAAGAGAAATTATCCAGTGAGCAGCAATTGTGTAGAAGCAATAGCCTTGTTGTTTTTATTTTAACCTTTATTTTACCAGGAAGTCCCTTGAGATTAAAAATCTCTTTTCCAAGGGAGACCTGACCAAGACGACTCTTGATGTGAGAGATCAGAGAAGAATGGGCAGACTGGTCACCGTGTCAATCCCTTCATAACTACAGTGTATCCATCTTCTGATGCCACTTGCAGCAGGAAAATGCACCATGTCACAAAGCTCAAATCACCTCAAACTGATTTCTTGAACATGACAACAAGTTCACTGTAGTCTGATGGCCTCTACAGTCACCAGATCTTTATCCAGTAGAGCACCTTTGGGATGTGGTGGCACAGGAGATTTTCATCATGGATGTGCAGCCGACAAATCAGCAGCAACTGTGTGATGCTATCATGTCAGTAAGGACCAAAATCCCTGAAGAATGTTTCCAACACCTTCTTGAAAGCATGCCGCTAAGAATCAGAGTAAGACAGTTGTGAGGATAAACGGGGGTCCAACCTTTTACTGGCAAGGTGTACCTAATAAAGTGGTCAGTGAGTGTGATCTATATCTATAGTTTATTGTTTGATTCTTCTGCTGCTGTGGACATACTGTATGTTTCTCCAGTGATGATAATGTGAAATTGTTGACAAAAACAAATAATTGGATTGTTGAGTGAGGAAATGAATAACTCTTAAAAGACTCCTTCTGTTCTTTGTTTTTTTGTTGCTGTTTTTTACCCGGGGGCTACTCAGTGATGTAGTGGTTAGCACTTTCGCCTTGCAGCAAGAAGATCCCTGGTTTGAATCCCGGCCTGGGCCTGGGATCTTTCTGCATGGACTTTGCATGTTCTCCCTGAGCATGCGTGGGTTTCCTCCGGGTACTCCGGCTTCCTCCCACAGTCCAAAAATATGCTGAGGTTAACTGAGTACTCTAAATTGCCCGTAGGTGTGATTTTTTTTTGTCTGTATATGTAGCCCTCGACAGACTGGTGATCTGTCCTGGATGTCCCCTGCCTTCGCCTGAGTCAGCTGGGATAGGCTCCAGCACCCCCTGTTACCCTAGTGAGGATAAAGCGGTGTATAGAGAATGGATGGATGGATGGATGTTTTTTTACCCCTGTTGTCCTCTCTGCATTTCTATTGAATATTCTTTCTTTCTATTTGTGTTATCTCCCTTAGGCTCCTCTGTCTACCCAGGACAGCACACTTGCTCTACTCCGTGTGATCTCATCACTTAGCAACAAAGACAGTGGGATGCTTCTGGACTGGGGGGGCAACGTGATCCCCTGGTAGTGTCCACCATGGCAAACACACCCAACCCAGGCAGTCCAGATTCTACAATGCATCATTCAGCAGGGGTTAATTTTCTGCAGAAGAAACTGCATTCTTGTCATCTGAAATGTAATACTTGCACTTGTTTGGTTCTAAATACTTACTAAAGATAGCTTGTGGAAATAATAAAATTTAATAAAAAAGCTTCACTAGCATACTCCACTTTGTCATGGAAAAATTATTAGACCGCCCTTGTTTTCTTTAATTTCTTGTTCATTTTAATGCCTGCTGCTGTGGGAAATGGTGTGTTTTATAATTTGCTAAGTGTGCATATTAAAGAGTTTTATTGGTTCTGAGGAATAGAAAGGTCAAGATCATCATTACCACGGTGTGACTGTAATGAAACAAAGAAGAAAAGTCCAGAATCGATAAGAAGGAGCTTATGCTTTATTTTACTTATTACTCATGTGATTGAATGCAAGGATGATCAAGACATAAAGTAATTGATAATCAAAGTACAGACAGTTTTTGATAATAAAGGTACAGATAGTTTTTGACGTAAGTCATAATCAGTAAAGAACATGAGCTTGCTGTGTGTGCAGTTTCTAATCTTGCTTTGCAGGGGTGAAGTCATTCCTACGAGAGCGATAATGACAAAACATCAGCTGTGACCATAGACTGTATATATAATGGACGTAGCATCTGGCTCCAAATTTGAAGCCCACCCGGAAGTGTCAAAAACTTGCAATATCACGCCGTCCGCTAGGGTTGGCTCCAAAAAGCTTTTGCTCCATAGACCCCAATTCATTTTTGGAAAAAATAAAATTTGATAGACTGATTTTCTACAGCTCAGGATTTTTTTCCCGTTAGTTTTCATGGTCAAAATGAGAGATCGGGTGGCCGATCTTAAAATAAATCAATACTGAATTTTAAATAAATCGTTAAAGTTGGCGGAGCCAGGGGGCGTGGCTATACTTGATAGACAGCAACAGAAGCCTCTGGGTGGGATAAGAGAGTCCTCAGCCAATCCTGCCCCTAGTTGCTCTCCGGTCCAGTCTGTTTGATGACGCTTTTTACGTCACTGGCTCCAAAAAATCCAAAACGGCGACCAGGAAGTAGCAAAATCCGGGCTTCATTTTCTCGGCGTTGAAACCAACAGGTGACGTCACGGCTAGTTTACGCCTGGCTGTGACAGAGGAGAGCTGACCAACGCAGCACCGGAAGGGACTATATCTGAGACTAGTGGTGGAGATCTAGTAGTGGAAGGGTCAGAATGTTTCCTTCATCTTGAGGTTGCAGTAAGAATGACAGTAACACCTGACTTGAGAATCACAAGAGCTACAGGCTGTAGTTTAGCTAAATAGCACGCCCCACACCACCCCTGGGGGAGATACAAATAGACCCTATGGCCATGGCCCCAAATGTTGTCAGCCGGGCAGGAGAACCCTCCCGCATGTGGAACCACTATATAACGGGTTCAGACACCCATCCCATCACATCGCCACAGATTCCCACTCATTCCCTCCCATTGAGGTTGATTGGTTTTGCCCAACCTTCCTCACACCAAGAATCGCTGCACAGGGGATGGCTCCAAACACCTTCCATAGGAAAGTAAGTCGTAGAGTTTGCCACGCCTAGGTCCACATCTCCCCCAGCACAGCTTCTCCTAAAACACAGTGATGGTGTGTTTGGATAGCGTGCCGTCGTGATTCCCTGTAGGTTAATTTCATTAGTAGTTATACTAAAATTCCGAGGTGTTCTCCAGTTTGTCAAGTCACTGGCATTAGTGCAGCTTGGCAAATACTAAGTGAATTTTCTAAAGGTAGTGATTGGGGTTGTAATTCGAGGTGTAGATTGCTACAACACATATAATTTCATCTAGTGGAACTGGTCTTGGTGTTAAGCATGTATTGGCCCGTGAATGATGAGGTATGAATGAGCACACATAGCAGTCAGACATATTTAAACTTTTTGAGGTCAGGTTTGCCATCTGGAACCTAACATTATCTCTTCTGTCATTAACAAACATGAAATGAAAGGGTTTTTTGTTTTGTTTTGTTTTTTAAATACCGCAGTTGTTGGGCCCAACGGGGCCGTAGTCTTAAGACGTTGAGTCATGACTGCCACTAAAGGTATATTACCTGAAGAAAACAATGAACACGACAAAAAAATGTAGCTGATTCCATAATACTTCATGCCCTATCTGACATCCATCCTCTATACACCGCTTTATCCTCACTAGGGTCGCGGGGGGTGCTGGAGCCTATCCCAGCTGACTTGGGCGAAGGCAGGGGACACCCTGGACAGGTCGCCAGTCTGTCCCTATCTGACATGCTTAAGCTTAGTTGTATTCCCAGGGCATATAAGAAGCCATTTCATGTCATAAGCAGCACTGCACATGCAAAAGCCTAGAGTGGTTTCCTGCTTATATTCAAGCTGGAGCACAACTCAGAAGTTGTCAGCTCTCACATAATGCCTGAAACAAAAGAATTATGTGAAGCCACAAAGGCAGCCATTTTGGAACTGCTGGAAACTGGCATGAGTGAGAGACAGGTGGCCAAAAACTGAAGATCTCCAAGACAGTCGTTCATTACACCAAGAATTACATGAACATGGTACTATTTGCTCGCTAGTCGTGGCAAAAAACACCTTTTTTACCTCATGAGACGACTGTGCACTCATCCGCTCCTGTGTCAGGAATCATCATCAGACCTCCAGGGACCTTAAAAATGAGTGGGCACTGTGGAGAAATGTGACTTGTTCAGCAAGAACAGTTTGAAACCAACTTCTTGAAGCTGGTCTGAAGTCATACAGGGTACGGAAGAAGTCCTTCATCAACAAAAGGCAGAGGAAAGCCCAAGGATAGGACTGTTGATGACTGGGCTAAGGTCTTCAGTGAGGAATCAAATTTTCAGTTGATGCCAACTAAAGCTAACTTACTGGTTAGGGAGAAGCCTACAAACCAGACTGTCTTGCCCCTACAGTAAAACATGGGGGTGGATCAGTGATGATCTGGGGTTGTTTCAGTATGGGTGGAACAGGGCAAATGAACCAGGTCATGTACAGGGCTACTTTTAGTAACAGTCTTCTTCCATCAGCTGGAAAACTCTTTCCTGTCTCCAATAACTGGATTTTCCAATGAGACAATGCTTCTTGCCACACAGCAAGGTCAGTTAAAGCCTGGATGGAGAACCAGAACACCTGAACCATGTCTTGGCTGCTCAATCACCAGATCTAAATGCAATTAAAAAAACCTGTGGAAAATCATCAAACAGAAAATGGAGAACCACAAGCCCAAAAACAAAGCAAATTTGTTGAATCTGTGCAACAGGCATGGGCTGCTCTGACAACAGAACAATGTCAGAAGCTGGTGGAGAGCATGCCAAGACTGGTTATGCAGTCAATCTCCTGTGTGTATCATGTGACTAAACAGACACAAAAGAAAACGTGGAATGCCTAAAAGTACTCTTTTTGGCAGCATAAAGCCATAGCTATTGCTGTAAGAACTTAACTGATTTTGGTTGTTATCAAGAAAAGCATGGACAATGGCTAGATATCAGCTCTCAAATTAAACTCCTATGAGCTGTTTTTGTTATTGTTACATTTGTCCAAAGAAATGTACCTTTAGTTCATTAAAATGAACAAGAAATTGAAGAAAGCAAGGGTGGTCTAATAATCTTTTCCATAACTGTATGTGTGAGACAAACTTTATTTTAACATATTTACATTCTCACATTCGTCACTGTCCACTAATCCTTTCTATGAATGCAACTTAATAAGGCCAAAATTTGTCCAATGTGAGATGTAGGAGCCATGAATGAATTGTTTAATTATATTGCTAAGGGGCATATTAATTGCTGTTTGTGATTGTCTGGCTATAATATTATTTTGTGATCATGCTGAATACAGTAATACACATGGACATGGGCAGGGATTATTAAGCAACATATTTACCTGTTCTCCTGTTTTGACTTTTTTGGAGGCGGGGGTGGGGTGGGGGTGAGTTGGGTCGCCGTCATTTTTGTTGACCGCTATTTTTCTGTGGTTGCTTCGATTACTTTGATTATGACTTCGTGCACTGTCATGGACCCGTCAACAACTGGGACCATGCAGTGTTAGTATTGGTTTTTTGTCATTTCAAACAAATAATCATTCACACAGTTTGGTTAAAAAAAAAATGTTTATTTAGCTTCTTTGAGTTACAAAGTGTTGGTGTTGCCAATTTGAGTGCACGCATTTTGGTTACATACAGTCATGAGTTTATCAAATTAGTTTAAACAATTAAGTCATTGTACCTTTGTTTCTGCTTCTGCTGCTCCACACGCTGCTGAGGTCCTGGCAAAAGAGGAAGTGATGTTTGAGGCACTCTTTTATGCTGGAAGATGGGAATTGGAAGGCGCCAACTCCCGGTGCTGCGAAGGGGAGAGCGGAAGTGCAGAGGCCTCAAGAAAAGCAGCATTTATGCATTTGTTTGAGTTTTGGGGTGGTATTGTTGTTTCATATGTATAGGTATTTGTATTATGTCTTTAAGTAATAGGTGGGTTTATTTTGGGAGTTTTATGGTGTGAAGATTAGGTTTTTTTCCCCCTGTTGTGTGTTGGTAGGCTAGCCTATGTGTATATATACCCCTCCTTTTGAGTCATTCATTAGGTCAGGTTTGTTTAGTTAACACTTATGTTGAGCTTTTTGTTTGGTTGCCCTCAGTTTATTTTAAGGGCCCAGAATTAGAATTTCTGTTGATACTTTTTCTTGATGCATTTTAATCCCTTTGTAATTTTGAGTATTCTATGGACTGTCATTTTGGCATAATAAAGCCTTAAAGAATTTAAAGACTCCTCTTGTGTCCCTGCCTAGCTGCTTGGTCCCTGACAACATATTTACATTCTCACATTCGTCACTGTCCACTAATCCTTTCTATGAATGCAACTTAATAAGGCCAAAATTTGTCCAATGTGAGATGTAGGAGCCATGAATGAATTGTTTAATTACATTGCTAAGGGGCATATTAATTGCTGTTTGTGATTGTCTGGCTATAATATTATTTTGTGATCATGCTGAATACAGTAATACACATGGACATGGGCAGGGATTATTAAGCAACATATTTACCTGTTCACCTGTTTTGACTTTTTTGGAGGCGGGGGTGGGGTGGGGTGGGGGTGAGTTGGGTCGCCGTCATTTTTGTTGACCGCTATTTTTCTGTGGTTGCTTCGATTACTTTGATTATGACTTCGTGCACATTATCATGAGTTGATTATCTTTTTTCTTTAATAAAAGGTTACATTTATTCTTTGGAAATCTCAGTGAATTCTTTTGTTTAGTCAGACAAACATGCCCAACCTCAGTCTCTCAGTGATTCTTGTTCGTTGAAGTCGCCACATGTGACTTTTGGGTTGTTGTGGAGAAGTGAAATTTGCACTGCCCATGAAGTTTGACTTACTTGCTCAGTAGCTACTCAGCACTGAGATTTCAGTTTCTACATATACTAAAAAAATCTTTGGGTATAGACTAGGAAATAATAGTGAAACAGAGACTTCTGTTCATTTGTGAGGAGGGGGAGCCCTTATTCACTTAGATGGAGGCTCACACATCAGACCACAAACAGCAGAAATTAATTTTTTTTTTTTTTTTTGGGGGGGGGGGTTGAGAAAAAAATACCCCTGGTTAAGACTGTACACATTGTGTGCTGTGGATGTGGATTGTCCAGATGATGAAAGACATGTTACAGCTACCGTACATTTCCTGAATGCAAATGTTTCATGCTGTACCAAAAACTAAATTTCACTGAACCGTCACAGATATCTTAAATCTAACTTCCTAAATAGTCAGGTCCTGTTAGGAAGAAGTCAGTCAGATATCATTATTGCAAAACTACTTGTAAATGTGTATGGAGAGTTGTCTGTCTGTATCTCAGTCTGTGAGATTTGTAAATGTGTAAAAGGATTTGTGAAGGCGTACTGAAATTTGTCAGTGCAAATTGGAATCTGCAAATGTCTTTTCAAAATTTGTGCGTCTTTAATTAGGTTTTCAGATATGTAAAAAGTCTCCTAATCTGTTTTAAAATTTGTACATGTGATATGATTTCAGATATGTAAAAAATCTGCTAATCTGTATTAAAATTTGTACGTTATAAGATTTGTTAATGCATACAAAGATATGAATACATAAATCTAAGCATTTGGCTACAAGTGCTTTAAATACAGGCAAATCACCAGTTACAAGTCAAGCGGGCCTCACAATTGGCTCTTTTACACATGACTTTTGCTCCACTTTTGCCTTGAGAGATTTGAATCTGTAGTAATGGGGCTATTCGCTATTAGCAGCATGCAACTGTGTCAGTAATTGTTTAATATTATGCATTTTAACTTTGCATTTCTATATTGTTATGAAATTGCAACATTGTGTTTGTTTTTAAAAAGGAAAAATGTTGCTTAGCCATTAGTTACTTATAGAGCCAGATGGCTGGCAGGTCTCATTGTCAGCCGCCATCATTCACTCCTGGATGAAAACATGCCCAACTCATAGCATCACGTCTGTTACATACCTGCATTTTTAAACTTGACTGCCAAATGATGAGATTTAATAAATGTTACCCTTAAAGAGAATATTCTACCACAATGTTGCGTAAGGCAGAAGTGAAGCAGAAGTCACATGTAAAAAGACAGCCAATTGTGAGGCCCACTTAGAATACTTAGACTTTTCATCCAGCCATATCTTGGTACGCATTGACAAATCTTACCACATGTACAAATTTTAATGCAGACTGGCAGATTTGTTACACATCTGAAAACTTAACTGCAGACACAAATTTTGAAAAGACATTTGCAGATTCTGGTTTGCATTGACAAATTTCAGTAAATGGTTGTATTTATATAGTGCTTTTATCCAAAGCGCTTTACATGATACGTCACATTTACCCATTCACACACTGATGGCGGGAGCTGCCATGCAAGGTGCTAACCACAACCCACCAGGAGCAATTAGGGGTGAGGTGTCTTGCTCAGGGACACCTCGACATGAGCACAACGGGCTGAGGATCGAACCAGCAACCTTCCAGTTACAAGACGGCCACTCTACCCACTGAGCCATGCCGCCCCTAATCAGTACACATTCATAAATCGTTTTACACATGTACAAATCTCACTACGGATACACGGATTGAGAAACAGACACATTTACATAAATCATTTTACACATTTACAAATAGTAGTTGTTGGAGCCTATTTCTATTAATTGATGATATATCAAATTATTATTATTTAGATGGTGATGATTCAATTATTTTAATCATTTTGCTAATTCTGATTATTATTAACTGCTCACCTGCCTCCTACTTGTTGATCCGTCCCACTCCCATGATTAAGGGAGAGCGATCAGCTGTTGCTTGGAGGGCTCTGCTTTTTGTGTTGAAGGAGTGAGACAGTTTATCAACCACTAAATTACGTTATTTTTGCATTTCTAGAAAGTCAACAACGGAGAATACTTATGTTTACGTAAATAAATGTCAAACTTGTTTTTGAATCATAGTAGATCTCCGAGTGTGCTTATTAAATTAGTGAGTCGTAAACCTCCTCCTCAAAAGACGAATCGGACTGTTTTGGACGTCTTGTTTTTGAAAGCAACAACAGCCCTAACAGTAGTATACCCCCATACCAGAGCATTCTAATGCTAATTGTGTTTTATTCTGTATACTTTCTGTAGCTTTGTGTAATTTCGATGAAACATGTTCAATGAATTTGATGCGAGGAAAAAAGCTGAAGCACTGTGAAGCACCAAATGCTAATAATACAACACCACGGTTATATAGACCTAGACTCATATACACTGCAGTCTCAGACCTTTTTCATAACAATTATTATCATATTAAACTGATTTTTTTTTTTTTTCTGATAATGTTAATGGATTCATCCTAAGCTCAACCACTTTGTTCCCAACAGTTTTACTGTAGAAGTTGTGAATTTGAGCATCAGTTCAGCAGTCGGTTAATAAGGCTACCAATGATCACAATAACATGTCAGATGATGGAAACAATAAGCCACACGCAGCCACGCTCTCAATGTGGAGACACAGATTCTGCTACTGTGCGATGGTACAGCTGTCCAATAAACCCAAAGAAAAACATTCTACATTGATTTTTCTAGTGTGAGACAGTGTCTTGATATGAGATTCGAAGAGTTTTATAGAAGTTGAGGAAACTGAAGGAATTTAACCCATGTGCAAACTGCCTGCACAACATGTTCCAGTGGTTCCAGACATTTCACATCATTTTTGACTGCTTTAAAAATCAAATCACAGAGTCAGAGAAAAAAGAAATGCAGGTTTGTATTTGCTGTCTTTAAGTGTTTACTCCTTTTCTCTATTACATGCCTCTTACAAAACAACATATAACTTTCCAAAGAAAAGCATCTGAGGTGGCACGAAGATCATTTTTAAGTGCATCTGCAGGACTGTAGCTGTACAGTTACGCGGACCCCTTCTGGCAGCAGTCACCTCCTGTGGTGGACTGAAATCAGCATGGAAAACGTGTTGAGCCACAGGTGGTAACGTACTGTTTGAACACAGAGGCGTCATGGTAATAACAGGCCATTATTGTGACGTTTGAAGATGGGTGTGTGCTCCAGTGTGTTTTTTGGAAAGTGTGCCTTTGTCAGGGCTGAAAAAAAAGCATAGACTTAGAACAACATAGGGTCATACATATCATCTGGAATTTACACATCCATAACAATAATGATACAAGGATCAAGAATTAGAGCCATAATCATATGGTATAGCAATATTGATAACAATTATTGATATGGTCTAAAAACTACACTAATGTTTTCATCTTTTCTTTTTTCAAACAAAAAAAGAAATATTTATATTTATATAATGGAAGTTCTTTAGACTCTATTCCTTTAGGTTTTCTGACTAAATAGGTGCTTAAATATTTACAATGATTACTTTACAGCCACTGGCCCAGCCCACTGAAGATAAAATGTTGCTTTTAGTTTATCTAGAGGAAAAAGTGCACAGCACAGACAAAGGTGGGATGACAGAGGAATGTCCTGGTGAAAGGCAACACAGGGAGAGAGCAGAGGATGGATGTGAAGATGGTGTCCCTGGTCCCAGACAGGGTCCCAGACCCCCAGGATTCAGGACCACACAGCGTTTCCATGCTACATGTCCAGGGAGCTCCTGGTTCTCTTATCCTGTACTGCAGAGGCCTACAGGGAAGTCCAGCCCATGTTACTGGGACATCTCAGTTCGTGTCACTGTTTGTTTTCCTCCACCCCCTCGCCTCTCCTACATCACCAGCAGTTGTCCCAGCACCATCCTGAACTGCTGTGTACATCCTGCCAGCTCCTTTACCCGCTCAGTCATCTCTCTGGCTGCTCCAGGCGAAGGATACTGAAGCGCTGCTGTCTTTGTACTGATCACAATGTCTTTGAGTTTTTCACAGAGGGTGTTGCTGCTTTGGGCAACCCGGGCCCTCACCTCAGGAGACTTGGCCTGACGGGACAGTGTGTCGCCAATGAACACCAGCTTATGCGCACTGAGAATGACAAATTTGCTGTGTGCCACAAAGATCTTTGGTGGCTGGTTAGAGTTGATGGCCGTAAAGAAAGCATCGATGGCGTTGGTCACTGTGGTGACATTCTGTTCACACTGCTCCTGATAGAAGAGGAGGAGCTGCCGGTCGCCATGACACAGCTTGGAGGAGGAGGAGCCTCCAGAGCCGTTCTGGGCCAGCTGGTTGGCTAGAGGGTGATGTGGGGATGGAACCCAGCCCGTCATGTCGTTGTTGATAGGCCGGCTGACTTCCTGCTCTAGCCTCTCAAACTGTTTAATCTGGGAAAAGAGGAGAGAGAAGAAGGTTAATCCTTAAAAATAATATGCAACGAGAATCCAAATCATCCATCTTTGGAAAAATAATTGTTTTGTTTAGTTCATGAAGAAATATATTCTCTCATTCCAGCTTCTCAGATGTTAAGATTTGTTACTTTTCTCTGTTTTGATATGATCCTGAACACGTTTTAGTCTGGCAAAACAAGGAAATTACACGCGTCTTTTACTGTATTTTGACAATTTATAAATGAAACAGTTTATTCAAATAAACAGTGTTTTATTTCATTTTTCGTTTCATTTAAATGTTTTTTTAGGGCCAAAATGGCTCCTCACAGAGATAGCGAAACAAGCTCACATAAATAGGTACCTGTTGCTGTTCCAGTTGTGTCTTGTTGTGTCTGATGATATTGCCTTTCTCCAGCAGTTGTCTTTGGTTCTTCTCAAACTCTTCCTTTCCCTTACAGATGAACACACAGTCGTTACACCACTTATACACATTTATATATCTTCACAAATGACCAAATTAAAATCAGGTGTCAAAATGATTAGTGGTACTTTGTAACAACGTGGATTAGCTCATAATAACTGTGCATGTTCCAATCTTGAACATACTGCATTAGTAGTGTAACA
Source organism: Acanthochromis polyacanthus (assembly GCF_021347895.1). Classification (NCBI taxonomy): domain Eukaryota; kingdom Metazoa; phylum Chordata; class Actinopteri; family Pomacentridae; genus Acanthochromis; species Acanthochromis polyacanthus. The sequence continues at coordinate 29,399,711 of NC_067120.1, read as the reverse complement.
TGTTGGATGTGCAGGAAACTGGCAGGTGTCAGCACCTGAGCCTCTGCGACAAGGGCCAAATCATTGTTTGTGTGTGTGTGTATGTGTGTGTGGGGTGGGGTGGGGGGTTGGGGGGGTGCTTATTGCCTACTGAAAGTAGTCTGGGGAGGGACCAATCATGAACTGCTGACAACTGCCGAAACAAGTCTGATCCTCGGCAGCTCCAGCTCATAACGTCTGGGACTGCTGTGTATTTGGTGCCAGATACCACAGCACAACTTTACTGATTCCTCCTCAGGTTGGAACCTTTCTGGAGGTATGTGAAATATCAACAGTATATTAGGTAGCTGGTAATACTGTGGCTCATCAGTGTTTTGTAATAACACCTGGCCGTGACCTATTTCATATCACTATGTGGTCCATATAATGAGATTGGAACTCTTTCTGCATATCTCAGTATTCGGGGTGCTTGTCATTACTTCTGTACTATCCACCTAATCCAGAAGGAACATTTGTTGCAGTGTCAGCCCATTTCTCTCTAGGAATTCCTGTTTATTCAAATGTGATGTATCTGCCAAACTAGAACGCACTTCATGGTACAGTAAAGGACTTAAATCTGGTGTGTGTTTGCACCTGTAAATGTACGTAGTCATAGTCCTCCATCCAGCCTTCCTCTGTGGTCTCATACGGCCTGTCCACACCTTCCTCTTCCTCTGCTGCTGTAAATTTTGGTGGAGAGGGGAGTGGCCGTGACTGAATATTCACCTTCTCCCCTCCCTGAAGGCTTCCACTTCCTGACCCTGTCATGTGACCACTGATCTCCCCAGGGATCGGAGGAAGCGGCAGCTGCTGCTGTTGCCGGGTCGACCGTTTGAAGAGCAGTGAGGCGTTACCATGGAGAAAGGAGGCAAGCTGCTTGGCGTCATCGGGGATGCCTCGCGCTGTCATAATTAGCAGATCTAAGTCATCCCCTCCTGGTGGTGGTGTTGTGAGTGCTGTGTGTGACCAAGAAATGCTGTCTAAGCTCTGACTGTGTCGAATCAAACTCTGGAAGACCTCCTCCATCTTCCCCACCTGACGGCCTAGTTTGGTCTGTAGTGAGCGGTCTGTAACCTGCGTAGCATTGGCCACAGCACCCCGGGCAAATTCTAGAAAGTCTCGAACAGTGACTCGCACCCGGTCAGCAGCCTGATGAATAGCCGGAAGATTCCCCTCCAGGTGAGCAGGGTTTCTCCAGTTGCCTGTGATGAAGGACATCATGAGGGAAACACTGGACTCTACAGCTTGCTGGAGGCGAGACAGACGCTCCATGGCCTGATCCAGGTCCAAGATGAGTGGTTTCCCTGGAATGGGGCCTGGAGCAGGAAGTGAGGAGGTGTCACGGACAGGGACCATGTCTAATGATGAAGTAGAGTGGTTGCTCCGTGTGCTTCCTGTGCTTGAGGCAGACAGCCGCTTGAAAGACATTGTCAGCTCTTCATTGGTCGACTGGGCATCACGTACAACCTGCAAAACACATCACAAACACTGCTGAGACGTTCTAGACCAAGACAAAATGTATGTAAGCTCAGTCATCCATCCCGTCTCCTGACTTTGGGCTAGGTGGGCTATTCATCAATAAAAGTGTAATGTTTACATTGATTATCTTATTCTCGCAGAGAAACAAAAACACATCTAAATACAAATAACGTAATATGTAATAAATGCTAAGTGACTGACAGTGATAATGAGTGAGCTGAATTCATGAGGAGTTGAGTGAGGCGTAACATTATAAAGCAGAATGACACAAATTTTGGGTTTGAACTACTGCATTCTGCTTTCAAAAAGGCAAACAGCACCTTTTCTGCTAACCTCATCATTAACAAGATGCGTAGGCTGGATGCACAGAAATGACATAGACTGCACACATTTGGATCTTGTTTCATGGGAAACAAATGTCCATCCATTATCTGTACACGACTTAATCCTCATTGGGCTCACAGGAGGGCTGGAGTCTATCCCAGCTGACTTAGGGTGAAGGCAGGGGACACCCTGGACAGGTCGCAAGTCTACTGCAGGGCTACATATAAAGATAAACAAACTCCATGCAGAAAGATCCCGGGAAGGCCGGGACGCAAACCAGGGATTTTCTCACTGTAAGGCGAAAGTGCTGACCACTATGACACTGTGCAGCCAGCAAATGAACACCTGACCCAAAATATAGATGTGGCCTGTTAACTGTCCTACCTGTGGTGGGACATCATAGACATACTGGCCTCCCCTCTCTCCTCCTCGTTCCTCTCGTTCTCGGGGGAAGTCATATACATCCTGGGTGGGGTACCCTCCAGGATGCAGAATGGCTGGGATGTCGTAGATCTCCTGGGGGGCCTGGCTGAGTCCACTCCTGTCTCTGTGATGATGCTTGTCAGTCAGGATGGGGGGTGGAACGTCGTAGACATCCTCTGGAATCGGCGACTCTTCGTCATCGTCATTGAGGTTGTTCTGCACGTACTGGCCAGGAGTGAATGTGACTTGGGACTTTATTTTGGCAAAGTGGGGTGGCACATCGTAGGTCTCCTCTCTTATTGGCTGAGAATCAGGTATGTCTTTACTGACAGATGGTGGGAAATCGTAAACCTAAAGAGACAGAGGGAGAGAAATATCCTGTATTGCACTGTGTTGTACTTTATTCTTTGCTTGCTTTTACTCTATGTACATATAAATCTGCTTTCTAGCACAGTTAAAGTGTTGCTTTCTTTTTGCCGCTTTTATCAAGATTGATTCTAGTTTATTAGTTTCAAGCATAGATTTGTCATTGTGCCTAATGGCACTAAATCAGTCTTTATTACATTCATAAACTAGCTTACTTTTGTAATTTCACAGGCTGTTTTTGTGTAATGCTATGCGGTATATGCATGATTTCACAGTGCAAAAGTCTTAAGCACTCAACTGGGAATTAGACATCACTTCCTGTGTCCAGTCTGTGACATTAGACAACACTCAATAATTCTACTTAATATAATTATTACCATCATGTGCGTCACATAGGACTGATTTTCTGTCATCAGTAGGGGGTGCTATGACTTAGACATGTAATTATGTCCAGACTAGGACTATCCTCAAGCATGAGAACTTTGTGGCAAACAAAACAATGAATATTTGAGTTACAACATTATTTTTTCACAGTGAGAAATCCATATTCCCCATATCGCCATGGAAACCACATTCAAGTAAAGTTCAAAAGTCTCACAATAGAGGATCACAAAGGTCTTTGAACTATACTGCTCAAATCTGATTTAGATCTGGTTATTTAGTTAAGATTTTAACTATTATGTCTATACATGGCAAAAGAAATTGGGTGAAAACTACACAATAAATTTAAATGGCCCACTAAACACATTAGTTTCAAAAGGGTCTTCACACTGGTTGGTGTCCAGGCCCTCAATATTCTTCTCTGGGAAAGAATGGGTATCTAATCTTCTGTTAACTTATGCCAGGTAGCATATAATATACACATACATAAATATTTTATAATTGCATCAAAAGAATTGAGCTGTGTGTATCGAATTCCTCTAAATGAAGCCTTACAGTCTGTTGTGGGTTCTTGTCTGTGCTTGCTGGGATGTCATATATATCTTGACCACTAGAGGGATCCTTCACCACCATGGGAGGAGTATCATACACCTAAACACACAAAAAAAAAACACAGAAGAAAAGATATACATCAATAGCATGTTTTTTTACACACTATACACAGTCTAACATTCACATATGCGGACATATTCATCAGTAAAATGATGCGATATATTAGAAGAAGGCAGCTCAGTTTCTGATTCTATTTCTACAGTACAATCACTACTGATATTTCCCTGTAAACATTCCTGAACTGACACTAGTAGACCTCAGCTGTCACACATTATCTATAGAGTTTTCAGAATCAGAAAGGCTTTATTGGCACAAACACACAACAAAATTAGGAGTGCAAGTCCCTTGGTGCTTTTTTGACATCACAACAATCAATAATAATCTTTGATAACAAGTCGCCCAAATTCTAAAAGATGATAGTCCTTGCCTGTGTAGAAGTTATCCATGTCATGGTAATCATAGCAGCTTCAGTAGAAGCCAACTGGATTTCTCTTTAAGGATCTTGAAGATGTTTCACCTTCATCCAAGAGGCTTCTTTAGTTCCAACTGACCAATGGGGAGATTCAGAATTTTATACTCACTCCAGCTCACATGGCTAATTGACCATTAATGACCCAGGACTCACCTGTCTAAAGGTGTGAATTGTTGTAAAACCAGGACATCCAAACATTCATGGTGATGGAGGTGCCAGTTTACACAACAAAGGATGTCCTTTGTTGTGTAAACTGGAACCTCTATGGCAAGGGTGACTCAAGAGAATTAACGATGGCGAAACTTTCTGAGGAGAGACATTATCACTGCGTTATAGGTATTCGAGAAGTGGTGCTGCAAACCCCTCTTTTGTTTGGAGATGGCTGTTAAAGTTTGATATAGATGTCTTCCTTTATTCAAACCATCTGTCCTCTTATGTCCAAAATGTATACATTGCTGTCCTCAAAGAAATGTCCTTTATCCTACAGATGCAGGTTGACTGCTGTGTCCAGTCCTGATGAGCTGCTCTCCTGTAGTTTATTCTCTCCTATATAAAGGTGCAGGTGTGTGTGATATTTGGAGAAAATCCTTCTGACTTTTTCAGATACGCCAGCTACATATGGGATAACAGTGTTGTTCTTTATGTTCGTCCTTTCTTCACTGTTTGTTGTGGTAAAGTGCTTTCAAGATTTTCTTGTTGATTTGATGAAGGCTCAGTTGACGTAGCCATAGTTCCTCTGCGTTTTGTTTATTTTTTTAATAGGAGAACGCTTTTTCTCCCTTCCCTCTGCATTGGAAGGAACAATCTCAGCCTGGTGCTTTAACGTTCTGATGACCTCCAGTTTATGTTCCAGTGGATGGTGGGAATCGAACAGTTGATATTGGTCTGTTTGTGCAGGTTTTCTATAGACTTTATTGTTGAGGCTTCCATCCTCCTCAACAACATAGTGCAGTCCAATAATGTCAGTTGGTTATCTTTTATATCTTCCATTGTGAGCTCAATATTGCCGTCCACTGGGTTGATATGCTCTGTGAATGCTTCTACTTCTTGGGCTTTGATATTGACCCATGTGTCGTCCACATATCTAAACCAGTAGCTGGAGGTGTTCCCTTAAACAAGCTCAGTGCTTGGTTTTCCACTTCCTCCATGTAGAGGTTGGTCACAATGGGTGACACTGGAGAGCCAATGAACAAGCTTACCTTCTGTCTGTAGAAACCTTCATTACATGTGAAGTGAGTGGTGGTCAGGGGGACATCTAGTTGGATGCATATCTGATTTGGGTTAACTCTGGTTCTGTCGCCCAGGGAGATGTCTTGCAGGCAGTCTCCATTGCCTCAGATGCGAGAATGCATGCAAAAAGTAATGTGACATCAAATGAAACCATGGTTGTATCCTGGACCAGTTTCACTCTCGGAACCTTTCTGGGAGAGGGGAGTTCTGAATTCTAAATTTGAGGCTAAATTCGATGCTAACCATTTTGCGGTGTTGTGGGTGACGGAGCTGCTGCGGCTGCTGATGGTATGAGGGCAGCTCCTTCCTTGTGTATTTTTGGAAGGCAATAGATACATGGTGTGTGCTCTCCAGGATAAATTCCATAGTAAGGTGGGTGGTCAATTGCTTTTTATTTTTTCAGCTGTTGTAGGCAGTCCATGTCCTTCTTTTTCTAGTTGTTTGCGGGATGTCTTCTCAGGTAGTACTGTCGCAGAGTAAAGTTGTTACTTCCCTGTGGTAGTCGGCTGTGTTGAGTATCACAGTGTATCTACCTTTATTGTCCAGCAGGATTATGATGTTCTTGTCTTTGCCCAGAGATGCTCCTGCTTTCTTTCCAGGGATGTCAGGTTGAAAGGAGGGACTTTAGCATTAGACAGAGCTGCTGATACAGTCAACCTGAGCTGTTCCGCCTCTGATACGATTGCTGTTTCTGATGGCCGCTTCCATGTCTGGGATAAGTTAGCTGGAACTGAAGAAACCTCTCGGATGAAGGTGAAAAGTCTTCAAGAACCTACAAGAGAAATCCAGTTGATTTCTACTGAAGCTCCTATGAGGACAGTCCTTGTTCTTTATGATAGTGGATATAAAAAAGGTACTGCCGATACTGTAGGGACTGAAAATACTGGACAAAAAATTATAATAATATTAGCAACAGCAAATGCATGTGTTGCAAGAGGTCCACTGAGAACTGTTGAAAAACAAACAACGGTGTAAAATACCAGATCATACCAGATCTGCACGCAGGATTCAAGCTGAGAGAGACATGCTGAAATGTTACAACGTTAGTGCTTGTCAGCTGTTACAGGTGCATCTGTTGCAGCAAAGTTCTACACGCAATGCTCACAACTCGTTTCAGTAACAGCTCATTGAGTGAGCTGGGTGTTGCTCATTGGCTACTATCACTACTGTTCTCATCATTTATTGACATCTTGTTGGTTGCTTTTTTTTTTACTCTCCATCTTACAACTCTTTTTATCCTTCCCCTTCTTCTGACTCCTGTTCTCATTTTGTTGCTGTTGTATTTTAGTGACCTTCCCCCTTTGGCCTGTCAGCATCAAGATTTTCTTCTATACACACACACACATATGTTCCTGTATATTAAGCAGAAAATACTGTGAAGATGTATATGTAGAATATTACACCTAAGTTGACCAGTAGACCCGTGTGTGTGTGTGTGTGTGTGTGTGTGTGTGTGTGTGTGTGTGTGTGTGTGTGTGTGTGTGTTTATATATAAAGGGCTCAAAAAGCACACACAGTTACTTTTTCTGTCTTTTTCTGTAGCTTCCTTTCTGGACAGTCTATTTTTGTACATAACACACACAGTGGTGTATATATAGGTTGCCTGTTGGACATGAATGACCTTCACCAAAGACGGATCTAATATTTTGAGAGTGAGAGGCTAAAAGAAAGACAATAAACTATTTGGTGCCAGACAATGCTGTGTGTCTGACAGTGTGTTGTATAAGACACTGCTCAACAAGAGTACAATACTATGATAGTAACACACCACTATTGCAAGTGTAGTCACACAATGATATCTTTACACACAGGGCTACTGTCACGACATGCATTTCATCAGTTAATGCTACATACGCTGCAGCAGCTAGTACATTATTATTAAGAATAACCAAACTTTATTATTACTTTGTTACAGCAGGTTTTAACTGTATTTAAATTAGTAGAATATATAATGGCAGAATGATCAATTTCTGCTATTTTAATAATGATTATATAGTATTGAAAGATGATGTAGCCTTGAATCTATCCTTACACCATGTGTGGTACTGCTATTGAGACATAAGCAGCTGTAATGCAATGATATTTTGGAAATGTTAAAAGAAGAAACACGAGAATGTGACACAGTTATGCACAATATCTTGAGTTAAAAACAAATCAGATTTGATGCACATTAAAACCAATTCAAAAAACACAAAAAACAATTCTGAAATGATATTTAATCAACATCTGCCACTAGAAATTCTGCATGTACTCACAGTAACCAACATAGACATACACGGTATATGTATATAATTTGATTATTCACAGTGTTCACACCCTAACAAGAACATAATCACACACACACACACACACACACACACACACACACACACACACACACACACACACACACACACACACACACACACACACACACACACACACACACACACACACACACACACACACACACACACACACACACACACACACACACACACACAAAGCTGCTGTACCTGTGTACTGTACTGCTGGCGGGTGGGAGGCACGTCATAGATGTCCTGCTGGGTTGGAGGCTGATGTCTTGGTGGGATGTCATACTCGTCCTGGTCTGGTTTTACCGTGTCGTATACATACACCTGTCCAACACGGGTAGGAACAACCACCTGGGGACAGCAGCACAAGGAGCAGACAAGCAGGTCAGTCAAGTCAAGACAATATGAAAAAGAAGCTAAGAGGATATGATTTAAGAGTACCAGCATTATTTTACATTCATATTAACAGATAGATAAAGTACTTTCATAGGTTAACCGAAAATGTCATTGCATAAACAAAGATCAAACTCTTTATATCAACCCATACAGTCTCCTCTTCTAGGAAAACTTTCAGCATGTGGTTATGTGACTACGGCAAAATGCAAGTCAGACAATTTTTTATTGTGTCACAGCAGAGTCTTTATCAGTCTGACTTGTTACAAAACCTACAAGTCTTCCTCACCTTTGAAAGAAAACGTATTGCTTCTTTACTCTGAATGAAGTAAGACGAAAGTTTATTCAGTCTCATTAAAACATGGTGCTGACACACAGAGGCAATAAAAACAGAGCAGGGGTCCTGTCGTAGTTGTCGTGGGAACCAGGCTACTCTATTGTCTGCCTGTTTAAACTCTGTATTATATGGTGTGAGTGGAGAGTCAACCAGCCAGCCTGGGAAACCACAATAGCTGTGGGATAAAACACACCAAAAGTAACCCTGTTCAATGTCCTTTCATCATTCCTCACTTCTTTCTCCGTCATCGAGAAGACCAAGGAGTTGATCATTGACTTCAGAAGGAAGCAGCCCAGTCATTCACTACTTATCATTAACAATAAATCTGTGGAGGTGGTCAGCAGCACCATATTTCTGGGGGTGCACATTACGGACAGGCTGTACTGGTTATTGCACACATCAACTCTGGTCAAACGGGCTCAGCAACATCTGCACTTCCTGCGACGGATGAAGAGAGCACAGCTGTCCCCTCCCATCCCGACCACCTTCTACAGAGGCGCCATAGAGAGCGTGCTGACCAGCTGCATTTCCATCTGGTTTGGCAGTTCCTGGGCCTCAGACAAGAAGTCACTGCAGATGGTGGTGAGGACGGCAGAGAAGATCATTGGGACTTCTCTTCCATCAATCCAGGATGTTGCACACAACCAGTGTCTCAGCAGAGCTCACACCATCGTCAAAGACTCCACACACCCTCACCGTGGACTGTTCTCCCTGCTCCCCTCTGGAAGGAGGTTCTGCAGCATCAGAACGAGCCAGGTTCTGTAACAGTTTCATCCCCTAAGACATCAGACTCTTAAATTCAAATAATGTCAATTTTTAAATAATTTTATTGTTTTTATAGGTCCCATGGCGAGCTTTTTGCATCGAAATTTCAGTCATAATGTGTACCAACTAGTGTATGTTCTGGTTGACAATAAAGTGGCTATTCTATTCTGTTCTATTCTACTCTTTTCTTCTCTTTCCATGTCCTGATTAAGCAAAACACAACCAGAATCAAATGCAGAGGTGAGGCCCCACACAAACCACTGAAATACTGTTTATTATTAGCCATGTATGCCAATCAGGAGTGTGCATGCATTTAGCTATGAGTGTGGCTGCTTTGTGGGAACTTTTGTCTGTTCATCCTGACAATCCAAATGGCTGCACGAAAGGTGGAAAGTAAGCACTAGCGACACAATTAAATAAATCCAAAATGATAATCATTAGATGCTATGTATCTAACTGTTCATTTTGCCCAGATATCTTGTTTTATGATATGATTAAACCTCTGAACCACAAGCAGTTTCCATTTTTTTTAAATTTAAGTCAAAATTGTAACTCACTTTTATTTCACAAAAACTGCACAAAAGGGTAAGTAAATGTACCTTGCATGTACATTTTCCCAAGTGTCATGATTAAACCTCTGAACCACAAGCAGCTTCCAGGTTGCTTAAAAAAAAATTAAGTCACATTAGAAATCATTTTGAACTCATTACTTACTGTAATATAAAGTCCTGCACCTGTGTGGAAGAAGCACAACCATGGCTAGAAGTAGACAGATGAAATATATATATATTTTTGCACCATATCAAAGTCTTAAAGCCATGAATTGTTAAAACAAGAACAAATAAGATGGCTTTCTTTATTTCACGAACTCTGTTAGCCTTTGTTTAGTTTTCTTTGGTTCTTTGATTTAGCAAAATCCATAAGCCTGGTTTTCCTTTTGTTTGATCACTTTTATGTTAACTTTGTCACTGAGCAATAAATTGCTTTACCTAACCAATGACAACCGGTTGTTTTTGCTACACCCAGCTGACCCTAGGAGTTGGGTCATAACACCTCCTATCTGCCATGCGTACGTTTATCTTCCTGTTCAGATGAAAAGTCCCTGAATTTTGTCATTTGACCTACCACACTGACAATTTCACGTTTTGCTGAAGATTTGGATCATGCACTAAGACGATAAAATAGTCCTTTTTTCTCCCCAGTGAATTATAGGTTGTTATCACAGTTCTCTCACTATATGCAAATTTTCCACTAAAACAATTCCTCTGTCACTATTTTGAGAGTTACGTCAGCCAGTCAAACCATACTAAATATAGCTAATAGTATGCCATAAGGTCTATGTTATGTGACATTAGTACATGCTACATTTTGTACTTAAAGGTAAAAAAAAAAAGAAAAAAGATGCAGGGGCATCTCATATGAGCAACAGAACTATGAATGGTAACGAAACATCCCACACTGGTCCATCTGTATTTATAAGCCACATCATTGTTTAATCACACTCAGCCTCAGCCCTGCTTAATGTCAGCTCTTTGATTATATTGACTCAGCTCCCCAGCTGTCACAGGTGCATTATGTATGAGACAGACACAAACAAATGATAAAAACCATTCATCTAACAGCCTATCTACACTAATCTACCTCTGCCTCTCACTTATGTTGTACACTGTATATCCTCTTCATGTTATATGAAAACCTCTTGTACGTATCTACTATTAAGTCCATAAGCAAGAAAGGAGGCATTACAGAATGCATTTCATGTTACTCAGACTAGTTTGTCAGTTTGGGTTGCAGAGGATGTGTCTCCATTAAGCAATACATAAATAAATACCTAAATAAATTCTACTTTTCTAACTTCACTCTCACATTGAATGTACACCACCCTCCCTGCTCAAACAGCACAATTTTCTTATTTATTGTTACACAAAGAGAGCCAAGAAGGAGGACAAATCAACACAACCTAAATACAGTCTGGAGTTTGTAAAAAGAGCAAGTGTTGCAACAATATGATGTGGAAACAGAGTGCAAAAATAATGCAGTTATTACAGAATGTCAACACAACATATTGTTAACAAAAACATACAGTAATGTAATCACATCTTTATTTCCATTACAACGGCCAGACAGCCAGTCACACAGACTGAGCTGTCTCTGTCAATCACACACACACATGCACACACACACACACACACACGTTTGTACTTCTATCTTAGTGAGGACATCCATAGGCATAATGCATTTCCGAGAGCCTTACCCTAACCTTAACCATCACAACGGATTGCCTAAACTTAACCCTTACCCTAACCAAACCTCAATTCATACCTGTTCTCTAAAAACAAGTCTTCACCCTCAAACATGGCTGTTTCAAAGTGAGGACTGGCCAAAATGTCCTCACTTTGTAAAAATGTCCTCACTTTGATAGTTAAATGCAGAAAATGGTACTCACCATGTAGCAAGTACAAGAACACACACACACACACACACACACACACACACACACACACACACACACACACACACACACACACACACACACACACACACACGTTATACCATGTTGCAATCCAGCTCAGTGGGGGTTGAAAGTGTTGGAGGTCTCCCTAAGTCGTGCCCCAGAACCCAGCACTAATCTGTTAAGACCCTTGTACTGCCACTTGGTGCATGTGTGTTGCCCCACATAGCTGGCATGGTTTTCACAGGCTGTGGCTCTCAACTCTAAGAGTTATTTTGTGTTCAGAGAAAAGATTAGAAGCGGCAATGGTCAGCAGTCAAACAATCCGTCAATAGCCAACAAGACTGGATCTCTCCTTAGAGGTCACTGAATTTCATGAGCAGTGCAGTTTTATTTGGTAATGCTTACTTGAAATGCATTAAACTGAGTGGTGTTACACTTACTAAAATGTGTAATAGGATGCTTAAAAAAGATGAAAAGAAAAACGTGTAGTTCAAGAAATAAATGGAATGCAACTGCAGCATCAGAATGTAACATCAAACACTTGAGATGGCAAACCAGATAAAATAACACAACCACTGTATATAAGACAACCTGAGCACATAAACACTTCCTATGTGCATACATGACTGTATGCATGTATGAGTGTTAATATAATTTATGCATTCAGTGTGTTCCTCTGCACGTACTATGGACAGTTGTCCATTAGAGACTGACATTTTTTCGGGATTCCCGCGGGTCACTAGCCTAGCCATGCTACACCCATGTTTCTGACGGCACAAGGGTCTAGGGAAGCTCGACAGGGAGGGAGGCGGGCTAAAAGGTTGTCTATCAAATCCCTCTGCAGTAATTGGGTAGGTATACAACCAATCAACGCAACGAATAGGCTGACGTAGTTCCGAGAGCACTGGCGGATTGTGGCTAAGTCCCATTAGCTTCCCAACCAGCGGAGCCGCGGAGCCAACTGGTATATTAAGGATTTGCCATATCCCGTCGGCATAAGTCCAAATACGTCTTTCTTCTCAATGAAACACTTAAGTGCCGTCCTTTGTTTATCTTTCAAGTTGAATTTTAGCTTCAAATCTTTAAGGGCTGTGGCCAAAGCCGAGTCGAAAGATAACTGTTTATTGTGCACTGGTTGTTTCTGTCAGAATCGTCACGCCTCTGTCGTCACTTAGTTACGCCCGCCTTCTGACTCTACACTTCATGGTGATTGGTCCGGCCAGTTTAAGGAGAATCCAGCCTCGAGCCTTATGGAGGGTAACTAGACCCACCCTGGCAGAGAATTAAATTCGTTGCCGTGGGTTGTCTAGTGCGGCTAGGCTAGCGGGTCACGGGATTCCCGTGGGATTCCCGCGGGATGGGAGTCAGCTTTACTATTGATGACGTGATTGGGACGGTACAGGATAAAAAGTTAACGGGAGCAGACGGGAGCGGGAACCAATCAATAAGACAAAATATAATTTATGACATGCGCCGCCATTTTGTAGTTTTTTTGCCAATAAGCCTACACTGTAATGGAAGTAAAAAGAACTACACGGCCCAGAAGCCAACAGTGCTTCCGGCCGCTGCTCTCCGCCGTAATTCAAAGAACAAGAACAGCAATGGAGGGAGTTAACACTGGCGTAGAATCTGATGTGCTAAAAACTGATTTGCAACGCAAAGTAAGAAGTAAGGACCTATCTATTAAGCTGACAGAAATGGCAGGGAAGTCGGAAATATTGCTCAGCTTCACGAGAGTCGAGTGTGACGGCGTTAACACGCCGTATGCCGCTTGCAAAACGTGTACCACTCTTGCAAAACTTGGAGTGGTACAGAAGTGGGAGTCATTCTGAACGGGAGTGGGAGCCATTTTACCAGGAGTGGGATGGGACAGGATTTTTTTTTTTTTTACTCTGGCCTGGGATTGGGACGGGACAAGATTTTTTTCTGTGGGAGTGGGACGGGACAGGACTGAAAATCCACTCCCGTGTCACTCTCTATTGTCCATACAGGTAACTGCTGGGCATTTGTATGTAGACTTGTGTGCATGTATTTGTGAATGACATAAGCATAAATGAATATTCATGTTCATGTTTGTACTCATACATTTGTAAATGTATGTTTTTCAATTCTCTTTTTGAGATGTGCACTATATACAGTATGTACACATGTAATTATATGTTAGACACCAAATCTTTTTTTCTCTGCATCATCAGACATTCACAGCAACTCTTGTACAAGTCACTACCTACAAAGAACAAGAAGCGTGTGAACAGTACAAAACACTTTTAGTTTTGCTGTAAACATTTAGTATGCGATGACCAAAAGTTAGGAACTATGCAGCTCATGCTAACATCTCTTCCACCCTAATGACTGTGTTCTGGATCTCTCCATTAAAACAGGCAGAAACAAAGTAGACAGCAGAGTGAAGGAACAGAATAGATCAGAATGTGAAAGAGAACAGCTGGCCCACCAGTCAGACAAACCACCCAACCCTCCAACTGGAATGAGGTCTCTATTATTTTTTACTCATTTTTTCCCTCTGAAATTCACATCAAGACAGTAAAGATTTTTCTCCCTCCATGACTTAACTATTCTATGGTGTAGCTACACAAAACCTACACTCTTTTTCTCCTCAGCATAAAGCTAAGAAAGAAAGAAAAGGAAGAGAGGGAGGGAGTGGAGGGTGCTGTTGGGTATAATGGATGGACATTGTTTGGAGTGGAGGTCATCTGCTGAACAATGACTTCTGCTTGATGTGATCATGCACACAGAACAAAAGAATGAACAGCCAAGCTTATGTCGCACATGGCCCCCTGTCATAGTGCATGTGCTTATCTGCATATAGAGGAATTCTCCTTAACTGAACCCTCATAACTAAATGGGTCTGAAGGTGTTGTTGGTAGATCAAAGTAGCTGCCACTTTTATGAGGCCACAGATTTATTCTGAGATAAGTTTTCTTTGGTGAATATTTAGGTCAGTACATCTAACAGTATACAGTCATCTTCAGGCCAGTATTCCGTTTTAAGATGTAAGAAAAAAAATGCAGCACAGAAACCAGAGGCCTATGTATTCAGCTTGTCAGAGGTTCAAAATCAACAGCAAGACAGATTTCAAGACAGACCCAGTCCAGTAAAGCTGTAAGATACAGGTGTTACCAACGCAAAGGATGGCAATGATCAGCATGAAGCAACTTTCCACAGACATAAAGTGCCTGAGAGCAAGAAATCGATTTATCAGATAATTGTTCCTAAAAAAAATGAGGACTTAAAAAAAGTCTTCACAATGTAAATGTGACGGTGTGTGATTTATGTCTTTCCAACATGAGCAGTGTAAGTACAAACACACTCATCTTCTCTCTTTACACAACACCAAAACAGAAAATTCGTCCACTGCAGATCATCACACAGGATCCACACAACACCCATGTTTACCTGGATAATAGTGCTGGTCCATGTCTATGAACCAACAACAAATTTACTCCTGACACTTGCGAGGCTGCAAAGAGATCAGCAAAAAAGGAAGAAATCTTTACAGACTGTTGTATTTTACATATTTTTTTTATCATGTTAACACAACATTTCCCTCAAATGACTGTTACTGCATCCTCTGCTATCCTGTGCAGGTGTCAGATGGCTGACTGACTACAATAACAGTAACATACTGTTGTTCACAGGTACAGTGTCTGTCTGAATAGGCTTAGAAATGGACATTTGGTCATAAAGCTGAGCTGGAGCCTCTTCAGCATCTGGAGCTCCATCTGCATGCTAAATTTGTAAAAAATACACTTTTCATCACCCTTCAGTTACAACTCATGTATGAGTGTATGGGTGCATGATTTAGTAAATATAAAGTGAGAAAGACAGAGATTGGTTGGAGCAGTTTATCAGCGAGAATTCCTTATCTTGTACTAAGCAGCAGAAATAAAATATGAGAGGTGTGTACTAAGTAATGAGTAATGAGGGGGTATATGACGGGATTGATGTGAGCAAGAGAGCAACCAGGAAAGTAAGAAGTTTCTGATGTGGTCAGATTGTCTTACTATTAGGAACATGACAGTTGTAGCTTCCTTCCTGAAGCGGTCTTGTGCTTGGTGGCTATTGATGCACTGACACCAGTCTCAGTCCTTGTGTCCACCCGTCCAACTTTCCATCAATATGCTTCAATACGTCACTCTGCCAACAGCAAGCCTTTACAGCAATGATCTTCTGTGATGATTATCTTCTGGACAACTTTTACTGTGGTTTCGTGCACTGAACGAGACTGAGAGTAACATGGTATTTATACTGTTTGAATAGTAATTTGGGCAAACTTGAAATTAAATATTCTAATAGTTTGAGTTAACGGGATTTCGGATATTCATGAGATACACATGGCCATTCAAAAGTTTGGGGTCATTTCAGAATGTCCTTATTTTTGAAAGAAAAGCATTTCCCCCCCAATGAAGATAACGTTAAATTAATCAGAAATATAGTCT
The DNA here is from genome assembly GCF_021347895.1 of Acanthochromis polyacanthus. NCBI lineage: Eukaryota > Metazoa > Chordata > Actinopteri > Pomacentridae > Acanthochromis > Acanthochromis polyacanthus. The sequence goes on along the minus strand of NC_067120.1, from coordinate 29,383,705 downwards.
AGACATTGCTAATGTGGTAAATGACTATTCTAGCTGGAAATGGCAGATTTTTAATGGAATATCTACTCAGGGGTACAGAGGAACATCACTCCTGTGTTCTAATGCTACATTGTATTAGCTAATGGTGTTGAAAGGCTCATTGATGATTAGGAAACCCTTGTGCAGTTATGTTAGCACATAAATAAAGGTGTGAGTTTTCATGGAAAACACGAAATTACCTGGGCAACCTCAGACTTTTGAACAGTAGTGCAAGCAATAATCCTCAAAACTAAAACTCATTTTCTTTTTAACCGCACCTGTATACCAATCTAGAAATTGGGGGGCATTATTACAAATGGGCATTATAACCCCAACTAATATTACTAACATGGCACACTAACATGCTTCAATATCTAATGTATTTTTTGAAAAAAGTTACATTCTGTTGCTTTTTACATAGGAAAAACATGCATAACAATAATGCTTCATAGTTTGTAAGAGAGGATCTGCCGGGATGTCATTAGATGTGGTCACTCTGTCGCCATTTACCTTCTAACCACTTTGCAGTTTTGGCATCTGACTAAAACTATGAACACAACGTCACATCCACTCGATGTTAGATTGAACAAAGCTGGGCTCAGCTGCTGCTGTTCATGAGCTACACTTTTATCTTGCTTTGTGCTGTGCACAGGCCACACAGCTGACCAGCGGCCGCTACACATTGATGGTATTTCATCTAATGCTGCGTTCACATGCACTTGGATGATGGCATTGCGTTCACTAAAATTTGGAATTCCAAATGAAGAGTGAACAACCTTGATCAACTACTTATTGGATTCAGGATGGAAAATCAGTCATGTTATGGAGTATCTTACATGGACTTTTGGAAAAGGTATAACAGGCCAAAAGATCACTGCAATCAATAAGGATCATCAAGAGAACTCCTCCACAGAGCATTAAAGAAAGAGCAGATGTGGCAGATACCTGTATCTCCAAATATACTTTCTGAGGATGTGTGATTGTAGATTTCAAAAAATGTTGTCTGGAGAGAAACACTGAACTGTTTTAGTACATGTACAGAGAACACAACACAGCAAAGCATTTCAGTAGTTGTGGTGTTTTTGAGCCCCTGCATATTAATTTATTATGACGCCTTTAGAGACAGGGAGGACACAGAGGAGCTCATGTGTAAAGAAGCAGGGAAGCAGCTGGACACCGTCATTCCAAACAAACACACAACCTCACAATGGTGCTTACCCATATGGCTCAGTGCATCACACACAGCCTGACACAAGCTGGCATATTAAAGTGCATGGTCGCCCAGCCCACGATCAGAGCTGAATTATGAACAATATTATTACATTACTCGTCTTCCACACACATGCACATATGCACACATGCACAGACTACAGTTTATTTTGTCGCTGTTCCTTTGTTACACTTGCTCTTTTCCTTCTCTACTTTTCTGCCTCTCAGCTCTCTGTACATTCTGCTCGGTCTCATCTTTTCCATGAAGGGGAACTGTTCGTCATGTTGTTTTAGTCCAGCAGGAAACTATGATGTGAAGTGAGGATTCAGGCTACATTCACACTAATATAATTTCAATTTAAATCATCGTTTTTTTTAAAAACAACAACAACTATTGTCTGGCTGCAAGAGTGTTTCAGCAAAATGTTGGAAACAATCTGAAATGCATACTAAAAAACCTGAAAAGGCAGATCACCTCATCATTCATGGAAACTGGACATGCACGTGTAAGTGTAAAGAGGAAGTAGAGGGCTGCTTGGTTAACTGAACACAATACTATGATGAGAACACTGCAGTGGTGACCTGTAATACCAGGGCTGTCTTTGCTCGGACTGGTTACAAGGTGGAACTGTTGGAACAGCTTCTACCACAGACAACAAGATCAGCAATGCTTTAACTTCTTCAGTAAAGTTCCAGATAAAGTTTCATGTGATAGCGCTATTAGGAATGAGGGATGACACATAGTGACTAATAAGAACCAATCCGTAGGAGTCTGTACCGTCTCAAGAGGGAAGTGGGTCTGCACTGAAATGGGATCAGATGTGTTTCTAACATCTCCATTTAAGGGGTCCTAATATGCTGAAATAGTGGGAGCGATAGGTGTGAAAGGAGCAAAAGGTATATGTTTGAAAACAAAAATGTATTGGTGTGAACTAGCCTTAAAATGATTTAAGTATTGGTTGAACCCATACATCAGCACATCACACCCACTGGTTTTTGTTTATTAAAAATGAAGCATTTGTTTCTGTGGTTTCCCCATGTGCTGCAATTGAAATTACTCCACTCTAAAATCTGCTTCAAGAAAATGACAACTACATGATGTAACAAGAAAAGCACTCAGAGAGTGCAGTACTCCACCAAGGCTGTTCATTCCCCCATATGGCATTGTCAGAAATGCAGCATTTCATTAATACTGTTATTATTGATGATCAGAAATCATGGACTATATGTTGTCATTTCATATAGATGTACCCACAAACTGCGCTGAGCACAGGCGTGTGTTATGCGTGTGTACATTATGTACGGATACTGAATCACGTGTGTAAGTTATTCTAAAAAAGGCCTGTTGATCAGTTTATCATTTTTCATAAGGCTTTGTTTTGCTGGTGTTAAAATAACCGTTCCTTTAATGCTTTTATTTTGAAGGCCTTTTTTTTTAATGTTACAGGCAACAATTTAATCAATTGTTTCTTGTATCATTTCCAGCGGATAAGTCCCAATAAGTCAATAGTAGGATCACAATCATGTGGTCATCAGTAGGTAAGTGAAGAAGCGTTCACTTGTTGCCATGGTTACAGTGACACCGTGCCTGCCACTATATCTGGCAAAGGGAAATCCTTAACAAATCTGTGGATCCAGACTATAAGCCGCGTCACTGCCAGTATCTAATCACTTAGTCCTTGTGTCATTTCTGACCTTTCCTGAAAATTTCATTCAAATCTGTTGGTCCGTTTTTGAGTAACGTTGCTAACAGAGGGAATGGGAAGGATTTGCATACGCCGATCCTTCCCAGTTATCCTCACATAACTCATCGCGTTCCTAGGCAGAGTAAAGGCTGAGTTATACTTTCCGCACGAACGAGCTAATAAGCCACGTGGAAATCCACGCAAGAGAACGTGTGTGCACTTTTACTCTGTGCGGTGTCTGCTCCCAAACTGCAGGGGGCAGTGTATCGCAAACACACCTCACCTGGTCTACTCTAGTACTAAACTAGAGTAGAAGAAGTTTGTCATTGTTTACACCACTTACAAGATGGCATTTTACCGAATAGTTGCGTTTCAGCAATTAGAAGATGAGACAAGAAATCAACATTTCAGCTGTTATTTCCAGGTATTTACATCTGGATCTGATACACAACTTAGATTATAACACCTTTTGTTTGAACCCACCCATTTTTCATGTGAGTAAAAGAATTGGAACATGTGACTGACAGTTGTGTTTTGTTGCCCTGGTGTGTCCTATTACATTGTTTATTTAAGCAATAAACAGCACTCCCTGTCTACATTCAGTTTCAGATTTGAGTCTGGCTGTGCAGACTGCATCTATAGTTTGAGGTGTAAGCAACATGAAAAGCTGTCTATGAGTGATAAACAAGGAATTGCGAAGCTGAGAGAAGATTTGGAAAAAAACAAACAGAGCCATTGCACAAACATTGGCCATAGCCAGTTCAACCATTTGGAATGTCCTGAAGAAGAAAGAAACCATTTGTGTACTAACAGACTTCGAACGGGTAGACCAAGGAAAACAGCCACAGTTGACGACAGAAGTGTGAGAGCAGTAAAGGAAGACACTAAAACAACTGTTAGTGACATCAGCAACAACCTCCAGAGGGCAGGAGTGAAGGTGTCACAATCTACTGACATATCTACATCAACAAAAGTGCAGAGGCTACAACAGAAGATCAAACCACTCAAAAAAAAAAAGAAAAAAAGAAAAAAAAAGGCATTCCAGGCTGGAATTTGTCAAAAAAGTACAGAGATGAGCTTAAAAAAAATCTGGAATTAAATTTTATGGACTGACTACAAAGATAAACCTTTACCAAAGTGAAGTTTGGAGACAGAAAGGACCTGCTCATGATCCCAAACATACAAGATCATCTGTGAAACACAGTGGAGAAAATGTCTTGGCTTGGGCTAGCCTGGCTTCTTCTGGGATGGACTCGTTGATCTTCATTGATGATACAACACATGATGGCAGCAGCAAAAATGAACTCAGCCAATTTAAAGAAAGATGCAGCCAAATTGATTGGATCATTCATCCAGATCATTCATCGTGCAGCAAGATAATGATTCAAAACTCACACAGCCAAAACAACACAGAAGTTCATCAGGGGCAAGAAGTGGAAGGTTTTAGAGTGGCCAAGTCATTCTCCATACATAAACCCTGTAGAGCTGCATTTTGCCTGCTAAAGAGACTGACAGGAGTCACCTCCCAAGACACATAACTGAAAGAGGCTGTGGGGAAAGCCCGGTAAAGCATCACAAAAAAAGAAAGCAGAAGTTATGGTGATGTCAGTGGGTCACAGGCTTGATGCAGTTATTGCAAGCAAATCTATTTTAAGTCTGTTCCAACACTTTTGCTCACCTAAAAATGGGGTGTTCTGTTACAAATAATGCTATCTTGTTGTAAGTTGTGTATCAGATCCAGATGTAAATGCCTGGAAATAAAAGCTGAAATATTAATCTCTTGTCTCATATTCATTGCTTGATGTCAAACTGAAATGTTTTCAGTCTACAGCAAACATAAAGCAACTGGTCTCACTGTTCCAGTACTTTTGGAGGGGAGTGTATATGTAATAATTTTAAAGTTAGCACAACGATGAAAAACACACCGGTAAAAATATATCAGGATAAAGGAATGATTTTATCTTTACACACCTAAAACAAAGATAGCAAGTAAAATCCAGCGGTACAAGGAGGGCGACCAGGATGAAGCTGCTGCACTGTGTGGGAGGATACGGTTAGAGTGACTGGCTTAGACCGAATATCACCAGATGGACACCCCGAAATAAAATCCATCAGTCTTAGAGTTATAGTGGGGAGTGGGTTGTTTAGGTGGAGGTAGCGAGGAAGACAGAACACAGGGCCATGGGTGGTTGCAGAACACAAAGCTATCTTGTATCGTGTCAAACACAAACTGTCTGTGGTTGTGGACAAAAGAGACAAAAGGCCAGTAGCTGCAGACTAGCATGCCTCAGAAGATCTGCATGGCAACCACAGGAGAACAACTGAGGAAAAACAGGCTCTGTGGTCAAGGTAAGACAGGCTCACGGTACTAATCCCTGAGAATTATTTAATAAAGGCTATTTTTGCCCTTTTATATGTAACACAAAATAAATGTAAAAGCTCTGTGATATTAAATATATAACAATATATAACAAATATCAGTACCTCACCACTGCCAAAGACCAACCCTAACTTTTTGGTGTGACAGAAATCAGCCAGACACATAAAAGCAAAGAGTGACAACAACAGAAAGTGGGTACATGTGTGTGCTTGTTACAAAAATATCCACAACGACTCAAGCCAGGAACGGTGACCGGAAATGTCTGCATCTGTCAAAATTAAGTCAGCTATAAGTTCTCTCTTTCTATTTTCTTTCATGCTCATTCAATTTCTATGAACTGAGAGAGATATTCATCTAATATTACTTTTCTTTGTGTAACTGGTGTCTTTCTCCATTCTTTCTCTCTTACCTTGCCAAGAGGCTTGTTGCTGCTCTCCCAGTTCCTCTTATCCAGAGTGGGGGGCACCTGGTACACATCCTGGACAGCTCCTGTACCCCCAGCTGGAGCTGCTCCATGGCCTGGTCCTGGGCCGACACAGGGGGCACCTGATAAATATCCTGTCCAGGGAGCTGGTACTGTCTTTGTCCTAGAAGTGGAGCCTTGCTGGGGGGTCCTGGCTGTGCCTGTGTAGGGGGTCCAATTGGACCAGAGGGAACCTGGTATAGGCTTTGGGGGCTTGGTTTTGAACCATGGGAGGGGGGCATCATGTACACAGAGTCAGGGTTGGGCTGGGCAGGGCTGGGGGTGGAGTAGGCTGGGTGCATGGACGTGTACTGTGTTGAGGGAAGGGGCTTGGTGGCAAACCCAGAGGACGTAGCGATGGCAGCGGATGACAAAGCAGGTGGTGGTTTGGCGTAGGCGCTCTGAATGGGGAGGGGTCGCTGAACCTGGGAGGCAGGACAGGAAACAAGTAGATCTGGTGTGGGAGGAGTGGCCTGCTGCTGCTGCTTGCTGTCATACATGCCCACCAGAATCTTCAGACGATTGCCAGGGACGATGCCTTGGCGGCCGTGGAGTGAGCAGAGCCACCAGCCGTCCAATCCCTGTGTGTCACGCTCCAACACGGTCATGATGTCACCTTTGCGGAAGGACAGTTCATCTGGAGACTCAGCCACGTTGTCATACAAGGCCTTGGCCAGCACGTTCTGAAGAAGATGAACAGACAGACATATGTAAATATAGTGCAAATACTCAGAATGGTTCTTGTTCCTACCTGTTGTTAAATGAAGCTTTAACAAAACATAGCCACAGGAAGACACCCTATGACCAGTTTGCAGGACACCTTCAACCGTGACATGGCTGAGGTTCAGGTATATGGGTTCTGTAAAGTGTCTTGAGAAAATGTGAATTGCAATTGGTGTATATAAATAAAACTGAATTGAAATTGAAATATAATTGAATGTTATCACTGTGTAGAAAAAGAGGAAATAAAGAGAAAGCTTTTAAACTCTTAACTATCTACACCAAACATAACACAGACTAAAGTTAGGAGACAAAACATGAATGTAATGTGGAATTTTGCACATGAAACTAGTCCAAACACAATGGAAGACAGATTTGTTGCAATATGACTCATACAAACCATTTCTGATTGCCCAAACTTATAGGTACGTTGTGAAAGGTGTGTGCACAGAGAAAGAAACCAACAGAGTGGTGGTAGAAAATGTGATGCAAACTGTGGTTTCTCGTGTCCTCACGAGCTGAACAGTTACACATTTTTACATACATCTTACTCACCATCCTCAACAACTGCTTTTAATTTCCTAAAGCTGTGAGTAGCTTTTCTATTTCTTTTGTGCAATTTACCAACAGTAGATGCAAAAACAAACCACATATATGCATTCTCACTTTCTAAAGATTTGTATTTTGTTTCTTTTCCAGTCTGCAAAAAATGATGTGTTCAGAAAAAGTGTGATTCATGGAACTGAAACACAGACACTATGTTAAATATCTTTGTGCTGAGGTATGGAGAGTGTGCCTGTCCTTATGTGTCAGAAGTAGAAAAAAAACCCCAGCCACAGCTGTGCACATAAGACTGCAGGTGATTCTTCTACCCAACCAATTAAATTGTAAACTATACTAGCTGTTTCATGTGATTTAGCATACAGCCAATGAGAGGGCAAAGTACAAGGACTATGACCTGCTGTTAGTGTTTAATCATGGAAAAAGTCCGGGATCCAATCTGGACAAACCAACATAATGCCATTCATTAAGTTAATAGTTCTGGTAGTCGTGACTAAGTCACATCACATTTCAAAGGCATCTCAGCTACAGTTTCTCAACACTTAATGAAAAGAATGGAGATTACATCACACTGGTGTGGAGGTTTTGCATAAAACTTCATTATTTAGTGCTGCCTGGCAAAACAAACACACTCACGCTACAGTCAAAAACTTACATTCTGTATATTGTATAAGATGGTAATGGTTACATTTAGTAATAATTCAAGACACTTCTTTACCATAACAAAAGTGTAATGTGGTTAAATGTTACACAGACAGACAGACAGACAGACAGACAGACAGACAGACAGACAGACAGACAGACAGACAGACAGACAGACAGACAGACAGACAGACAGACAGACAGACAGACAGACAGACAGACAGACAGACAGACAACACATTACGTCTTCTTTGTGGAGAACCAGCATGCAAACAGAAACACCTCCTCTCAGTCTCTGTGGAAATCTTTCAAACTAAACCAATATTTGCCGTCCACGTGGGACCTCGGCTCTCCTCCCTCCCTGTGTGAGTCCCACCCCAGTTATCTGGGACTGGTACAGCCTGTACTAGCTCTGTGCCAGCTCCAGACAAACACACAGGCACACCACCCTCAGCACAAAATACTGCCCATCGAAGCCAGGCCATGCAATTAGCTTAGGACTTGGAGTAGGATTTTCCTTTTTACTGAAAATCTGTTAATGGCTTACGATCGGGCCTGTAAATGAGACGGAGAAAGACATCTGACTCCAAGTTAGTTATTCATTTAGCCGTATGATCATGAAGAGGACTGCCTTTAAAGGGAAAAACTACATTCACACCCTCAAACTTTTAAAACTTTGTATCCACTTTTCTTCAGGATAATGTGCTTTGTGGGTCAAGTTCCCTTCAGTTTTGATGTCGCTCTCTTATATGGCTGTCTGAAATTCAATGTTCAGGATAATGTATGTGCTCACCTTCAATGTGAAATATGTTCTTTCACTAGTGGTCTCTTAACAGGAATACCAAACAGAAGAAGAAATTTGATGTCATTGTAAAGTAGTTTGGGATCGTAAGAGTTGTTTTCTTCACCACAACTATGGATGGAAATTTATTTGACAAGACTCAGGCAGAAAGCACGGTCGAGGTCAAATTTTATTCACACTATGTTCAGTCATGTATATTCATGTTATGTCATTTCATTCTCATGAAACAGCCACAAGTAACATTCAGAAACATTATGCTAAATGTTAACTTTGCATTCGATGAGCTGACTACCCATTTAGCTTCTGTAGCTAACATTATGTGGGGAATTCAGTCAAGGGGTATCCAGTGCTGCTACTTGTGTTTAAAACAATCATACTAAAATAATTTCTGGTCATTAACTAAGTCATCAATTTCTTAGTTTTCCTTCTTTCCACTCTGACAAGATCTAGGTGATTTTAGACTGTTTAACGCATAAATGTTACAATATACTGATTAATACACTGGGAGGACTTAGGACTTGGTCTCAAAACCAGCGCACGTCAATACTATGCACGCTTACGTTATGAGCTACCAAAACAGCATCTACAAGCAGAAAATCACCCTCGCGAGAAAACATTTCCATTCTGTGTGCTCCACTGCAGTGCATTTTACGTGACTCTCCATACACAATCCCAGAAAATACCCTGTTCCAATTAAAAGTGATGCATTCATATTGTTATGAAAATACAAGTACAGAAGTATTAGCATGAAAATGTAGGTTACTGAAAGTGCCAAAAGTAAAAATGTTAATTGCACAGAACGGTCTATTTCTGATTAATTCTATTATATTATTGTATTATAATACAGTTGGTGAAAATGAAGCTTATTTAACGCATTTCTGTCATATGCCTGTTCAAACTTGGTGCAAAATGAAGGACTCCAACATCATGGTTTGGGAAGGTACACCAACAGCAGCAACAATCTGATCCTGCATTAACAGCTTGAACTGTACATGCCTTATCAACAATATGATACAATGGCTCCCTTCTAAAGACTTGTGTGACTCATGATATACATAGAAAGATAATGAGCAGATACATTTGGATAAAGTCAGACACTAAAATCTAGCCACATGAATGACAGGTTGGATGTGGAGCTAGAAACTGGAATCGTTGCCCCTCAGGCTACTTGAAAGTCGGTATACCGAACAATATTATGAAACTATTTAGACATACGCTACATGTCCGTCTTTCTCTGTTTTATTCTTCCCCTGGGTTTCTCTAGAATCATAAAATGTGTACTGTATGTGCACACACTGCAGAGCTGCTGCCCAACAGTGTTGATGATGATGAATGTCTTCTCTGTTTGCTCTCTTCTCTTCTCCCACCAAGTCTCCAAAGAGAAAAGGACACAGCTCCTCAGGTCTTACTAGATCACTCTCACAGACATGCCCTAACCAACCTGTGTGTGGAGGCATGTGGCTGGGTGTAGGCCTGGCTGAGGAAAATGTCCTCATCTGTTAATCAGTGTGAGAAAGTCATCAAGCAGACACTTGTACATCTAGCATAGCCGCGCTACACCCATGCTCTGAAGACGCAAGGGTCTAGGCACGCTTGACAGGGAGGGAGGAGGGCTAAAAGGTTGTCTATCAAATCACTCTGCAGCAATTGGGTAGGTATACAACCAATCAGCGCAACGAATAGGCTCCTAGAGCGCCGGAAATCAGAGGATGCGGTAGTTCGGTGAAGCCTTATTTATACAGTCAATGGGTGAAGCTCAAGTATATTACAGACATGTTAACAGAAAGATTATTCAGAGTCGGTGCTAATGGAGCTCAACGACTGTTGTCGTTTTTGTTGTACCCTGGCAGAGAATTAAATTCGTTGCCATGGGTTGTCTAGCACGGCTAGGCTAGTTGTTTCCCGTTGTTTCTGTCAGAATCGTCGCGCCTCTGTCGTCACTTAGTTACGCCCGCCTTCTGACTCCACACTTCATGGTGATTCATCGGCCAGTTTTAGGAGCATCCAACCTCGAGCCTTATGGAGGGTAACTAGACCCACCCTGGCAGAGAATTAAATTCGTTGTCGTGGGTTGTCTAGCGCGGCTAGGCTATTGTACATCCACTCAACAGAAGACAGTCTGTGAGAGTGGAGATATCAAAACACAAAGGGAGCTAATTTTATTACGCTGACCGTTTAGGATAAATCCCAACAGCCACATGTGCCGATAAAATGATCTTAGCATGGCAAGTGATACCAGAACAAACACCTGGCACTAGACACCAGCCTTTCCATGAAACCTGTCAAAGGCCACTGAGGATACTGCAGAGAGAGAGAGCAGAGGAATGACAAAAGAGGATTTTAAAGGCGTTTTTGGACCACTGGGATAATCATTTCACATAACAAACCAAACATCTCATTTGAAACACTTTGAAACCCACTAAATTACTGTTTACTCTTTAAGCACTCTATTCTAAAAGAATTGGTGCATTTTGCAGTTTTCAATTTAAAATGATTTTCAAAAAAAAACTGTAAGCAGAGCATAAGTTAGGAAGTTGATAGCAAGACTTTTCTACTTTGTTTCACTTTAGTGATGTCTTGCTATTGTGTGGTTATGCCTGTTATGATCGCATCCTTTTTGTAAATCAAGTGTTGTGTCAAAAAAAAAGTCCACTTTTTTTCCTCTGCTATTACAACTGAGGTTATTGTTAACTCTGATCACAATCACTTGGGTTGTTTTAGTTCTCTTTGTGTTGGTGGTTGCCATATATTTAAGCCAATAATATGCATATATCATACATAACAACTTTTTATTTCATTTAGAAGATTATGAACTATTAACATTACATTGACAACAATTACAGCAGACCCCATGTTCACTTTGATGGATTATGTAATTCAAGAAATGCCTGCTTGGTTTTAAGACGTATTTATATTAATGCAAAGAAACATAATCCCGTGACTACCTCAAAGGTAACTGAAACACGACAACTGAGTTTATCAGGTGAAATGACAAGCGTGTAGCAGTTATTCCCTGTTTTATGTCACTGTAAATGGAATATCTTTTGATGTGTGGCAAGTACTGTTGAAGAGGTCCTTAAACTTTTAGAAATTATTTTCAGGAATTCATACATTTAAAAAATAATCAGTAGATCAATAAATTATAATTGAAAATAAATAAATGCATAAAAGAAAGCATGTAAAATATACTGACTAAATTTACAGACTACTGACTGCCAGTTACTGTGATAATGCATTAACTATCAAGGCATGAATATGTAAAGACAACATTAATACAAGTTTTTGGCATATTTCATCCAGCTACTCCTACTGCAAACAAGGACAGAAAAGAGGCAGAAGAAGCAGAGAGATGCCCACTGAGGAGAAAATAATGTGAACAGCTGGTGACTGTGTGTGTGGCATAATGTCCTTTGTCACTTGCCTCCTATTTGACCCCTAGGGACAAATACTAGCTCGCCACAAGAGGCCTTGTGTATTTGAGCTTGTGTGTGTGTACATGGAACAAATTAGTGGAGATACACAATGAATGCAGGTGCTTCCACAAAGATGCACTATGGCCACGTTTACATGAGACCTTTATTTCCTCTTTAATTCGGAATTTAAGTTAATTCCGCTTTAAAATCTCCTCATAAACACTTAATTCCAAATTAAAAAGTTAATTCCGAATAAACTAATTTCTGTGTACGTTCTGCTCATGTATACAGTTACTTCCGCTTTAGTTAATTCCGGTCATTCTGCGTATGCTTGGCTCCTCACGTAGCGATGATGTAGCGACAGAAGTAGAATGCCATTGTTGAGTTGCTGTTTCAAAATGACAATAAAAAGCAAAGCGAAAAGCGTGCTTATTAGTTGTTCCTTATGTTGTTGGGGAAAAGAAATGCCACGGCAAATGGAGTTTGCTTTCTACCGGTAAACAGGGATACGTCACGTCCACTCCCTGTCCAATCAGAACCCTTTCCAACGTCCAAGCGTTACAGCGGAATTAAGGAAGGGGAATAAACGTGCGGTCCATGTAAACCTTAATTCGGAATTAATATTAATTATTTCCATGTAAACACGAAGCACAAAACTTTGATTCCGAATGAGTTAATTCAGAATTAATAATTCTGAATTATAAAACTTAATGTAAACATGGCCTATGTGATACAACTAAACAATTACGATCCAATTACGGTCTGTGGCATGTATGATAAAGCTAAGTAGGCCCACTATGTATCAAGACAGAAAGAGGAAAACATCCAAATGATTTTGAGAGAGGGTTTAATTGGTAGCGCACAAATAGCAGGCGCTCCAGTCACACTGTAGCTGGCTAGTTTAACTGGCTAGTGGTTCAAAAGGAATGGTTACTACAGTGACACCTGCATTTAGATCTGTGGGAAAGACATCAACAACAACTGAGACAACAATCAAGACAGATGACCATATTTTCAGTCAGTTTCTGCTGAAAGACAGTAATGCCAACGTGTACATAAAAATGCATGACAATGTCAACTGATGATTCCTTGGCACAAGATACAAAACCTACGTAGAAGCTTCGAAAGACACCTGAGAGACACCTCTGATATACTTACTGTCACCTTGCACACAGGACATCCTTCTGTAAGGGGCCCAGCTGAGAAAGACAAGTGTGTTTGTATGTAAAGATGATGGTAAAACATTTTCAAATAAAGTGTCTCTGGTTGAGATCCCACAAGTCAGAGGAGCATGTGAGAGGGACGTGTGTTTGCACTTCACTGTTTCCCAATTCAAATTTTGTCTTATTTGTTTGACTCAGGTACCAGAATAAAAACATGTCTGGTCTGGCATACATAATTACAAGTAATATCAAGCTTTAAAAAACCTGGCAATGTTGATCAAATGTTCCTTCTAAGTTTTGTTTCTTAGTTTTTCAGATCAGACATTTGAATCTGGACTTTACATTATTCTGTAAATGTTTGATTGTCCTGGCACAAATTTCGGAAATCCTTAATAAAAACACAACAGGAAAAGAACCCGAAACAAAACCAGGTCCAACAGTCCTATATCAAGGGGTCCAAAATGGATCACCAGACCAGCATCATACAAACATCTGCTATCTGAATGTGGTAACAGTCCCACTGACAGTCATCCACAAATAATGTGGAAAACATAAACAAAGTCCTCCTGTGTATTAAAGCACTATGTTAATTCTGCTTGGTTTTGATTCGGCAGAGTGGACATGAAATATGAAGAGATGCTTTCTCGGAGTATAGACAAGGCGTGTGTGTGTGTGTCCCTGTGTAGGCACACCTCAGGTGAAGCATGCCTGGATCTGCACAGAGAGAGAGACAGAGAGAGAGAGAGAAAGAGAGAGAGAGAGAGAGAGAAAGAGAGAGAGATAGCGCTCTGCTTCATTACTTACACAGCATTCCACACAACACGACACTCCTCATATTCCTGAGGTGTCATAACAGAGACACAGCCTACAGTTCACAAACCAGCAAGCACAAGAGAGCAGCCCTCATTTCATTTCTATCCCCCCTACACTTCTTTACTACCTGTCCTTCTCCTTGAGATAGTCCTTCTCTTTCCCCATTCCCTCTTTCCTGTCGTGGCATGTCAGACAGTTCTTGAGAAATAGTTGTGGGTGCATGGCTGATCTACACCAGCAGAAAGAGTCCTCCACCCAGCGAAGCACCTAGCTGGAGATGTACTGGGTGTACTGCAGGACACCACCATTAACAACATGTTAACAGGCCCAAAGCACAAGAAAACAGCTATATATATTCCTTATATATAATTTCTAAGCTAATAATACTTTAGGAACAATAATGCGTGAAAATTATGTTTCGTTTTGTTTTAGTGTGGAGTTCTGGAGTTCAGTGACTCAAATACGCTCTGAGGTGAACCTTCAAACCTACATTTTTGACATAGATGAAAATAAAAAAGTCATGCTTATCAAACCTAAAGCTTAAAGAAGCCTAAAAACAGAAGAGTGAAATTACATTCCATGAACCATACATAAACACTCCACTGATTAAAGATCGGTTTCCTGGCACTCAGCCAATAAAAACAGTTCTATAATGTCTTCAATGTCTCCGGAGCAACTTTATGAAGTCTGGAACCAGTAGACTCAATCCTATTTCTTGAATTCTTTAGGTACTTTCAGGACTAATTCCAAATTATCCATGATGACCATTTACAGGAAGAATTTAAGTTATGCTTTTAAAATCCTATTTTTTAGGTTGCACAGTTGAAAAAAGAAAGTTGCAATGGGCAATTCTTTGCATTTTTTTGTTTCACAAAATACAACAAAACTGAATATTCCAAACAGCCCCAGCTGCTCCGTCCTAGGCCTCAGCTTTCGGGAGTGATCATCCCAGCTAAAAAATTCCTGCCTTCAGGCTATGACTAACAGCAGAAACAACAGAGATTGTGCAGCCTGGAGCACAGGATAGATTCTTGTAGGTGTGGCTTACCTGTTATTGCTTAACCTGTTGACAGACAACCCTTGTAGGAACTTATAAAAAGTAGCCTGGCTTTTTATTATAGATAGTTAGCTGGTAAAAAGGAGTGGACTGATTAAAACATAAGCAGACATGCTTTACTAACACAGATATGGGACTGTATTTCAGACTACTAACTTTTTTCTTTTGTTACATTAAAAAATGATATAATTCTATTTTTGCTTTGCTAGGCTTACAAAACTGATTGACCAAATGTTACTCAAACTAGCTGAAATAGACAAAATACGACATATAACAAAATGCACTGGGTAAAAAATATACATACAGAAGTGCTGATATCTGGTTTAACATCCCTTGGCTATTTTCACCTTAACTAAGCACTTTTGGTGGCAGGTATGTGTCAGCTTAGAGATCTGAACCCAGGTCAGTACAAACTAGGACTGTAAACACACTCATAGTATTCAGTAACTGTTTCTTTAGTCTGTGATGTCTTCAGCTTTGCACATATATTTTCTTTTGACTTCAGACTGGCATTTCCATAGCGATCTAGCTGGCCAGTCATCCAATAAGATTCAACATACAGAGTGTAGTTTTAGAAATTTGACACAATCAGAAATTATTATGTGCACTGCATAACAGAGCATCCACAGAGCACCCTGTGTTTAAAGGTTTTACTAACCTGCACTGGCAGATAGCAGAAGCCTAAGCTAAAACCTGCTGACACACCGATTACTCTGTTTCTCTATGGAGAACATCCTTATGTTGAACTGCTCTCGCCCTCAGCTTAAAACTGGAATATAAGCCTCGAAACACAGAAGCTGAAAACAGCTACATGAAAAGCATGAGTGCATCCATCCGTTGTTGGGCGACATCTCCACAGATACACTATGGTAAAAAGTAATTAAAGGTTTAGTTTAAAATAGTTTCGCAACGACGGGAGCATAAATCTCCACACTAGTGAAGTGTGGCACTTTGATCACTCACATAAATCTGCTCAGAAAGCTGCAGCTAAGACTGCATGGTTGATAGTATGATTCAGCACTGAGCAACGGGGAAAAACATCCAGTGATTCATAGCTTGTTGTTTGTCTGCTGGCTGTGCTTCCACTGTAATGTGAAACCAATGGTAAAAACATAATATAATCATGTAGGCATACATAGTCTTGTTATGAGTGTTCATTTCTTAACCACACTAATACATTGATAGTGAGGGTTAACTATTTAACGAATCTCTTATCAGAGTTGTAAAATTACAACGCCGACAGGCTTAGAGATTACCTTAGCTTTATGGTGTTTATCATTTGGTGCAAGCATTAGCATCTGCCAGAATCCAAAGTCACATAGGAACAAAACTAACATGCTGAAGCTGCCACTAGTTTTGATTAGAGCTTGAACATGCTGTATATTCGATTCTTTGAATTCTGTTGTTCTGCTAGTTGCTGAAAGCTACAGCAAGGGCTTACCCTGCACACACATTTTAGCACACAAACTTTTAAAGTACAGCCTCACTCACCAGGTGTACACCTGCCATTGGCTGATCTCTCCTTTAGTTTCTTCCTGTTGTATTGTGATATTTTCCACTGTGTGTTTGTACTTACTCTTGTGTCATTGCCCCAGTGTATATAATGTTTTTTGTCAGTTTGTGTTGTGCCGAAGCGTCAGTATCCCGGCCATTTCTCTTTGTTCTCTTGCTAGTGTTATCTGTGCATTTTTGTGACAGAGACTGTCCTGGATGACTAAGCTTGCTTTAAAGAAGAATCTTTCTCAACTGTGAACATAATCAAAATTAATATGGTTCCAGACTCGCCAATGAGCAACTCCAAATGTGTCTGAGAATGACCCTGACACCATTCAGACCACGATTCAAATACTAGCATGGCAAGCTGCAGCTCAGTTCTCCCATCAGGCAGCAGGGGATGTAAGGGTGATATAAGACAGGTAAAAAATGTGAAAGTGTTCAATTCTTTAAATTTTATGTGATTTAGGAATCGTTACATATGTATAAACGTTGATTCAGATTGTTCAGTCATTATTTTTTCAAGCTCTGTGCTGTATTTTCAGATGTACAGTTATATCAAAAGTTATTTATTAATAAATGTTGTCAAAATGTTTTTGAATCGTACTGAATTCATTTGATTTGGCGGTCAGTCATTGATGACATGCGGATGCTAATAAAACTACTAGGCTACATCAACATATATCACATGAATTCAAGTTAGACTTTATGATATTCCAGACCTTTGCTTTAAAAAATTTCTCTGGAACGCTTTGAATTTTAGTTGAATACCCCTACTATTGTGTCCCTTCAAGAAAAGTGTGTGTGTGTGTGTGTGTGTGTGTGTGTGTGTGTGTGTGTGTGTGTCAGTCATGCAGGACACAGACGGAAATTCCAGCTGCAGGGTATTCATGACTCAATGATTTAGGAGAAAATTCATGGTGAAAAAAATGTGTTCTAACACAAAGAGGATCTCTGACAATCCATATTCCTATGCTGGTCATTTCTATCTATCTATCCATTTATCTATTCATCTATCCTGTATATAGACAGATATGTATGTAGACAGACAGACGGATAGACAGACACATCTGTACAGACGTTATGTGCAGTCTAAACATGGAACAAAAAGACAGCATGGCATAAGAGTACTTCACAAAATCCCTGTCCTCACCAGAAAACATCATAGGAAAAAAATGATCCTTGCATTATTTTTTAACATAGTCTCTGTTAACTCCAATACACTTGGTCCACGAACGTTCAAGCTTCACTATACCTTTGGGTGACTTATTCGTCACTCTAATGATGACCATGCGAGTGTTGATTACATTTTGGGAAACAGAAGTAAGACGGTGCAGGCTGGGTAAGTAAGGTGCATGAGGCAACAGTTCAAAGTCATATTAGGCTGCTTTTGCCATCAATGCTGTGTAGACGGACACATTTTCCTGGAGCAACAGCAGCCACCTAAACTATTTCCTCTCCTTCTTCTTTGATTGATTCTTTCAGTTATCACAGCTTTGATGTATAGTCGTCCCCATTAATAGCATAACAAAAAGTCAATCATGAGCATTACCTCACTGTCCTAAAACAAAAGCCATCAGCCTGCTGAAAGATGTCATTTGCTTTAACTTTTTGAAATCCAGAGAACAAGTGTTCCGATGTTTACTTTGATTCAAATCAAAGTAACCTTGCCTAATGGGTTTGCAGTGTGATTGTAACTCAAAGGGGTTGTAATGTGTTACATCCCACATGCTACATTCAGAATCTGTATGCCATTGTAGCATATGTATCAGTGTCATCCTGTGGTCAATATTTGAACCTGCCAAATGTTTTAGTCTGCCAGGATCCAGTTAGATACAGGAAAACATGGTTGTTAGGATGAATGACTGTAGCTGGCATTCTCTCACTTTAATACACACACACACACACACACACACACACACACACACACACACACACACACACACACACACACACACACACACACACACACACACACACACACACACACACACACACACACACACACACACACACACACATACACACACACAAACACCAGTGCACTTACACACTCCTAAGGATTCCTCAGTGGTATGGAGGGAATCCTCTTCATCTATTTAAAGCCAGTTGTGTTTCCTGCCCCTGTTAAATGTCCTCACTTCTGAGACCGAGGAAGACAGAGGAGTGCTGTGTGCTTGTGTGCCGGACTATGAAACAGTGGAATGCTGTGTAAGTAATTTAGCTGAGCTCTGTGTGTGTGTGTTTGTATGTGTCAGCGCTATGTCTGAATGACTACCCCGGTAATGTTTCTATAAAAGTGGTGTTGCAGATCTTCCTTCTTAGGTCTTAGTTTCTTCCTAAGAGTCTTTCCACTGGGTTTGTTAAATACCTGCAGCTTCAAACAGAGGGAGGACAATACACGAGTGTCTACAAAACATCCAGTTTACAAGCATTCATCTATGTGGCATAGTGGGGACTTCATAAAGGACTAATCAATTTTTAATTTATAGCTTTTTTGCCCACACATGGAGACATGATTGATCAGAATCTAAGGACAAATCACGCTTTTCCTTACTTCAAACAGGTGAGCTGTTTATAAGCTGATGCTACTTTTCCCCAACATTTGTTACGTAGCAGCCATCCTCAGGTTGAGTCTTGAGCTCACAGCTGTCAGGATATTTTTACTTTATTGTTAACAAAGTGGTAGGTTTGTTATCATCACACAGAATTTTCAGAATTTAAAAAAAGTTTTAGTTATTTTGATAGTTTTACAAGCTTGCTGTTAGTTGATATGTAACCATTTGTTCAGAAGTGTTCCATTACATGTACATCAGTTGATGTGTTGTCCAGTCTTGCATGTATGACAAATATCACATACGTACTGTGGTTCTCTGTGTCACTGTGATATGTATGTCTGAGTAACACGGTGAGGAACATTAACATAAAAGCCATGTATGTGTAAATGACACAACGTTGTCACTTTAACAGATTGATAAAACCTACAGTGTTGTCTATCCCCCATCTTTATACCAGTAATGGAAGGGTTGTGGAAAGAATCATTTCATGTCATAAGTACAACTCAAGCTAAATCTGCTAATTTGAAAGAGCGTTTTATGATGTGTCTGAGTTCCACAACACTGGAATGTTATTTTATAAAGATTACACACTAATTACTGCCATGTAATTACTCGTTACACACACAGCAATCTGCTATGCAATATTTGACAGTGTGCCAACTGTGTAGTTATCCCAGACACACACACTAACAGAAATCCAAACACACACACACAGTGGAAGGACATGATCTGTGAGCCAACAATGATGCAGAAGTCTGTCAAACAATAGCAAGGAAGGAGTGTTACTGCCAGTTTCTCTTTCTTTCTGTCTTTTCTCGTCTCTTTGTTCCATTTTGTCTAAATGATTTTCTCTCCCTCCTTACCAAACCATTGTTTTCTTCCTCCACTCAACTAGTCCCCTCTGTCTTAACTAAATCAGTCAGATTCAGTAACTGTGCATATCATCCTGTTTCTCTTTCTCCACTCATTTACTTATGGGATTTCTTTCAGCCAAGTGATCGCTTCTCTCTGTTCTATGGTCATAAAACCTTAATTTCTTTCTACTTTCCTCAGAAAGACAGACCGACGACATCTTTCTTTCTTTCTTTCTTGAGTCATAAACCTTCTCCCTCTAAAGTCCGCTGGCCCTTATGTTTAAACAGTTGAGAGCAACAAGCAGAAAAAAGAGAAAAACAAACAACTAAATGTGGTGAGGACTCCCTTCTGTGTTGTGTCCTGATTCTTTGCAGTTACGTATGTGTTCAACATAGAAACAGTGAAGAGAATGTGAGTTTCCTGACCGAATCCTCAATCTGTCTTGCCATTAATGTGTGTTAACTTTACACAAATTGGGAGAAGTTTTTGTGACCTTTCCTTGTCCCTTCACATTCCATTACAGGACAGCAAAGTTTCCTTAACCTGTGTACACACTCACAGTCTCACACACGGACACACACACACACAAACACACACTGCTGAGAGCCAACAAAAGGCAGGAATTCAAAAAAAAAAAGAAGTGAACTCCGGCTCCTCTCTCCTCCCCCTTCACATTTCCTTTCCTTTTCTTCATACGCAACACCCCCTCCAATTCACCACCCGCTACCGTCCGCCTGTCTCAGTCAATGCACAGTTAGGATATAAAACACTCACAGACTGAACCGTGGAAGATAAAGGAGTAGAGCAACACCAACACAAGCAGAGAATTTCTGGAAAAGCCAACATGCCATAGAGGCTGTGATTTTAGCATGCACGCAAACACACACTCACCAGATAGTTCATCTTGTTCCTGCTGCAGTCAAGCGGCTGTGGTAACTCTGGGCAGGGCCTTAGCTCAGCCCGTTAGATACCTTTGCCAACTAGATCCTGTAGGGAGAGCAGATCCCACAAGATTCCCAAACTCCTTCAAATTTCCTCCTCAACCCTCTCCTTCCCTCCGATATCCGTCCGTGCCTCCTCCTTTTCTTGTCTCTGCTTCTCTTTTTGTCTTGTTCAGTCTGGTATTCAGTAGTCAAGCAGATCCCAACACATTCTGCCGCTCCGTGATCTCACACATCAAGAATGAGAATGCTGCTTGGCCCACTTACTTCTACCCTACATGCCCCGTCTTTTTCCCTTGATCTCTCTCTCTGCCTGAGGAAAAGAGGGAGGAGTGTGTAACCCGACCCGTCACTTCCTCTTGGATTCAGATATTCCCTCCGTCCTGTAAGGCCATTGGCTCAAGCAGCTCTTATCATGCAAATAAGTTTTGCCCTCTCACTGCTCTCTCTCTCTCCATCTCAATTTGAAATAAATTAGTTATTTCAAAATCTGACTATAAAATCAACACTACAAACTACACAAAAATAACTGTCACAGCTCTGTCCAGATTGAAATTTATCAAAATGTCATTGTCCTCAAGGAAAGACCGCAACTGCGTAAAAGCAACTTTTTCTCAAACCTTGGACAAAAAAGTTAATGTGAAACAGGTCTAAAATTTGATAAAACTGAAGGATCAAACTGAGTTTTTCTGAGGAGAGGCCGAACCACAGCATGCTTTAAGGCAGCTGATACAAGTCCAGAACTGAGACAAGAGTTAATAAAAACCAGCAAACTACAATCAACAGTGTTAAAAACTTCTACCAACAGATTGGTGGGAATAATAGTTTGGTGGGCAGCTTGTAGGTTTCATATGTTGGACCACTTTAGTAAGAGATGACAGTGAAACCTCTTTAAACTGCTCAAACACAGCAGTGGGTATGGTTACATGGAGTTTTTTATTCAGAATTAATTCATTCGGAATTAAAGTTTTGTGCTTTGGGTTTACATGAAAATATTAATTCTGAATTAGAAGGTTTAAATGAACCGCACGTATTTTTCCTCTTCCTTAATTCCGCTGTAACGCTTGGACGTTGGAAAGGATTCTGATTGGACAGGGAGTGGACGTGACGTATCCCTGTTTACCGGAAGAAAACAAACTCCATTTGCCGTGGCATTTCTTTACCCCAACAACATGGAGGAACAACTAATAAGCACACTTTTCGCTTTGCTTTTTATTGTCGTTTTAAAACACCAACTTGACAAAGGTCGCAGAACGTGTACATCCCTATGTCATCGCTACGTGAGGAGCCAAGCTTGTGCAGAATGACCGGAATTAACTAAAGCAGAATTACCGTAACTGTATACATGAATCGAATGTACACAGTAATTAGTTTATTCAGAATTAACATCGGAATAAACAGGGTAGTTTATTCTGAACAAAGTTTAGTCGGAATTAACTTTTTAATTCGGAATTAAGTGTTTACAAGGAGATTTTAAAGTGGAATTAATTTTTATTCCGAATTAAACAGGAATAAAATGTCCTATGTAAACGTACTGAGTGTGTCGGAGCAACGGGCAAGTCAACATCCAAATATCCTGTGGTGAGCTGCCTGATAGTGGCAACTTTATCAGAGAGAAGACCTACAGATTCTAAAGGAAGCAACAGTGTACAGCTATATCAAAGCCATTCTAAGACAGGCAGGGTGGATTTGGGCTCTTTGTCTTGTTCCTTCAGTTGTTCCAGAACAGTTTTTAGCAGTATGGCAGACCACACTGTCCTGCAGGAGGAGGCTGCTGCTGTTGGAGAGTGCTGTTCGAGCTGCAAAGTGTGATTCATCCATCCATTCTCTATACACCGCTTTGTCCTCACTAGGGAGCAAAGTGTGATGTTTAAACATATTTAATGATGACTCTGGTGTTATTCTGGGATTGTCTTTTTGTAGCAAGTTTGTGATGACCCTCCACCACTACTTCAGAGCTGAGGGAGGGTTGTCAGCTGATGGAGCAGTACCAGGGATCCAGTGGTTCAACTGCATAAAACCTCCCTCATTTTCCATTCCAGCTCTCTCTCTCTGACAGGAGCTGCTTACTCCAGGAGTCCCTGGAGCATGGTTTTTGAGTTTCTGTTTGGGGACTGTATAGCTGTGATTGTTTTTGTGTAAAAAAAAAATCAATTTTAGTCACCATACAGTTGTTGTCTCCATCTAAGTAAGCCTTTCACTACAACATCTCTTAAACTAAAACTTCTCCTGCTTGTGGATTCTAACTCCATACTCATTGAGTTGCACTGAAGATGTTCACAAGTGACTTCCAAAAACATAGTTAGAAAAAGTATTTGAGGGACAGAATGTGTTTATGGCAACGACAAGCCTTGATACCTACTGGAACAGTTTGTCTCCCCGATTTGTTGTAATAGTTTCTGGACAATATGTGAGCTCTATTGAGCAGAGGATACATTCTGTAAATAGATACACACAACACTTGTTACAGTTGTCAGCAGTGACTTGTCTTGACAAGAATTACCTTGGTTGAGCATGGTAGATATGTTGTGGCACCCTATGATTGAGCAGTGTGTTGAGTTAGTGCTGTTAGAGACAGTGCGATACACAAAAGCACCAACATGTCTGGAGACCTGTTCTTGTCTTAGCCTTGACCACTCTCCTACACTTTCAGCCATTTTCTGTTCAGTCTGGATTAACCACTGCTAGCCATCTGAAATTAATTTATCAATTAGATGAATGAGGAATGTCTACCAAGTGTCTGACGGATATAATACAGGAGTACTTTTGTCCACATAAAATGTACAGTGGACACTGTCATATGCTGTCCAGCCCTCTCCGCCTCTCTTCTAATATTTTGACAATAGTTACATTGTGTGTGATGCTTACAGGATTAGTGCCAACAATCCAACAGAGCATACCACGCAGCGACACATACACACTCTTCATCATCTATGACCAGAGCACTGCCCTCCCTGACAACAA
This sequence comes from Acanthochromis polyacanthus, assembly GCF_021347895.1. Classification (NCBI taxonomy): domain Eukaryota; kingdom Metazoa; phylum Chordata; class Actinopteri; family Pomacentridae; genus Acanthochromis; species Acanthochromis polyacanthus. The sequence goes on along the minus strand of NC_067120.1, from coordinate 29,359,967 downwards.
CAGCCTCTGTCACATTGACCTACAAATGACACACACACACAGAGCTTGAGATGCTCAGGTCAGACTCCCATAGAGCCCACAGTTTTGAAGCTGCTCTGACGCTGTAAATTACAGCGCTAGCAGGCAATGAGGTATACACTGTACTGTTGGTTTTCAGAAGTAATGAGATTTCTTAATCATCATGCAAATGAGAAATGTGGTTTCTGGTTTGATTGCTGGATGAAGTTAAGTTCTTGATTACATAAAAAAACAAAGTCACATTACTTGTGTAATCTGTATGGTTTCTGATGCAAATATTCTCACTCTCACTGATTTTTCTCTCACTCGCGTACAGAAGAATCCTTTTTCATTCATTCCATAAATATTTTTCATATGTACAGTTAACAACCAAAGTATGATTGTTGTACAAGAAAGACTGTGTGAAAATGTATGCCAGTATTCACATATTCATTACACTGTTGCATGTCCTCCATGCTCTGTGACGGTCAGCTGTTTACACATATGATCTCCAAAATGATCCGTTTTAAAAGAAGTAGGTCTGAATGTGTACGTCCCAGTCCAAAGACTATACCAGTTTTCAGATATGGGACACAACATTAACTGGTTTCATCAAAATTTTCAGATGATGTCATTCAGACTAAAAATTTTCATGGTTTTATTAAGACATTCCTGTGATGGTGATGGAGACGTCATTGTAGGTTAACGATACTTACAAAACGTGTGACACTGGACAGTTCATGATGCGATGCAAACTCATGAATTTGTGTTGCAACTATGCATAATGATGTCTTGTACGTTGCAGTCTTGAGCCTGCCTTTCCTTGAAGGCAACTGTGTGCAGGCCCAACTGGTGCTTTTGAAAGTGATATGTAAAAGTTACATATCAAGTAAGACACCTTTAATAGAAGGGAAACTGGGGCGTGAGGCATGAAGCTGGACGTCTGAAACAGGCTGTAACAAAAGGCTATGTTAGTTGACAAGGCACCTTGGCCAATCAAATACAGTTCAACGTTTTTCCGGTGGCCACCAGCAGATTAGTGTAGATGTACTGATCAGCTCCTACTGGAAAGGTATAAAGTCAAAAATGACACATGGGATGTTTCCAAAGATGTAATTTGTTTTCTTTGATCAAAAAAATCTGCTACCGATTACCTCAATCATCACACTGTACTAATTTTTTAATGTCTAACATTAAATCTGTTTGTCATCGAAAAATGTGTTTATGGAAGAGATCTAAAAATGATGTAATTACATTAATGATTCAAGTTTGACAACAGAATAATTCATCATGCATGTCTAAACTGTTTAAGTAGATTGCAGGATGATTTTTTACATAAATCAATCAAACTTTTAGAAGCAATTCAGAGCACAACAAAATTTCTACAACTGACATGGCCATCAATGAATAACATTTTAAATTTGTAAATTCAGACAAAGTTTAGGAACAACTTACGCAGTTGTATATATACAATGTTGAATCATAAATTGGGTTTTCATAAATTTGGTTTAGCATCTTTGCTTTGATTTGTTTGAATAATTCATTTCAATTAACCTCTTCATTTGTCTATTCTCCTACATGAAACAGACGTCTACAGTGCCCTTTAGCCAAGTCATCCTGAAAAATAATCATTTGATGTGTCTGTGTTCATTAAAGAGGCTGCTGATGATGTCTCTTGTATCTACCACCATGAGGACAGAAAATAACATTAACTGATGGGTTTGGTGTGTGTGTGTGTGTGTGTGTGTGTGTGTGTGTGTGTGTGTGTGTGTGTGTGTGTGTGTGTGTGTGTGTGTATGTTCATCATTTAGACTGCAAATAAAACAGTATGTGTTTTCCCTCAGTACTGAACACAAATTACAAATTGCTGCTGCTGAGTGAAAATTTTGTATGTCTTTTTTTTTGTTTTTGCTTTCAGGTAAGAACGATAAATATCTTCGCAAGATGATATCCACTTACAACCTAAAATACATGTCAAACCAAATCAATTAGGTTGATCCGCTTGTCAAGGTGGTGGAGACACAATGTTTTCACCTGATAACTGCGAAATGTTTCTCAGTCACCACATGCAGCCCTGTGCATGTTTTAGTTCTAATGAGAATGACATTTAGTCCGAAAGCATTAGGCCAAACATGAGGTTCATTCTTTTCAATTCATCAAAAGCAGCAGCTATGGGACAAAAAGTCGTTGTACTGACACAATATGTCACATACAAAGAAGCATGGTGTGTGGTCTGATATGAAATTCATTTCCTATGATTGTGTATGGTGAGTCAGTGATTTTGAATACTAAGCTTCTATTGTTGGGTTGTGTAATCCAGCAAAAGCCCCCTGTGAACCTGACAGACAGAATGCATGAGTGTGTGAGGAGTGTGTAATCATGAATGGGAGGAAAACTGCAGCTACAGTTTGTGATGACCTGCAGTTCATTTGAATTTTTTCACCATTTTTCTCGCCACCAGTCTAAAACCAGATTTCTTGAGCAGTACAGATGTAAGACTTTGATGATAGCAAACTGCTGTGATCTTGTTCTTAAGCAGGAAAAAACACAGTTTGTGTGTAAAAAGAAATTCCACTAAAAATCAGCTTCTGCTATTTTTTGGAAAATCTAGGTATGCATCTGGGAAAATGATGCATCACTGTAGACAAGAAAATCAACACACACCACATTTAAATCGCAGTGTATATAAAGAGACTGATTAGTTGGAAATGAACCTCAAAATCAAAGTAAAGACAACATCCAAATAATGTGTTTAAAGCAAGCACATACGACAAGTGATGAAGCTCGTCTGCTCCAGTGAGATACGTCAGAAATCTTTCTGAATGGAACACCGTGTTTAGAGTGTGCCTCAACACACACTTCAGCTCCGCAACCTAAAACATTATTGAGCTAATAATATAGGAAAATGATTTAAACTTCCACTGTTTACCACCAAAGCATCCAAAAAGCATCACAGAGTGTCAGGGCCCCCTCCCTGGTCAATGCTTCAGCCTCCATCTAACCCCTCTTTCTCACTTTGTCTCCCTATTTTCTTTATTCATCCTCTTCTTCATTCTTTTTAGTTCTGCTCTTGCTCTCTGCAGCGGCTGTTTGCAATAACTAATCAGTCTCATCAGCTTCATCAGCAGATCTTCGGGCAGCTGCGGCGCTGCACATCTGTCTCTCATCCTCTGCAATAAAAGCCAGTTCCACACTCCACACCCTGCCAGATAGTAGCTTCAGGTCCTACAGTCAGTTTGGCTCCTGCACTTTTTGCTCCTGTGCTTGTCATGCTTTTGACTAACGTCTTTTCTCTGTTTGCAGTCACCGGCTGGCCACGCTGCCTGTGGCTGCATCCCTGCCTTGCCTCTGGAACCCTGGCCTTGCCCTGGATTTCCCCCAGCTCCATCCTCCTGCTGTCTTGTCGGACTCCCACCGGCCTCACTCAGTGGACCAGCTCCCTAACCCTAACCCTGGACATTCTTCTGACCACCACAGCCACTCTCCGGCGCTCACCCACAATCGGTGCTGCGCTCCTGTGCCGTTGGTCTCCGGAAGCCTGTCCACCCATTGCCCAGCCCCATTAGTAAACCTTAGTCAGTTTAATCCACTCTAGTTTACTCTTGGCTTCAGTTATGAGTAATTCTTCCCTTAGTTAGATTCTCCATTAGTTCGTTCTGGTATTTCTTAACTATTGAGTTAATAAATTCATTGAATGTTTAACCTGATCCTGTCATGGTCTGTGTGTTCTCTGCTTGGGTTTACCACTGCGCTGTGACAGAGTACTTAATATATAGTTTGTGTTCCAAATCCCACACCTTTCTCACTCACTTGTCTCTACAATTTCAAATCTTTCAGGCTACAAGACGAAGTGCCAGTGATGATAAAAGTTACTCAGGTGAAAACAGTTAACACACTTACAACTTGCTAGAATGTAATCCGAGTTTTTATCCCACAAGACAAGCTAAAGTTTGTTGCTTCCAGCTGTTTAGAACATTTCACTTTGAGTTTTTGGAATACCTGCAGCAGTAGGATCCAAAAGTGAGTGTCCAGTGTGCCTCCAAACAAAGAGAGTTATGTGCATTTGTCTAAGGGGAACAATTACGGTAACAACAACTTCATTAAATTGTAATAATGCACAGTTATCCCTGAGAGAGCTGATCAGTCCAAGCCAGGATCTGCTGGCAGGTCACACTGTGTTAGCCAACATGTCTTTACATCAGACAGATGAGCTATCACACTCAGAATGGCAGTTCAGTTTCCAGCTATTTAGGACTATTTCTTCACAGTTTATTACAAACCTACAGCATCAGACAGTGGTAGGATCCACAAGTGTCTCCAAGGAGAGAGAAAGCCATGCGCAAGTATGCACAGAACAAAAGTCATAACATGATTACCTAGAAAAGCATTCAGAGACGGCAGTACTCTGCCAAGGCTGCTCAGCTGACATCATTTCCGATGGATGAACTCTTTAATAAAAAAATGACCTTGCGCTGAACACAGACATGTGTTATGCATGCGCATGTTATGTATGAATACTGAATTGTGCGTAAATTATTCTTATAAAGGCCTATTGATCAGTTCATCACTTTAGACAAGCCTTTGCTTTACTAGTGTTAAAATAACTGTTCCCTGCAGGCTTTTGTTTTGAAGGCGTATTTTTAATGTTATGGACTTTTATTTTGTCACCATTCCAGCGGCACAGGAAGCGTTTATCTTAGACGCAGTTTCTTGGCATGACGAAGATGCTGCCAAACAGTCTGAAAATTCACATAAAGAAGAAAGAAAATGGTTCCACACTGTTGCTGTCTAGCAAAGGATGTGTATAAACTTAGAAGCACCTAGAATGGAGACATGCTCTAACATTGTTTCCTGAAGAAAGGAGTAAAGGACAGAAAGGTGAATTTGTATTCAAAATAAGACTGATGGCTGACTGTAAATAAAGGCTTTGTGAAACACCAGGAGCTTCACCATTGTCTGGCTTGGGGTTTGCTACATTGCCTAACCTAAATATGTAGCGGGCAGCAGGAACTGATGGGACTCAAACACCCCACAGTTTCATCATTTGCTCCTTGTATGATTTCCAACTGATAAATCACAGTCAATTTGTAGTAGGACCGCAATCATGTGATCGTCGGCAGGTAACTGACACAGTGTTCCCTTCACGGTTACAGCGACGCTGTGCCGGCAGCCATATCTCCCAATGGAAAATCCTTAACAAATCTGTGGACCCAGACTATGAGCCGCATCACTGCCAAAATCTAATCATGTGGTCCTTGTGTGGTTTCTGACCTTCCTTGAAAATTTCATCCAAATCCGTTAGTCCAATTTGAGTAATGTTTCACACAGACAGACAGACAGACAGACTCATAAACGTACGTCGATCGTCACATAACTCCACTGTTCCTTGGCGGAGTAATAATTAGTTTTAATTCTAAATGATCCCTGACATGAAGAAATGATCGATCATGATGTAACATGATGTACCTTGCTTAGACAGGTGAACTGTCACACAGAGTCACAGTTGTGTGTGGTTCCCCAGCTGCACAATTGCACAGAAGAAAGCGCTCCAGGGGGTCATCAAGGCAGCACAGAAAATCACAGGCTGCCCTCTCCCCTCTTTGGAAGAACTTCACAGTTCCTGCTGCCTCAAGAATGCATGAAACATCCTCAGGGACTTAACTCACCGGTGCCACTCTCTGTTTGAACTGCTGGCATCAGGCAGAAGATACAGGTGCTTCAGGGCAAAGACAAATAGATTGAAAAACAGTTTCTTCCCAGTGGCAATCAACGCTTTAAACACTGCTATGAAATATATGTAAATTCTCAGCCATTCAGGTCATGATATCTTCATCTTTGAGACTGCTATGAAAAATCACGAATATGTAAGTACAATGGTACTGTTAGGGGTTGTGCAATATCTGTTGAATGTAGATGTCTGTTTAGGCGTTTCTGAAATGTGTGTTTTTTAGTATATATTGTATATTATGTGATATTTATTACCTTTTGATTAATTTTTTTAAACTTGCATTGCTTCTCTTAAGGTTCGACTTAATTCTGTTGCACAGGTTAAAATAATAAAGATATTGAATTGAACTGAAGTTTCTCAGCTGCAGTTTAATATTTTTTTTATATACGGTCATCCTCAGAATGAGTTCTGATCTTTCAGTTTCAGTTTTTAAGAAACTGGAAAAAGGCTATGCTGATATTGATTTGGACCCTTTGTTCAGCTGGTATGCTGTTGTAATTAGTCTGCTATTGCATTATTTTGCACTGTGCAGCTTGTCTCGTCATGAAGCCAGGAGAAACAGAAAACAGAAAGCGAACTATGTATGAAAGACTAGAATGCCTTCACTTAACAGTTTGATGAAGCCACAATAAAACCATATCCCTTGTCTGAAATGGGTTTTTGTTTTCTGTTTTCAAAGGGGCGAGGAAGTGATTCTCAAACAAAAAAAAAACAACAAGATTCTTACACATTTTCAAATCACTCAGAAGCAGGTTTAACGATTCATAAGAAAAGTTTTGAACAATAATACACAGAGAAATATTATGTTGCAGAGCTGTTGGCAACAGTAAAATCTGAAAGCTGCTAATGTTTTCCTTAAAGTCCTATGGAATTTCAGCATAAAAGTTACACATTTCTGAATGACAAAGTAGTGTACTCCACTTTAACAGCTTGACCAAGCAGCAGTGTAGCATATTCCATGTCTGAAAAGGGAAGTCTTAGTAAAGATGAGCGAATGGGTTGAGACAGATTTCCTGCCCTAAGTGGGGGGAAGAAAAAGTCCAGAACAAGGGTTCATCCACGAACACACACACACACACACACACACACACACACACACACACACACACACACACACACACACACACACACACACACACACACACACACACACACACACACACACACACACACACACACAGGAAGAGAGAGACTGTAGGGCCTTCTGCACAAGCAGAGCCTATGTCAGGATGATGTCAGAGCTGAGGCCAGGGGTCACCAACAAAAATGTTCTGAATCGTTCTCACGCACACACACACGCACAGTTATTTACTGTACAATTGATTACAGCACGCTACAGTACAATATAACGTTTACAGTCTAAAACTGTAGGCTGACTTTCCAATAATATGCTGTATTTATATAGTGCTGCCACTGTAACATTACCTCTATCTGTAGTTAGCTGTAAACTACAATATTTTCTTGTTTTCAAATGTATTGTGAATTGGAAACCGTTACCAAAAGTAACACTCTCTCTTTACTTTTTAGGATCCAGAACTGACTATGATTAACATTTAAAAATGCACACAGCACTAAAACACCTAAAATAATAAAGGATAATGGTTGAGGCAAGTTGCATTTTTAAGGATTTGAAACATGTATTGGAAAGCAGCAATCTGGAAAGTAACAAACTGAAGTCGGATAAATATATTTCAGAAACCAAGGGAAATAATTTACATAATAATGCACAATAAATCTTATTGTGCAAAAATAAATACATTTTAAAAATTGGAGAAAATGAAAATGGCTGATCACAGGCATCACTGTTAAGTTATCACTAATACTTCTAAACAGCAATTTGTGAATGTTGGGTCAAAATTTATTGTTCAATTCACACTCAGTTTCTTTAGTAGCCTGGTGTAATTATGACCACTAACATGTGAAGTGAATAACAGTCTCGTTACCATGGCGCTTGTCGAGTATTTCCCATCTGCAGTCCGAGGAAGGAACAGTGGTGAACCAGGGACGGGGTCATGGACGGCCAAGGCTCACTGATAAATGTGGGGAGCAAAGGCTGGCCAGTGTCGTCCGATCAAACAGATGAACTACTGTTGCTCAGATTGCTGAGGTGGTTAATGCTGGTTTGAATACAGTGTCAGGAGGTGTCAGACTACACAGTGCATTGCAGTTTGCTGCACAGCCACAGACCAGTCAGGGTGCTCATGTTGATCCCTGTGCACCGCCAAATCTCCAACAATGGGCACGTGAGCATCAGAACTGGGCCACGGCGCAATGGAAGAAGGTCACCTGATCTGATGAATCATGTTTTCTTTGACAGTACTTGGATGGCTGGGTGACTGTGTGTCGCTTACCTGAGGAACACACGGCACCAGGATGCACTATGAGAAGAAGACAAGCTGGTGGAGGCAGTGCGATGCTTTGGGCAATGTCCTACTGGAAAACCTTTGGTCCTACCAAAGAACTGTTGCAGACCATGTATGTAGGAGCCATAAATTAATGGTTTTATTGTAAGGTTAAGGGTCATATTAATTGTTGTTTGTGTTTGTTTAGTTATAGTATTATTTTTTTTATCACATTGAATAGATTGATAGCGGGTCACACGCATATGGGCGAGGATAATTCAGTGAATCTATTCACCTGTCTTGTTTTTCATTGTCTGAGAGGGAGTGAGATGGGTCGCCGTATTTTATTGTTGACTGCTATTTTTTCTTGAATCGCTTTAATTACTTTATGACATTGTGCATGTTATCGAGAGTTGATTATCTTTTTTCTTTAACAAAAGATTAAATTCATTCTTTGGAAATCTCAGTGGATTCTTTTGTTTAGCGTGTCAGGTAAACATGCCCAGCCTCAGGCCCAACCTCTCTCTGCAACTCATTTGCTGAAATCACTACAATGTACACTCTTTCATGGAAACAGCATTCCCTGATGACTGTGGCCTCTTTCAGCAGGATACTATGCCATGCCAAAAAGCATAAATGCTTCAGGAATTGGTTTGAGGAGGACGACTTTGATTGGTTGACTTGGCCTCCAAATTCCCCAGATCTCAATGTAATCGCGCATCTATGTGATGTGCTGGACAAACAAGTCCCATCCATGGGGGCACTACCTCACAACTTAAAGGACTGCTGCCAACATTTTGGTGCCAGATACTACAGTACACCTTCAGGGGTCTAGTTTAGTCCATGCCTTGACGGGTCAGGGCTGTTCGGCAGCAAAAGGGGGACCAACACAGTATTCAGCAGGCGGGCATAATGTTACGCCTTATCAATGTACATGTGGCACAAGTTCATTCACATTTCTTCACAAACACATTCAATAATAAAACAAATAGTAGAACCATACAGTCTTTACAAACTGAAAAAAATCAAATCAAACAGAAACCCAAAAAACGAACATTCCAGTGAAATTATAAAAGATGCTCTTTGTGGACAAGGCTTATATCTGCTTCTATCCTGGGGGTCAACAGCCTTTTTATCAGCTGCAATCTCTGCTTCAATATGGGACTGCACCATTTGAATGTGTACTGTTCACTGCACAGACAGAGTCATTCAGAGCTTTCTGGACCATTATCATACAACTGTAGCATGAATACCAGTCTGTCAGCACAGTAAAAAGGAGACAAAACATACTGGACATCTACTGCAGAGAGAAACACACTAAACTGTATTTACAACCGTATTTCGTGGAATTATGGAGTTTGATGGATACAGCACTATGAATTTGAGGATTCAAGCACATTAAACAGTAGTGATTATCAGACCTCTATATTTCTAGGTTCAAAGTATCAAAAAATGTCAAGTACTGAACAATTACCATTCAGACACTCTTTCAGTAATTTGTTAAATAGCTAGCCGTAGCAATAATTTCACTGAACTTGTGTCTGAAACCCTCAACAAAATGTATTTAATTTTTTCGCAGACTAACCTGGCAAAAAATCTGTTCTGCCAGAGGCAATACTTAATTATACTATGACAGACAAGCAGCTCTTTGACAGTGAAGTAAAATGGCAGGCACTGTAGGGAACTTTACACAAGGCCTATGGGATGTGTCACTTCATCTTTCTGTTTCACACACCACAAAGATTCTCCCTCCGAGGAGAGCATTCTCTTTTCTTGAAGCCAGCACACCAAAGTTCGCCCTGCACTGCTATTATTAGTGCATGTAGATACCAAACCACTGTGATTTACTGTGCTACGACCTGTCTCATCAGTGCAAGAACCATATACTGCTGCTTCTGAAGGCTGGAACATGCCTTGGAGTGGTTCAGTAAAGTTTCACCGTGATTTAGGATCTAACATCAATATGAAGTTTTCTGCAACCCTGAACCCAGTTTCTCATAGGCACACAACACAGGAAGATCAGTGACCAAATAAAAATCAGGAAAAACGCAGTTTCAGTAGTAATCAAGACATTGAAAACAAGTATCACGAACCAGAGCTGCAGTGTTTGTCCACCTGAAATGACACCACATCCAGCACGCTACTTCAATAATGTAGCTCTGAAAACAGAAAGTGCTCCCAACTTTGCACAGGGGTTGTAAGGAAATCCACATTTCTGTGACAGAACACACAGTGTGAAGGCCATTGCATGAGATAAGCCAACATATCTGCAGTGAACCTGGCCAGAAGTACCACAGTGAAGGTGGTGGAGAAATGACATGTACAGATTACACCACAAATGGCTGGGGCTATACCAAAATACGGGCTAACAAGATAACTTTCAGTCTACAGATTTTTTGGCAGAAAAGTAATTTTCAAGACACAGTAACCATATAGTTTTTTAAAATTAAAAAACAAAGAAAAGAAAAAGCATTTTACGAGCAAATTTGCTTACAAAAAAATCTACTTGAAAACAACAATAACACAAGCCAGAAGAAACACAGGAAAGAGGGAGGAAGGCAGAAGCGGAGGGCAGAAAGGTGACCTTTTATTCTACTCTGGGAGGCATACTGCCAATATCACACAAGTTTAAGCTATGTTCTGGCCAACAGGCCAGACTTGGGGTATTTTAGATAAAAATATGACAGGACAACAAGGGCAGAGCATCTCTCTCAAGACAACACTGGTGTCTTCCATGCTGTAGAGAACTGAGTCCAAGATAAAAGTGGACATATAAAGTATTGAACAACCCGAAGATTTGAAACTCAGTACTAAAACGTATGCTGACTTTTGTTGCAATGAGTGCCAGCTGTGGGGCCTCGACTTTTCACATTGTAAATCTGTTCGTTTTTAATTTATTAACAGCAAATACCCACTGTTCAACTCATAAATAATGCAACTACAGTGAGATGATACAGTTTTGAATGATTTGACAATTACGTAATATTGCACAAAAGTGTACTCATTTTTATTATATTATTATATTGTAATAATATACATTGTAATTGGCAATGAAGGGAGGCAGTTGGTTTAGTGGAACATGCACTTGCTACCACTAACTATGTCTGTCATGAGATTTACAGTGTATACTCATCGTCTCCTGGGGCTAAGTCAAAATATTTTCGTTACTGTCACTGTAGCACCACAACCGGACCAAAATTTCTACCTGCACATCAGAAGCAGTGAAACATGAAGTCCTTCATCACATACACGAAAAACTTAAAAAGTGCACTCTTGAAGAATTCATTGTTGTTTGTTCAGTAAGACTAGAGCTGGTTTTATGCTAATGGATCAGTGTTTCTGTGGTTTGACCGGTATAATGTTCTAAACTAAGACCGACAATTGGAAAAAAAACAAATCATCAAAGCAGTGCAAATGAAATGACAGCTACTTCACAGCACTTCTTTGGCAGCACACAATGGTTAGTCAGGGCTGAGTCCACTATAAAGTTATAGAAACAAGGTCAAGAAATTAGACAGACGTGCATTTTAGATCATGTATATTTTAACGAACACATACAGTAACAATGCACACAGCTAAGTCTCAATGTAAGCTTAAAGATTAGTTGTCCATTTACAGTGAATGTTTGCTTTAACACTAGAATACTTATTATGAGGATCAAACATATTTTTGTCATCAGTTGCAAAATTACTAGCTTGGATCATTTGATTGAACCTTGTATAAAAGAAAGTAAAAGTGTGTGAAGGTCATCCTAACTTTCTAAGTTTCACTCCATATATGCAGGACAGTCTCAGGCCAAACAAATATCTATAGTCACTAATAACTCAAAATGTTTCATTAGACATTACTAAAGTGAAAATTATACATATTTTAAAGTCATTACACATAAACTGAAATATTTCAAGCCTTTCTTTAACTTTTATGATGACAGCTTACAGCTCATGACCCCCCAAAAATATTAGATATGATATATCAAACACTGCCTGTCCAAAAAAAGTCACCATCTGTATTTAACTAAGCAAATAGGTAAGAACCTTCCATTGAATAGTTACTGCAGTGATGAATATGTTTCAGTAATGATCGCTACTGATGCTGTGAGTAGCTTTTCATTTCTTAAACAACCATGTTGGACGACGTATCCTGTGGCCGTGAAAAGGATGCTAATCTGTTTCAGAAGGGTGAAATTATTGGCCTGCTTCAAGCAAAGAAAACAACTAAGGAGATTGCTAAAACTACTAAAATCAGGTTGAGAACCGTCCAATGCATCATTAAAACCTGGAAGGATAGTGGAGAACCAGGAATAAATACGGTCGGTCATGTGTTCTGACAAGTCCAGATTTATTCTTTTCCAAAGTGACAGGTGCATCACAGTAAAGAGAGGCAGATGAATTGATGCACATGAGCATATTCCAAGATGACAATGCCAGTACTCTTGGCGCTCACATTGGGAATGAGTGGTTCAAGGAGCACAAGATATCATTTTCTCATGCTGATTGGCCACCACAGAGTCCAGACCTTGGCCCTACTAAGAATCTTTGGGATGTGCTGGAAAAGACTTCGCGCAGCGGTCCAACTCTCCATCATCAATGCAAGGTCTTGGCCAAAAATGAATCCAACTCTGGACAGAAATAAATGCTGTGACTTTGCAGAAGCTCCTTGAAATGATACCATGGAGAATGTGTGTCATTGTCAAAGCTACAGGTGGTCCAACGAAATATTAGTGTGCAATGTTTTTTTTTGGACGGGCAGTGGATTTTACCAAGGGCCATAGAGATGTCAATCAAGGACCCCTAGACACTCCTACACAGTCCAAAGAAGAGCTCCAATCTCCAATCACCTACTTAACTCAATACACCTGCAAACAGACATTAAGTTTTTAGTCTGCTTGAGTATACACAACCAAAATCATGGAGAAGACCGCTGATGATCACTGACGATCAAAAAGACAATTATTGACACCCTCCACAAGTAGGGTAAGAATCAAAAGCATGTTGCTGAAAAGGGCTGTGTCTCCACAGAGTGCTGTAACTGGAATGAAAAAGTGTGGTAGGAAAACGTGCACAAGCAAATGGGATGACTGCAGACTTCAGAGGAGGATCAAAAAAAAAAAACAGATTCAAGAATGTGGGGAAGATTCGCAAGCAGTGGACTGAGGCTGGAGCTAGAACATCTAGCACCACTACGCATTGGCACTGCTGCAAAGAGGGCCCAGACCTAGCATTGACAGAACAGACATGAACATACTTTTCAGAGTTTGGATATTTTTGCATTATAATTTTTTTCCTTGAACTTGAAATATTTCAGTTTGTGTGTACTAAGTCAAGGATACATTTATTTCTCACTCGGAGCAATATCTGATAAAAAAATTAAACATTTCCCACCATTTTCTAATTATGAGATGCATTTTTATTATCTGGTTCTAACTTTAAAGACTGAAAAGTTGACCTTTTGAAAATGTGTTAATGTTTCTTTATATCATCTCTTGACTTAAACCACTGCAACTTTAATTTATTGTCATAAAGCAGACCGTACCACATGAAATCTACATCACTGAAAGATGAAAATCAATTGAAAGTTGTATAAAATTCTTGTAACTAAACAACTTCTCCAGTTCTCATTTTCTTGCTAAAAGAATGCATACTTTATTTTTAAAAATACATTAGTTTAATTATTAACTATACTGACATTCTAATAAAGTGTGTGGCACTATGCCCACAAAGTCGAAAATCATGACATTTGTGAAAAACATAAATCCTACAAGTAACTAAACTTTGCTGCACTATCAGAGTCTGTTCTCTTTTGTCACGTCGAATAACTTGTTAGAGTAGATGCTTCATGCAGACTCCATGCTTGAAGACCTACCTCCACCTGTGGTGACCCCTGCAGGCAGTCAAATATCCTACAGAACACCTGGAGGACAGGGAGGGACCACAGAGTATACGGTGTATACATGAGCTTAGGAAACGTACAAGGAAAGAGTCTTGTCTTTAAATTAGTATATGTAACAGTATACTACCAGTCAAAAGTTTGGACACACCTTCTCACTGAATGGTTTCTCTTTATTTTCATGACTATTTACATTGTAAATTGTCACTGAAGGGATTAAGGCTAAGAATGATGTGATACAAATGTGTATATATATATATATATATATATATACATATACACACACACAAACACACACATTTCTCCAAATGCAAACACAACATTTACACTGGTAACATTAACTGATGTTACTGCAAGCTTCTTAATTCCTGCAGAAAGAGTGAAAGCAGGTGATTCAAATGCACACTGCTGTGCTGTTTAAATTCATGTCTGCAAGAATTTCACTTTTCCTAAGCAGCAGTGTGATGTGAGCATGAATTGAAGTGAATAAGTTCATTTTAATGGAGCTTTCCCCCAGTTATGGTCACATGCTACTGTGCAGTAATTTCCTCCTGGTGTTTCATGGCTTCATTTTTACATCCTCCACTGCCTTGCACTGATATTGTCAAATTCTTTGTATTTCTTTTAATTGATTAAAAAAAGTATAAAGTTTAAGTTCCATGTTTTGCCATATATTATTCATTAACTTTTCCTTATGTTTGAGTTTTTTGCTGTCATATTCTTTCAGTATTAGTATCAATATATTCATGTAGGTATCATATGTATCAAAGTCAGAAACTACTAACCTGGTCATACATGTACATGAAGCGACTGCTCATCCTATTTTACTAAATAATGCCAGGCCTGTATAGGGTGCTAAAAATGTCCAGTAAATACACAATTCCATTTACATCCTGTCATTGCATGGCAGAGGAGAAGCAAGAATGCAGGTCAGTCCCAGTGAGTTCTCCAGAGGCTGCGCTATCTTTTTAGAGGCCACTAGAAGTAGAGTAGGCTAATTAGAACTCGGCCCCAATATAGAGCAGCACAACACTCAGTGATGTTCTGCAGTCTCTACACCATATTGCTGGAATGGCATAAATCTTTCAGCAAAAGATCATCACATGTTACCCTGGTTGCCTGTTGGCTTCTAAAGCATCAAGCAGCATCAGGGATCTTTCGCCCCAATGAGAGCTCCTACTATCTCTTCTTTCTTCTCCGTTTCCTTTTGGCTTTTCCCTTTAGGGGTCGCCACAGCCAATCATCTGCTTCCATCTAACCTTATCCTCTGCATCCTCTGCTCTCATAGCAACTTACTTCATGAGTTCCTACTAGCTGTTCATTGTAAACCACATACATAGATGAAAAAGATTTGCATGGATTATAAATTAATTTTGAATATCAACTTACACTAGTAAAACCTACACAGCTTCCCTGAGGTATTCCAGCTGTTACTACTACTACCAATAATCTCCAACCAACAATAGTTCCAAAATAACATACAGTGATGATTAAAGCACAGACTGTGATGGCATTTTGTTTGAGTATGAACCCCAGAGGAGCCTTTTTTAACCACGTTAATGGGACACTGGATTCATATTTTAAATAAAAATTAAATCTTCACTAATTCTGTCTTGAGATTACTGTTTTAATTAAAATTTTATTCTATATGTAACACGATCCATTCAAAGAACCCCTTAAGTTAAAATGTTGTTTATACAGTTCCTTAAATGTCTTTAAACAATGATGAGCTGAAATACAGTAAACAGCTAAAATGTAGGTAAGGAGTTGACCAAAAGGTCAGCTTGAATGATGTACAAAGTAACTGCCCTACATTATCCTAATGGACCAGAGGAGAGGAGAGTGAATAAAGAACTGTAATGCTTTTTCAGTTCACATTAATCCATTCATATTTATAAGTTTACTCTCATTATAAACATGGAAGTTATAGTGATTCATTTGTATAGCATATTTAAACTTCTGCTAGTTCAGCTTTACTGTATACATGGCTGATGGCATTTAATGCTTACTTATTTTATAATTTGGTAAATTATATTTTTTCTCAAAACCTTATAGTAATCTCCTAATGCCTATATTATGACCTCATGTGACACAATGGTTTTAGCAGTTTTCTGTCCTCTCATGACATTGGTGAACTAAATTTTAGGATTTAAATGATATGGAGGAGTTGGATGCTTTGTGGAGGTTTCTGAAACGCTGGCAGTGATTTGGGGCTGTTTACATGATATAGCACCTAATTCCAGACTGGGCAGACTGAGCTGACATATCAGTACAGACTGATGTCAGTAATTATTCCTGAGGTGTGACAAAAGGCTGTGCTAAAGTTTGTTGCCTTCCCATCTTAAGTGCAGAGGACAGACAGCACAGAATTTCAGGAAAACTTCCAGGTTAAAAACTTGTGTGCGGGGGCCATCAACTGAAAGCATGTACAAATCAAAAGACCTCTTCCAGGCAGTGACAATTTTTATTACAACCCTTTAAGGTTCTTTGAGATGCGCTAAAGTATTTCGCTTAATTGACCGACGCTGCAAACTCGATAATAGAAACATTATACACCGATGGAAAGCTTAGATTGTCATGAATCCGCCGGTATAAACCACTTTCAGATGCGATTACCACAGCGGGTAATATAAACACATTTGTCCGACAAACAACGAATATCCATCCATCCGTTCTCTTTCCACGGCTCTAACGTACACACCGCGACTCACATTTGCGGGTTCATTATTACACAAAGATGAAAATATTCCACAAAAAACAGCCATAATCCAACCTTGGACATCCAGACGACACAAGCCAGTAAAATATTTTGTCCAAAACATGTCTTGAAGTCGGTATATAATCCACGAATAGGTCGTTTTCGAGGAAATGCACCTCGCGATGCGCGTCCAATATTCTCTGTATTTCTCGTCATATTTTTATTTACTAATAAAATATTAGCAATTTTTTGTACTGAAAATGGCTGGAATTGACTGTACCTTATAGGGCTACAGGATGAATTATAAGGTAGGGTGTGGATGACCTTGAAACTCCTCACAAAGGATTTCACCAGAATAGGCATCTGATTTCTATTCCTGGGACATGTTCAGTTTGCACAGTTGCAGGGCATACAGTTCACATATTTTAAGCTTCGTATAGGTGACGGATCTTGTTGGTCAGTGCAGATCTTGTTGCAGAAATTTACATCACACAGAATGAAAAAGGACACCTTTATCTGATAGATTCCAACTCTGATAAAACCACTGGTACACTAGAAATTAATGCTATGACATTTGAGGCTCATCTCGTTTCTCAGTTTGGGCCTGCTGTCACGCCCTCCACCTCTGCTCTGTGGCAGCCTTCCCTCTTCCCCGCCTTCTCCCTCCTTTTCTTTTCCCTCAGGTGGGCATGTGTGAGGTGTGTCTGTGGAATGTGTGTAACTACAACTCATTAGATAATCACCCGATTGATGACACCTGCAGTGGTGAGTGGTTAACCTACAAGTAACAACCTCTCACCATTAATGCCGAGCTCAGACCACCACTCAACACTGGACCTCCATTCTGCACCCCTCCCTTCCTGACTGCACCTCCTGCCTCCCCTACCCAGACCTGGTTCATCTCTGATTCCATTACAGATTCCCACCTGGCTCTTCCACCCGTCAAAGCGGCCATTCCTGCAACGCTACACGTACCTCCTCCGCCTGCATTCTCTCAACCACTTTCCCAGTCAGCTAAGTTAGATCACTCTCTCAGGCTTGTGTAGGATTCTGTATAGTGTTTATAGGTTTACCGTCACGTTTTACTCCACGCCTTTCCAGAACAGTATCATGCCGTGTCTGTGTTTTGTAGCGTGTCCGTATCACGCCATCAGACGCACCATTAAAGCGTCTTGTTGCAGCATTGTGTGTGCGTTTCTGATCCTGACCTGCCCTAGTTCTGGCAAATTTCTGCACCTGTAAATACAATTGTTTTCATAAGGTTAAGTCTGTATTGTTGTCTGTAGATCCATGATTCCAGTTTCCTGTCCCACCTTGACTTCCATAGGCATTTCCTGCTCTGTGCATTTCCCCCTCTGTTTCCTAGTAGTCTCCCTTGGGAGAAGTCTGTCTTGTATGTGCCCTAGTGACATCAGTTCCTCTTCCATTCCTCCGTGTGTTTTATATTTTTGATATTCATGTTGTACATACATGTATTGTTTGAACCGCTGGGCTGCTGTGTCTTGCTGTCTGCACCTGAGACTCAGATCCCCCTCTGTGCTCCCATCTGTGGCTCAAAAATCAATTTAAGCATGCCAAAATAAGAAATATCTTGAACCCTAAAATGCACCTCGAGGAATGAGGCACAAGGAGAGAGGAGGCTTGAAGGAGGAGCTGAAAACAGCAGGTAGGAGGGACAGGGTTATCCTCGATGTATTTGTGGAGGTCTCTCCGGTACCCATGATATATAAAATATGTATGACAAAAAGCAGAAAAATACAAACCATGCTGGGAGCAAGATTTGACAAATGTATCTGTGTAACTGAGTCATATATACAGTGCGTATAGTTGTCATTTGTGTGTCACGCCTCTTTTATGTTCCAAGGCAGGTGTGTGTGGTAGATATAAAAAAACATAACATTCGTACATTTACCCCTTGTCGACCAAAAAGAACCAGCTGCTAGTTCAGTGCTGGTGCTGAGTTGGTTCAAATCTCATGTCTCCTGAAAACTGGTTTGCTTTTCCATTGGAAAGGAGCCAAATTAGAGCCATGTCATTCCATCACCGTACGTGTAGCCATGCAACAACATTCAACAACATAGCGCATCGCAAGCATGCAAATTCCATTACTGATTTGGCAAGTCTATACTGCGTTTCAGAAACAAACAAACTGTTAGCAGCTACCTGTCTTCATCGTAGTCACAGGCAATGCCGACTATGTTTGAGAAGACAGGCAATTGTCAGAGATGTTTTTTACAGTGAACGTGTTAGCATTGACTTGGCTTCAACTACGTTTGCATCCAATACATAGCGGTTAAACAAGTACAATAAGTTGATATAAAGTTTATATTTATCTTAACAGATGGTGGCAAGGCTAATAGTGAGGCAGAGGTCAGCTGTTGCCTGGGCATATCCGCGATCTCACTACCGGCGGGACACAGTTGTACTGGATTTCAGCTGAATACATGCTTCTATTCAAATTGTCATGACACGTTGACATTTTTTATCGTGATATACCTAACCACTGGTGTTAGCTTTTGTTTCAATAAATTGTTTGACATGATGAAATCACTACTGCATGTTTCTACTTAAATGCCCCACGTACATGATAGAATATCACTTCAACATGAATTTTTTACATTTTCCATAAATGTCACCAAGAAGTTGAATATTTTTTTATGTGTAGTGTATGTGGACACGTCATGCAAGCTAAGCACACTTAAATAATATATCTGCTGCAGTAATGCAGTTTATCTGTCTAGCTTGGTGTGACAGTAAAAAATAACAAATGCTGTTATATGTTTAGCATCAGGTTGAAAAACAACTGATTATCTGTCAAAATGTGTGTGTATATATACAGCCATGGCCATAAGTTTGGACACAGCATGACCTACTATGTCTGTTTTGATGTCTATTACGGAACATAACTAATATTTTTTGACAGCACCAGTTTAATTAGTCAACAAATCAACAAGGGATATAATATTATCAATAAATTCCAACAATTGGAACAACTTTGTTCCCAAAACATAATATTAGAAGAAAATAACAAAAAAAAATGCAGTACTTTCATAACCGAATTTGATAAGAATAACAAAATGACACCAAACTCTTTTGATGTTTTTTTTAAATATGAAACTTAATATAGTTCTCAGGAGTTGTGTACTGTATTGTAAGTGACAATTTTGTGGTATTTTCTAAGATTCACAAGCGTCATGGTACTTGTGTCCAAACTTATGGCCATGGCTGTAGAAGTGTGCACTGAACACTGAATAAAGTCTCTTTAGATTATAGAGAAAACATGTACTGTTCATCACAGCTTTATTTTTATTCACCCAAAGTGCAAGAGTAAAAATACAAAACAGGTGAATTTAAATAACTAAAAAGTAGGGCTGTCAAAAGTAACACATTACATGGATTACTCCATTATCATGATTAATGTGATTAGAATTTTCAACGCAATTAACGCATCTGCAGTGCAGAATGACTCAAAATCCCTGAAAAGTTTCTGGCAATGCATTTCAGGCAGTTTGTCCAAGTAGATTTGCCATCGCACATGCGCACATGGGTAATTGATCCGGTAGTGGCAGAACTAAGCAACTCCATAGGACGGTAGTAATACGCTTTGCAGTGTCTACACTGCCGGGATGAAAGAAGAATAAGAAGCACCTCCACATGGAAGATGGTAAATAGTAGGGCTCGGCTGATTTATCGGCCGATCGATTAAGTTTTCAAAATAATCATCAATGGCCAGAGTTTTCTGGATTAAACGTCAATATATTCTTCATTTAATGTAAATAACAGTAAATGCTGTTAAGTGTCAGAGTGACCCAGCCCTTGTGCCATTTAAACTACAGCCAGGCAACATTACATGAGTGGGTTGAGCCAACAGGTAAGTTTAAAATGACGCTGTGAAATAAACAATGATGTAACATGTCTCCTGCTTCAGTTGAGAGAAAAAGTTAAATGATGAACATTACTGTCTGTCTTCAGTAACTGTCATGATGTCACTCTTAGGTTTACTTTGTCAGAAAATAACGTGACAGGCTGTAACAGCAACTCACTGTGTGTTGTTATGGAGGAACATTAGTGTTGGACTATTTGTGACCATTATACATTTAAAATGCAACTCTGTCAAAGATGACGTTTTAATACACCTGAGAAAGGCATCTCTGGTTTTTATTTTGGTTCGTAGGAGTCCTGACTTCATGACAAAGAAAATAATGGAATACAGAAAATGTTGATTTAACGTTGAAGGGCATCAGAGAGCTGCAGAAATAACATTTTACCAGCAACTTCAGTCATTATGTTGATTACATACAATATACATTTATATATTATTGAGTAGGTCAAGGCTCCGTTCGTACAGGGCTGCAGCCATCTCCCGCTGGATCTTTTCAAACACTGGCTTGGTCCACGATGCTCTCTCTAACTTCAACTGAATTTCACTTGAAGACCGCAGTGCCAGGAAGCACTGGGTTTCCTCCTCAGACCACTGCTGCTTGGATGGAGCATCCATATTTACTGTTTGAAAACACTAACACTAAACACTACTACTACTACTTGCTCCACTATTTAAAAATGACGGTTCGGCATTTCTGTCGAGAATTGGTCACCACAACCCCGCCCCCAGCCTGTGACATACTCAGTTCTTAACTCCAGCCCAGCAAAGAGTTGATGTCTGAAAAGCACCTGTTTTTGGAGCCTGGAGCTGATATTTAGGTGGTGAAAACACAAAGAACGGGTGCTAAGTCAGGCACTTGGTACAAATAAGCACTGGAACCTGCTTGGTTGAAAAGGGGCCATTGTGCATACTGTAAGTAATCATGAACACTGTTCTATTCATCTGACAGAAAGCACAGCGGTAGACTGTAGCAGCAATGTACCAATTATGCAGCTGTGTCACAGGTCATATTTAATGTAAAATGACGCCCTGAGGCAAGGATGTCTTATTTTGTTGCCTTGACTCCTCTGTTCTTGTGTCTCTTCCTCATTTCTTCCGCTCACATCTCTGGTGGGTGGGACTACGACATAAGGAACGAACTAAAGAAAAGGGATCATGGATGTACAAAATGCAAAATGAGCAGGAGGGTCAACACATTCACAATTACTTTAGTCTGAGTTGATACATCAATGTTGTACTTTCAGTTGTTCTCGTATGTCAAGATTCAGTACCTGGAATTACAACTGTGTCCATACAAGCAGAATTTATTTCAATCTGTGTCTTAAACTGAAGGACATTGTGAATTCAAGATGTGAAGGTCATGTGATAAAGATCAACAAAAATCAACAGTCTCTCCCTATTTGGAAGCATGAACATTTGTTGAAATGCAATAGTAAACAAGCCCAAATCTGTACTAAATACTACAACATCTGGCCAGTGGTTAATAAGATACAAAATCTTGCTGTGAACCATGTACAATGACTGATATTGCTCATGCCAGGAACTTAAAGCCTTTTCTCCCTAACCCATGATTGGTGCCCATTAAATAAAGCAGAAACGCTATATATAGTCCAGTAAGAATGCAAGAATGATGTGAAACTACTGTATAAATGGAGCCAAAGGATCTATTTTGAATTCTGAATTAACAGCTGTTTGAGGAAGCTGGTTTCTTGTTACATTAGGCCTGGTGGGAGACTCTTGTAATGTGAGTTGGAACAAACCTGACCTTATTTCATAGCTACACTCTTCCGGTGAGGCCAAGAATGTGTTTGAGAGAGGTACAGAACACACACTTAGGACGAGTGGTGAGTAGTTTTACTCTATCACGTCCTCTCTTTCTCTGCCTACATACACACACATATTCTGGCTTGTGTCCCAAACTTCCCCCTCTGTCTGGCAAAAGGAATGCTCCATTTCCTGTATGTTGTGATCACTGCATGCCGACTGCTTCCCAGATCTTCAAACAGATCTCAGCAGCTTGATAAGGAAATAATCTTCTCTGGTAGTACAGCAACAGTTAAAACCACTACCTTCTTCTTTATTTTTCAACTTGAAGCCATTTTTACACAATTGTGCCTTGCTTTAACAATATTTTCACCTGTACCTTTAGGATAGCTAGATAGCTAGAAAGCTAGATAGCTAGCTAGATAGCTAGATAGATTCATAATCAGAATCACTTTATTCATCCCCGAAAGGAAATTCAGATAGTTTTCCACAAATATCCAAATATTCGGTCGTGACAGTGGTATCCGAATATTTATTTTGAGATCCGAATATTCAGAGTCCACCCAGCTTGTTGTTAGCGGAGTCAGCCCCGTACACTGCATCCTCCTCCGGTTAAAGCTCGTCATTTGGCCTATTGTTAGCCTTTGTAGCAGTAGCTTTAGCTTCTTTTTTACATTCCTGTTTCTTCCTCTTGCCCTGTCCAGACTGCACAAAAAATGTGTCGAGTGGCATTGTAAATCTAACATGCACCCAAGTCTCCTACTGGTACAAAATTGGTTCAAAATAAAGTTTATAGCAATCCAGAAGGGAGCTGAGACATTCACATCTGCTCAGGTCGGTGCATCACGTGATTCTGACAATTCACAGTCGATGTATGGTCGTGGGCTGCACAGTGGCGTAGGTGGTTAGCACTTTGCCTTGCAGCAAGAAGATCCCCGGTTCAAACCCGGGGGTGGGCCTGGGATCTTTCTGTATGGAGTTTGCATGTTCTCCCTGTGCATGCGTGGGTTTTCTCCGGGCACTCCGGCTTCCTCCCACAGTCCAAAAATATGCTGAGGTTAATTGATCACTCTAAATTGCCCGTAGGTGTGAATGTGAGTGTGATTGTGTGTCTGTATATGTAGCCCTGCGACAGACTGGCAGCCTGTCCAGGGTGTCCCCTGCCTTCGCCCGAGTCAGCTGAGATGGGCTCCAGCACCCACCGCGACCCTAGTGAGGATGAAGCGGTGTATAGAGAATGGATGGATGTATGGTTGTGTGTATTTTCGATTTTTGATAATGATGATGACAAAAGCGCAAATTTCCTTTCTTTTTAGAAACTACAATAAAATCCTACCGTATCTGCACTCACAAACAATTTGATTTTGAAATTAGATAGCAGCTGCTTCGATGCAATATGAAGAAAGAAAGAACATTGGAGACAGAGTAACAGATTGTTGAATAGAAAAAATGGAATGCATAAGTAGGGACGAGGTAAAAGGGAAATACTGAAAGATGAATGAAAAAGTGTCTGCAGGGCAGATCACATAAAGGCCTTCATCCTTCGGTCTAAGCACAGTAATATGTACCTCTTCACATCGTTAATCTCTCTGTCTTTCCCCTCCTCCTCCATTCATTTACCATTTCATTTTCCCCATTCATTCCCTCTTTCCATGGTTTTTCTCCTACCCCTCCCGTACTCCTTTTCCCTCTTCACAGAGTGTAAATCATTCAATCAGGGCTGATGTAGACCCCATCATGACAGAGGCCAGAGGTCAACCACAGACAAACCAGAATGATGCATTGCCAACTAGAAGGATAGAGGAAGGGGAGAATGGTTGGATAAGTGGTGATATTAAGCAAGTCACAGAGAAAATGAGAGAAGAAGGGGGTGAGAAAAGGCTCTGCATTTTCAAGATGGGATCAGAACTGAAACTGTCTGCTTCTTGTTTTTCTGATTCTGTTTGAGTAATTATTCATCTCTTAAAAAGTGCATCTTTTAAAAAACAGATGACCAGATCACAGAATTAAAGTAGGCCAGCTGTGCATAATCAGCATATTATAGTGATATTCATCTTTTTTGTTACGCTTCAAGTGTGTAATAATTCAGCTCCTTAATGACTGTATACTCCTGATAGCACAGCCTTTCTGTAACCTTGACCGCAAGCCCTGAAGGCCTTAAAAGGAGCTTAAGTTGCGTGAGAAATTGTATTGCAAGATCATATGATTTGGCAGAATATATCACTTAACATATTTTAAATACATTCAGAAACACAGGGTATTACAGTAGTGACACAAACTATATTATCAATAAATGTATTGACTGAAAGATGAACTAATTTTCAATTATTTATGCAAGTGCTATATTAAGCAAAAATTTAACTATTTTTTTTCCCCTATAGCAAAAAATAACAGATTGTAAAATCGGTACATGAGAGAGCAGGCTAACAGAACACATACAATGCAACTAATTTACATGAAACAATGTAATAGAGATAAATAAGGCAGGTAGGTAATCAAAAAGGCTGCCTTGCCTCTAAAACATTACCCCCTCGGATTCTAGAGCAGATAAATGTTGAAAACATGAATGTGGCAAATTGAGGAGGACCTCAACTATTGAGCATTCTGAAGTAAACACAATAATATATTCCTAATAAAGGAAATCGTGTTTAGGTAGTATATTACATCGATGGTCTATTTAAAGTTTGTTTATACAGCTGAGAACGTGCATGAAGGGATTATTATTCTATCAGTCTATGATGCCCTCCAATCCCAGCAAACCTCCATGTCTGGGGAAAGAGCAAGACACCTTCCTGCCTTCTTTGCTCTGGCAGAGGTTCTTTAGAACATCTTCTCAACTGCTGGCCAAAAGCTCTGGCAGATGGCCGATCATTGGAAACATGATCAGGTGACTTCAGGCAGTTGCTGAGATCACAGCCTCAGCCATCAGTGCCAGCAAACACCATGCCACAAAGAAGGCAATTACCTTTGTTTAGAGCTGGAGAGACACTCCGTTTACAGCAAGAAAACAGCAACAGGCCTCCTCCACACAGCTTCTGACAGGCAGCTGCAGGTTGACCTGGATAAGCAGCTGAAGTTTCCTCAGCACATCACAGCAACATCACTCTGGCCAGACATGATCATCACCTCTGAGGCTTCAAAAGATTGCTTTTTGTGAGAAATAACACAGTATTATCCACATTACGACATACCCACACTGTGACAATTTTTAGTGTCTGCACATCTTTGTAGTGTCGCATCTCAAGTACACAACTGCTTTTACAGTGCTGGATTACAAATGTCTTACACAAATAAATAATTTTCTGGCATGATACGATGTTCTTTCTACTAATTTACTAATCTTTTTTCTACTCATTTTTTCTAATTTCTTTACACCCCTAATCAGTACTAAATATTTAGGACAAATAGGGCACAGATCTACCCATCACCACAACAACCCATCACACAATATCAACAAGGTTTCTAGAACCTGGCCTTTAGCATCCTTTTTCACCGTTAGCTATTGCTGATACTGGTATTTAAAGGTTCAACATATATACAGGGTTTTGTACACAAACATAACTTTACAAAAAACTTTTTGCAATATAAACATACAGTGTAACTAGACCAGCCCTCAGCAGATGGCAGAACCACGCCCAGATATCTGACCTTGACCTTGATCTGCTGACCTCTAACTCCACAACTGAGCAGGGGACCTTAGACCGATCTTCTAGCTTGGAAAATCCAAACTGAATCTCCATGTAATCTCCTATCTCCACGTTAGGAGATACAGGAGAGTCAGTTTGGCATTGGGCGAATTGAATCGCGTTTCCCTCCCGGTACAGTTTGGTACGACCAATCATAGCACAGGAGGCGGGAGTTAATGCTGCGTCATCTTCAGCGCCTCGAAGATGATGCCGGAGGAGGAGGAGGGGGGCCAAAGCGAATCTTTTTGTGGTCTCTTGGCATTTTGGATGGCGTTAGTCGTTGCCTCTTTTCACTTGACGTTTCCGACGATGAGGAGGCAGTGGATGGCTCGTTACTTTCGGCTTCTTGTCATTGTTTGTACAGAGGAAAATCCCGTTCCAAACGTGTGAGTAAATTTAAGCAACTTTTACACATACGCACTGACTTGGTTTGGCTGCGATTTAAAGTTATTCCTAACACCGCTAATCGTTCGGAAGGAGTCTTTTGTTGCGTAGCCTTTTCAAAAATAAGTGTTGTACTTGAGAGTACCCCATGTATTCGCAGATTTTTGTGACAAAAACAGCAGTAATCATTCACCGCGACGCTTTCTCGGCTGCATGCCATTGTTGTTTGGACTACATGGACTTCAAGGTCGATTTGTTTGTGCGTCACATCCGTGTTACGCTGATTGGTTCTTTCTCGTTCAATCTGCATTCGTTAGCCCCTCCTTTTTGAAATCGTCTCCTGTCATCACAATCCCAGACTGCCTTTATTTGTATTTATATTAATACATAAATAAAGTCAGTCTGGATTTTCCAGGCAACCGATCTTCAGTGCCAAGCTTGATCATCCTGACTTCAGCACTTGCAGAGATATCTGAATGGACATACACACATACATACTTACCCAGCCAGTCAGCCAGACACCGAAGCGAATGCAGTAACCCCGCTGACGTACACGTCAGGCGTGGTTAATAAAAGGTGTTCTGAGCAGAGGATGACGTTAACTGTTTATTTAGAGACAGAGTGACCTCCCACACTACATTGGAAAAGGGAATGGCAATGCACATGGGATCCTATGTAATAAAACAATAAAAGCATCACAAATATGTTGAGCAAGAGTGACAGGTGCAAAGTAGACGAACATACAATTACTCTTCCTTCAGACATGTACTCTTTTTCATTAATCTGAGCCTGCTGGCTTCCCATCTGAATGAGTAACCTGGTCACTTTTCCACAAATGTTTAGACCACAGTCTTACTAGGCTGGACCTCGTGATGCCTTCTTGTCACTTTTTGAAGTGACGAAAGACTCTTCCACATTCAGTTCTGATCTTGGTCCAAAAAATACCAGAGAGCAAAAGACACAGTTTGCAGCCAAAAATCACACTACAACTTTTCCATTCACTTTTTCACTTTGTTCTACAGTTTCACATTCATTACAATTTCGAAAGCCCATGAAAACAAAACTTTATAGCGATTAAAATCAAGACTGTAACGGGTCACATTACTGAGACTTAACAGTAATAAATGTAATCTGTTTTGACATGTCTGACAAGTTTTGAGTTCATGAATTACCTTCAACATCAGACAGCAGCACTATTTATGAGAGTATCTCCAAAGAAACAGAGTTGTGCACATTAATGCATGTGGTACAATGGAACAGCAGCTTCAGTAACTTCATTAATTACTTATAAAAACAAAATTCTCCCCTAGATGGACACAGAATCAGTCCAGGTCAAGATCTGATGCCAACTCACACAGTCTACTTTTCTTCACCACAGAAAGCAGAGCTGTCACACAGAGTCACAGTTTGTCAACTGCAGTCAAATCATTTGGTGGACATCCTCAAGTTGAGTGCTGAGTTCCATCACAGCTGTCAGTAAAAACACAGGCGAGCTGAAGGCTATTCTCAAAGCAACCTGGGATTCAGTAGCACCTCAGCAGCGCCACAGGTGATCCTTCATGCCATGCTGCATTAATTCTAATAGAATATTCTAACAGTCTGAGATGCTGGATTTCCGATTTTCATGAGTTACAAGCCATAATCATCAAAATTACAATAGAAAATGCTTGAAATGTTTTACTTTACGTATGCCGAGTGTGGAATATATAAAAATTTCATTTTCTTCAATAACTGATGGAAAATATTTACATTTTTCCACAATGTTCTAATTTGATAAGAGGCACTAGTACAGTATATCTGCAATTAATATTTTGGTACTGTTACCTTAGAGTTCTCTGCCTCTCAAACATGAATACAGAAAACATGTAGAAAACCGCTGCTATAGTCCACGTACTGAATTGTGAAATTTGTGGCTATGGCAACACTACATAGTTAAGGCATTTTCACATGCCATCTTGGTAATTGTCTTCAGAATTATTCTAATAAGCAACAGAGATGTGAAAAGAAAATGAATTCTGAATCATGATAAGCTGTACAGGGCCAGGTCAGCAACCTGAACGTGGCTCTTTCATCCCTCTGCTGCGTCTCCATGTCGCTTTGGAAAATAAATAATGAGGATTTGATTCAAATTTAGTTTCGCTTAGTTTGTTAGTTTTTAAAATGTAACTCTAAATTTGAAGATTATGGTGATATTGTATTATCAAAGTAAATGTGTTTAATTTTTTGTTGCATCACAATCGCCAATGTGTGCCACCAACTGGTGCACGAGCATGCATTTGGAGTCCTGTGGATCTTTGGATCCACATACCTATCTGAGCAGGTCTTCTCCAACATGAACTACATTAAAAATCACTCCCGTTTACAATGCTTACAACCCTGTGTGAAGATGAAGGTGACATCTTACAGCCTGAAGCTGTGCGTTGAGGTGCAGGAACAAAAATCACATTTACCAAGTAAAATAAATATTTCAATTGCCTATTATTTTACATATATTCATATTTTTTCTTTGTTCAGTGAAATAGTCCTTTCTTTTATTCAGGCTGACAGCTGACTGCCTACTCAAGTAAAAGGATAACAGCATACAGAAGAGGACGGCAATTTTGGCTCGCTGCCGGTGGATAATTTAAGTTCAGCTTTTTTTCCTAAATATAAGAAGAACTCAAATTGACATTGAGTACTTTTATTTGAGCATTACCTTCAACCCAGGATCTTTTTTTCAGAGTTCAAACTGTTTTTGTTGCATGAAGAAATGTAATTTTGTTTTCTCTGCAGCAGTTCATTGATTTCATAAAAGTAACACACTTTATTTTTTTGAAGGTAAAAATGCAATATATGCAGTGTTATCTTCTTTTTAAATGTCAAAAAGGTTTTGTGGCTTCTAGTGTTTTCTTTTTTGTGGGAAACAGGTCCAAATGGCTGGTCTAGACAGAGCAACTGAAACTAGTTCCCCTTAAACTGAGCAGCTCTCACCTCAGTATATGTCACTGTACCTCTTGCTAGTGTGTTTATTTTTGTGTCCAACTTTATATCACAAAACATACACGCCATGTGTGTTTAGCATGACAGAAACACTAAGTGGACCCCCCTGTTGCCCCTAGCAACCCCCTGCAGAGAACACGGATGTGTGGGAAATTGAGATGTCAGGTGGTATGTGTGTATGCATGTGTTTGTATTGAGATGGGAGGAAAGGCTTCCATCGCTAAGCAGCGATGACTAACAAGTGAGATGGCTGACTACAGTGCACAGAAGCACACGCAAACTAACACCGCGAGGACTGCAGTGGCCAAGCAGCCCAGCAGTCCCTGTACATTCTATGAGGAAACCCCACCATCTGTGTGTGTGCAGTCAGGAAATAAACAAAGACAAAACTCTGTCTTACAGGCATGGATGACACAATACCGTAACACACATTTTGCATTCTAAAAAAAATAAAAATCTATCAATTAGCATGTATGAACACACCACATTTATGCGTACGTACTTAAATCCACCAAACAGGCACAAAATTAAAACCTCACGCCTAATACTGTAAAGGTCCCACTGGTGCTTCACAATTTCTGCCAAAGATTCAGTTCAAATCGTGATCACAAGATTAGCTGTTACTTTGTATCTTGCTCCAGTAAGTTTTTCATGTGTTGAGGCCTGTTTGGATTTTTGGTTAACCCTTAATCCGTGTATGGTTCGCTCTATCGTTTTTCTGTTTCAAAATAAAATGTGAAACAAGAACAAATCTTTTTTTTTGTATTTCAGTTTTTAAAACCTAAATGTAGAAATGTATTATTTAACTAATAAAAAAAAAAACACGGTGTTGGATTTTTTCTCTAGCTTTTTAAACCCGAAATACAAAATATGGCTGTTTTAATTTGTTGCAACACTGGAGGTCGTCGAGGAAGAACAGTTTTGAGCTGGTCTCAACCGCGAACATGTCTAGAATGACTGTACGAGCACTTTTCCAATTTCATGAGCAAGCTCTTTGATAGTGGCAAAAACCATGCAGAAATCAGCGACACTTTGCAACTCCACGGAGCTCCACATTGCTCTATAATAAGCGTCAGAAGGTTCTGCATGGAGAACAATTTAAGACGATGCAATCATGTGTCCAATACTGATTTAGACAGAGCTGTAATTTGCTCTGTTAACCATGTACAGTGGTGGCCAAAACTTTAGACCAAAGTACAAAACAGAATGCTATTGCATCAAACTATTCCATACAGTCTTGACATATTTATTGTGAATTACCCAATCAAATTCACATTTATTAACATCACAATTGAAATTTTGTTACACATAACTAAAGAGAAAGAAAATGTTTTCTAAATTCCAGGTGGTCTAAACTTATGACCGTTTTTTTGTGCTTCAATATGTAAAGAAATTTAGTCCTAAATTGAGCTCAAACCACATTTTTATTTAACAACTACCAATAATATAGTCTATGTCAATAATCTGTAGGGTATCCCTTCTGCTTGATGACTTCTTGCAGCCTGTGAGGCATAGACTCTACCAGTTTTCTGCAGATGTCTCCAGTAATTTTTGACCAGGTTGACTGACAGTCTTCCCACAGCTTCTCTTCATTTTTTTATGAGTGGACTTCACTACTTAATAAAGTCTACAACATCCATGTAAATATCAACTCTAGACAGTAAAAAACAATGTGCTTCTCAAAATTAAAAACACATATTTTTCAAGCACGGTGAGATGATTGGAAACGATGTAATCCAGCGATAAAATTAGAGACCACAGTCTCACTCATCATTGCCACAGATCAGTCCGAGAAACATCCCACTCCATCCATTTTGATCAATGTCATTCTGCCAGGTGTTTAACACCAGATGATTGTTCAGGAAACACGCCCAGGTTAACTGGGGATAATCAAAACTTAACACATTCTGCTTGGTTTACAACAAGCTACAAAACAAATTATTGTCTCACCAAGAAAACCCACAACATAGAAGCTCAGATAATTAACTTGACACCTCAAAACATTCCCAAAAGGTTTCAGCAGCTCCTGCTTGGAACACCAACTTACAAAATCACCAAGAAGCACAAATAGGTCAAGAGACCTGAACACATTTCTATACACATATTTCTTTGAGCCAGCATCGACTATCCATTATTGGAGCTACAACCTAAAACACCAACAGGCTCTGTCCATGGCTGGGGTTGGTCTGCTCTGCGGGCACCAAGCCAAGCAAAGATGTGATGGCATTTGTTTCCACTACTGCCTCCCAGCAGGCGATGGACACACAGTGCAGCTGTGGTCCTGCTTGCTAGAAGCTAGTAGCTGACCTGTAATTTTCTTCATTTAAATTCAGACAAAATTGAGATTACCGAGGTACCTCAGAAACACACTGTCTAACCAGATATTACTCTAGATGGCATTGCCTTAGCTTCCAGTTTTACTGTAAAAAACCTTGGAGTTATTTTGGATTAGGACAAGTCAATATGTCAAACAAATGTAACAAGTTTGTAAGACGGCCTTCTTTCATCTATGTATTACTGTAAAAATCACAAACATCTTGTCTCTGAGAGATGGTGAAAAACTAGTCCAGACATTTGTAACCACAAGGCTGAACTACTGTAATTCCATATTATCAAGATGTCCCAATAATTCTCTTAAAAACCTCCAGCTGATGTAAAATGCTGCAGCCAGAGTTCGGACAGGAACCATTAAGACAGATCACATTTCTCCCATGGTAGCTCCTCTTCATTGGCTCCCTGTAAAATCTAGAACAGAATTTAAAATCCTGCTCTTAACATATTAAACTCTTAATGGCCAAGCTCCAGCCTGTCTTAAAGACCTTATTGTACTATATTATCCTAGTACAGCCCTTCACTCACAGACTGGAGGTTTACTTATGGTTCCCAGAGTTTCCAAAAGTAGAATGGGAGGCAGATCTTTCAGTTATCAGCGCCTCTGTTGTGGAATGCTCTCCCAGTTTGGTTTCGGGAGGCAGACACCCTCTCTACTTTTAAGATTAGGCTTAAAACTTATTTGATAAAGCTTATAGTCACAGCTGCTCAGGGTCACCTGAGCTATCCCTTAGTTATGCTGCGATAGGTTCAGACTGCCGGGGAATTCCCATGATGCACTGGGCTCCATTTCTCTCCTGTTTTTTTCCACACAGTTGCACTACGGTTCAAAAGCTTGGGGTCACCCAGGCAATTTCACATTTTTATTCATATGCCAACATAATTGCACAAGGGGTTTCTAATCATCAATAAGCCTTTCAAGACAATTAGCTATCACAATGCACCATTAACCATTAGCACACAGAAGTGATGTTTGCTGGAAATGGGCCTCTGTACCCCTATGTAGATACTCCATTAAACATCAGCTGCTTCCAGCTAGAATAGTCGTTTATCACACTAACAACATCTAGACTGTATTTCTGATTAACTTAATGTCCTCTTCATTGAAAAAAAATGTGTTTCTTTCAAAAATAAGTCAACCCAAATTTTTGAATGGTAGTATACACATCACCATTACAAATCATCAACCCTGTGTTTTCCCTGAGGTCTTGTGTCCTGTGCTTGTCCTCACCATGGATGTCTCTGGATCTGGATCTCTGATCTGCTACTGCTGGCCTCACCTCCTGCTATCCCCACCCCTCTTATCCCTACTCTCACACCTTAGGACTTGCTCTGGAGGTTCAGGCATATGGGTTCTGTAAAGCATCTTGAGACAATATGATTTGCAATTCACGATACATAAATAAAACTGAATTAAATTGACTGCTGCCTTCCCTGAGCCTGGTTCTGTCAGAGGTTATTGGCCTCCTTATTCTAGAGGGTTTTTTTCCATTCTTTCCCACCATCGCTCATAGGGAATCCAAAGGCAACTTTTGGATTGTTGGGTTTTCAGTTCTCTGCTTATAATTCATATGGTTTGTACATTACCATGGTAAGAACTTTTAGATGACGTGTGTTGTGAACCTGGGCTATATAAATAAATCGAACCACCAACTATGAGTCTCCAGCTGCCTATAAGAAGAACGCACCTTGGGATGCTCATTTCAGACATAGCAGAGATTAAGGGACAGAAAAGGACACTGACAGATGAGGTTACAAAGAGTATAAGACAAAGAGACCAAGCAAGCGGATGGAGAAGACTAAATTTCAGACTGGCTTTTAGATGTTGGTGAGAGATTTGTAGAACAAAAAGCTACAAGACATACACCAAGCCTTTTTGCCGTTGGATTAGCTGACTTGCCATGTCTGGCTGCGCTTGCTCAATGATTGGCTGTGTAAGCAAAGTTATTGACTCACTACTTTTTGATCCTGATCAAAATCACTTTATGTACAAGACACAGACGGAGTTGTTGACAAGCTGGCTCAGCATGTAAACAGCAAAATGAGCAAGGAACAGGAAAGAAACCCTGAAAAGGAAAATCGGGTTGCAAAAACAAATGCAAGTTGTGTTAATGGTTTTTGACCATTTTGATTCAGCACCACAAAGCTCTTCATGATAAATGCAAAGCCAGATGTAAATGTCATTCAAGACCAAAAAAAACGACTATTCTGAATGGTTTTTAACAGTGATACACCAGATCAGAAATTTTCCAAATGGCTTTTTTGTGAATGCACATTTACTCCTCTACAAAATCACTCCAGTCACTCTAGAAAAATGATTTTTTTCCAGATAGTTCTTGAAGTCATCTGGTGAAAATGCCTGTATTTTTCAATGTGTACTGCAAATATCATCAATATCAATCAACCCTGGTAGTACAACAATACATTTTCCATTGGTGGTATAGCTGAGACTGGCAAGAGTAACAAACAGGCGTAACATAATACTGGCACACACAGAGCTGACAATCAAACCCTGAAGGCATAATTTGGAAACAGAATCTGAGGAATGTGATGAACAACAAAACAACCTCCATCAAGGCCATTTGGAGCAGCCTGCACTAAAACATCTCAGACTGTGTGCAGAAGTAACATCAGCTATCTAAGAGCGTGGACAGGTCAAACCTGCCAGGAATGGCTGAAGCCCTACAGATCCAGTATGTGGCCTTAAATCACTTCCCACTGACTCCCTCTGCTAATAGGTAAGCCTACAGTAGCTAGCTAGAAGTGCATCTAACGCTAGCCAGTCGGATCTGCCAAACTGAGCACAGCATTTTTTTCTGGGAGCTAATGTACATTCTGCTTTACTCAGCTTATTACAGTAGCTCGCTGTTTTAACGACCGACACAGTCGCTGTAGTTGTGAAAGCTGGCAATTTAACAGCCGAGGTGGTGCCTGCTGTGTAGCTGGGTGTGTACTGAAGAACCAAACAGCGACGTACAGAAAGTGTCCGCTGAGCGTCGGGGCTGACATACTTACAGGGACAGACATTTTGCTGCTGCTGCTGCTGTCACTCTCCTGGGTTCGGGCTGTGAAAGGCTCGGTGCTGCTCCTCCAGAGGCCACTTTATTAAACAGGGAGATCTGAACGTCAGTCCTCCTTCATCCCGTCCATGGTAACTCTACAGTACAGGCAAACATCCGGCAAAAGAGAGGGGTCGTGGTTTGGTAGACTTGGGAGAGACTGTCGGCAAATGTGTGTGCAGCAGAAGCGGGGATTTGCGGCAGCAGCTGTGCGGCCGTCTGGATGTCCAGATACCTGGCTGTCTCCCTTCTCCGTCCTCCGCCTTCGTTCTGTGCA
Organism: Acanthochromis polyacanthus; assembly: GCF_021347895.1. NCBI lineage: Eukaryota > Metazoa > Chordata > Actinopteri > Pomacentridae > Acanthochromis > Acanthochromis polyacanthus. Next base: position 29,324,953 of record NC_067120.1, on the reverse strand, counting down.
AATTCCTTTAAGGGTTTTTGAAAAAGCCTAAATCAAAGGCTTAGCAAACGGAGTAGCGACGACTCGGGTGGTCAGACGTCTTTCTACCGCCCTGCGTCCAGGTCTGTACTGTTCTCTAACGGGAAGAGAGCGCCGCCTGGGCCGCTGCCTGCTGCCGTGTCTCCGCAGGGAGGATCCGATCCGGCCTTAAAGGGACCACAGTGCTCCGTTCCAGCTGTGGTTCTCCCTTTGGCATGTTTTGGAGCAAAAGAAGAGCTACCACTCAGTACAAATAGCTTACATTTGATATTAACCTATAGATCATTATTTTATCAGTGACATGCACTATATATTCTTGATGCAGTGGTGGCTTAGGTCAGCCCATTAGTTTTAATTAGCCTGGTAAATGCACATTTCAAGTTATTGAGGAGTATAATAAAAATCAAATGTGAGACACTGCTAGGGTCATGCCATTGTCTAGTGAGGGCTGGAAAACTGGACCAGAGGCTCTCAAATTGTATGATTTGGAATTAGTGTTCTTTGTGATAATTTACAAAGCTAAACGTGTGCTTTGAAAGTTCATGTTTTTCCTAAATTTCATTTCATAGTAATTTAGGTAACTAACCGTTTAAGTAGTCCAGCAGAAGAAATGTGAGTTGTGGTGAAGGGAAAACTTCACTCATGAAGTTCCATAACTACATAACCAGTCATAGTCAGGACAAATGTGCACTCTGTTTTGCTGACATAAAATGCAGAAAATTCTGTCCATAGCTTATCTAAGCACAGCAATTTACTAAATGCAGTAGCTTCATACAGTGACTCTACTTTGAATTTAATGATTTGTGAAATAATGTCTATATTCTGTGCAATAATGGGGACGCATCCATGCACACAAGAATGTGAATGCCGCAGATGCCCTGCTGTGAGACTGAAACAAAAAATCTCCCTAATAAAACGCATGATGTGACAGAAAAATATTTTATCTTTCATAAACAGATCAGAATGTCACTCTTAAATAACATCCCAAAATGTGAGGTTTATGGTATCATATGATATTCAAGGGCTTTAGTGCATAATTGGAATGACAGATTAATACATCTAGGGCTATTGTTTCATCATTTTTACCACATTTGTAAAATTACGAATTTGATGTGGTGCCATTCATAAGGTTATTTTCCACTGTACTGTACAGCTCCATTGCTAGTACATCATGATGAAAAAAACAACAACCACTAATACCAGACAGTCGGTTGAAATCATATTTCATCATAATGAGATGAATAGATAGAAGACTGGATTGTCAGGATGGTGTGCAGTATAAATCTATTTATCTGTCAGTGTGAAGCCTTGATATACTCCTGTGGCATGCACATACAGACAGCTGTGGACACGAACAAATTCATGGTTGTTATTACATTTCCAGTCCACATGAGTCAGCTTAGAAGATTCTGTCCCATGCGTGTGCAGTAGGTTCTATTTATGTATTTTGAGCATGAACCACTGCCAAGCATGGTTATTGTTGCCCTTGTAATGTAGTTGCGGACACAAATTTTAATCTGAGCAGGCTCTTGGAACCCCCAGCAGACACTTGTATACTTGCAGAGCAGAAAGTAGAACACTGGTCTTAAATACTTTCTGGGCCCACAAGTACTTAATGATCCACTGAATGGGCCAAGCTGTGCTTTCTAAGCTTCTGTAAGACTACACGTAATGTAAATTTCATCATCCACCCACGTGTACATCCACATGTTGGCCCAAATTGGTAACTATGCAGGCTGCACACACTGCAAGTCACTGACTGCACATGTGCCAACATAACAAATGGTGCTCAAAACAAATGCTTGCAATGAAGACAGACTGTCTGAGATGATTCTCTGCCATCCACATCTCATCCCATCGGGGGCACGGTGTTAGAGCCCGATGTGTAACTGGCTGCTATATCCAATAAAAAGTGCAAAGTCACAGCCACCCTTTTCAGAAACATTCGTGGAAGCCCTTTGAGTATTACTGTATTTAGTGTGAGGGACAATGTGACTGTCTGCAGAGAGAGAGACTGAAAGAGACATAGCACAAAACCTAATTTGGGCACAGCAGGGGTCTGTATGAAGCATGTACAAACTAAATCCAGATTTGCCTACACAAACCCAAAGGCATCGATTAAGAAAGGGGCAGGATGGTGAACTGAGCTGGCATCTGGCAGGCTATAGAGACGTGGGCTACTAGAACAAGACATACATGCACAAGGACAGAGGATAGCGAACTGGTAAATACTTCCACAGCAGCAAACCCAAGGGAGAGGCTTCATGCAACACATCTGGCAACTATTATAAGCAATAGAACAACATGCATATTGGTAGCTGGAAGCCCAAGCCCAAGTAGAATGAAACTAGTATCACCTCTGTAGATTGAGACGCTCCAGTAGATTTAGAAAACTACTGAGCAGTAAGGCGATACAGTATGACCACCATTTTGCCATGACCACTGGTCATACAGCAGTCATCACTGGTGCTGGGGTGACATGTAGGTCCTCAACTCAGCTCTCCTGTGTTGGGGTCAGCTCAGTGTGATATTGCTGCTCAGTAGTGTTCCCATTCTGTTCAAGTGTCTTCAGTTCGACATATGATAGTAGTTTTTATTCTATTCATGTCACAGCTCTGACCTGCCAGCTATTAGACACTTGTGTAGTGGCAGATGCAGACACTAGAACAGTGGCCTTATGTACTTTCTGCGTCTGCAAAAAATCATTGTTTATACTGCTTGAAGATCAATTTATGCTCTTTTCTGTACTTATTACAGCTCTTGTTGGTAGCTTGCCAAAGTTCTGCCAGCTACATCCCATGTATTCTCTATTTTTGGGTCTGTTGTTTTAGTAGCATTTAAATAATTCCTTATTCTCAGTCCTTATGCATGTGTGTCTTGTTCCAATAGGCCATTTTCATCAGGATGTCTTGATCCCCCAACATCTGATGTGCAACTTGATGTCTGTATCGTTTTGGCAAAAGTTCTACTTCTCTTGTTGCAGAGGCTATAAGACTATACATATGCATATATACATCCCTCCATGAATTTCCAATGTTACAATCACACCAATTCACGCAAATTCAACCAATCTCTGCAAATTCTGTGCAACCTTGCAATTTTGTCCAATCACCGCAACTTTTCTGCAATTTTAGCCAGTCTCCACCAATCCTCAGTGCAAACGTAATAGATGTATGTTATGAGCACTGAAAGAAAGAAGGTAAGTTAGAAAAATTACTACGCCAAGGAATGCGACGGAGTTATGTGACGATCGGTGTATGTGAATCATTTCTCTCTTAGCAACATTACTCAAAAACAGAGAAATGGATTTGGATTAAATATTCAGTGAAGGTCAGAAACAATTACATAAAGTGTTTAGTAATCTGCTGCATTTTTTGTTGTGCTCATTGTATTCTACAGGAAATATACCTTTAGCGGTCGCAGGCATTAAAATGAACAAGAAATCGAAGAAAACAAGGGCGGTCTAACCATTTTTTCCATGACTGTATGTTGTGAATTGGCACTATCCAGGTAAATTTGAATTGAACTGAATTGAAATGTTGCACTATAAAGTCTTTGTTGAGCATTTCTCTGTTTGTGTCCCACTGATAAGACAGAATGGAATCCATGACATCTTAGCTAACATCAGTTTAACAATAACAATAACAATGATGAAATCATGCTGAAAACTCTGATAAAAAGCTACTAAGTGAACCTTAAGTAGCTGATTATTTACTATTAAATGAATTAGATATTTCTATTTTTGACTGTTTCAAAGGCAAATCATATGGACATACATAAGACCACAACCCCCCTCCTTCTAGATACAGGAATTTGACATCTATATCATATTACATAATTACTGGTGCTAGTTAAGCTTTAGATCAAGAGAGTCAGCAGTAGAATTGCTCAAAGTGATGGAAGAACAGTCCTCACAACTTGAGTTTGAAATCTCAGACATAAAAAACCCCCACTCTGATTTGTTTGTGTTATGTGTAATGGTTATTTCAACATAGAACAGTACTGAGACTCTACAACCACAAACAATAATTCAAAACTCCCCTAATCGCTGCCATGGTTGGTATGAATTCCCCCAATCCCCACTCTTCCTCATTCCGTTCATATGCAGGACAAAAAACACCCAAGGAACAAATCAAAGTCATCCATCAGATCTGCTCATGGCAAAGTAGTCCTCCTCACATATGAAGTAGAAAACGCACTTGGATTGATTACATTTCTGTGGTGGTGTTGATCAACATCTGTACAGTGTCTACAAAAAGCTTCTCATCTGAATGTATGAATACACGTTTGAATTTCAGCTGTCAGGAGGGTGTTTCAGTTTCTCACAATGGCTTCAAAAGTATGAAAATGTTCAAAATATTGTACATTAGTCATATTTTTCCCAATTCAAAGACATAATCAGTGATGACTGAATCCTGAAACAAAATGTAACCAAACTCTATCAACCCAAGGAAGTACGAACCCTACATTTCATACACATTATTTCCTGTGTTTATGAGACGCCTCCAACCGAGAGTCATTTCTATCAGCTAATTAAAGATGCTGTCATATTAACATATGATCTGTCCTTGTGTAACAGCATGAGAAGAACAAGTGTTCTTATCTTGATTCTGCCCTCATTGTGACTGGATGCAGTGCAACTATTGCAAGGCTCTACTTTTTCCCCTTTGTAGACAAAGATGATTTTTAGCTTTTGGACACAGGTTAAGATTGTAAGAAGAGGCGGGATTTGAGGTGACCCTTTAACTACAAAATGTAGTTGTGAGCTGACATATTCCATTTGCTTCTATACCAACATCATTCAGTGTTTTTTCTCATGCAAGTAAGGTATCCAGGTACAGCTGTTACTGCCAGGGGGAGACAAAAAGTTAACTTTCAAAGGAAAATGTGAGCGGTATCAACAAGTATTTCCATTGCAGTCACACTGCCCACTGTACTATCAAATGTCAGCCTTTACCCTAACTTAAAACCTGAGCCTTATTTTGAGTTTTTATTGTGGTAATAGACTGTCTGACTGTCTAAGTCTCTTAACCTGTCAGCTTTGATTTTAGGGATGCCACCATGCTCCCAAATCTCAATTATGAATGTGGTGAGAGAGGCATAATTACAGACAGACATTATGTTCAAAATTACAAAAATAAGACAAGTTGTAATAAACCAGAATTTCTTTTTAACCCATAATTTAAGTCCTGGCCCAAAATCACCCCCTTGAGAAAGCAGTGAGCTCACATTCCAGAAATGTCCTCAGCATGGAGATCTGAAACGTAGTTGGTTCTCACAAGGATGAACACTCAGCACCCCTAATTACACAAACTCTATCTATTAATATACCCATCCAGAAATAGCTTAAAGCACAGCACCAGTTTGAGCTCACTTTACTTAAGGAGTAGTAACTGTGTCATTTGAGAAGAGAAAAAAACTGGTTCAATTCTGTGCGTTTGTTCTCAGTCAGTGTCATTGTTTCATGTTGCTCAGTCGCACTGCTTTTTCTAACTCAAACTGCCGGTGGTCGACGCGCTCTAAGAAGTTCTTCCGCTCCACATACCTGAACACAGACACAAAGAAAAGAAAAGACAACATTAGAGCTACTTTTACTGTCACAAGTATGGACACACACTGAAGATACAGCTAAAGACAAAGTGCAGAAATGTTGCACAGATGCATCCAGCCGCAACTTTTCAATGGCCAAATTATAATTACAAAGTCAGCGCTTTCTGCGGGGTTTGCTCATTGTGGTTGATCCAGTTTAACATTTTATTTGCATGCCCTCTACTCAAAGGGCTGTAATGTAGAATAGTACTGTCACTAATCAGTAAAGATCCACACTGCTTACTTACAAAAGATGCCTTGTTTAAAATATGTCTCAGACACCTTTATATTTCGCTTTGTATGTATCAGCAAACACAAAATGCTTAAAACATTAAGAATACAGCATATATTAAAAAAAAATAATTAAGTGACACCTATGTGACTTGATGGATATGTTGCAGTTTTATGGAATACTATGAAACAGGTTGCAGAATAATTTTTGCATCCAGTAAGGACAGGTAGTTTAGGGTTGGTTCAATCACTTAAACTGGGATATTTTGTATTATGTGAAGTTTGTCACTTACATAATAATTTATTTAATACATAATGAGAGCTACATTGGCACAGTCCTTGACCAGTACAGCCGCACTCTGGCAGTCTCTTACCCCTCTCTGCCTCTGTTGTGAATGGCCAGCTCCTCTGTGATGCCCTCTTCTGATTTAAAAGCATCCCAGTCCATTTTTGACTTTTCCAGCGTGCTCATTTTCTGTTTCTTTCCTCCAATGCGACCCAGGATGCTTGACATGCCTGCTGGACGCTTAGCACTGCAGCCACAAAAAGGGGACATACTGTATATACACATTTCAGGTTAGGCTCTACAAAGCATGTTTCTGGTACCCCTAGCAGAGGGCAGAGGGTTTTTTTGTGAAGGATAGATGTAATGCATCCCAACCGGACCTTTGCAGCCAAAAATACCATTTCAGTACCACATAAACAAAACTGAGATTTTTCTAATATACACATTTCCAACAGGGGCACAACATTGGAGAGAAATGTAAGTCATATAAAATTAATACATGCAATATAGTGCAAAAAACAGGGAATTATACTTTGCTCATTAAATAGTTGGCTCTGTAACGTAAACCACTTTTTCACCTAAGTCATCTATATACAGACATGGCAAAACTCAAGTAAGAAGAATTCATAATTCTTACTTGAGTAGTGGGTGTAGATTTCGGAGTTGGCGCAGGAAGCACAACCCCTTCAAAATTTAGAAGACGTGCTATCTATGAGATGTTATTAAGGTAATTAGAGGTTATATAATGAGTCACAGTGCCACTCAGCAGAGCCACAGTGGCTGTAATCCTAAAATAATACCAAGGAGACTGTGCTACCTGTGCAATCTAGCTCTACAGGCTACTGACTACTGAAAGACTCGGCACAGGGGTTTTCTACAGAAATCAAAATACACAGAAATAGAATTTTGTGACAGGATTTTGCATAATGCCAACTCTACACATGGCACCCTTTGCTTGCTCTTCAACTCACAAGTGACAGATGTGGTTCTTTTTCGCTCAAGAACAGTTCAAGTAAAGTTGAAAGTCCAACTTTCCTTTCTGTTTCTACAGTTTCTGACTAATAAATAACAGTTACAGTAACTGTGATCCATTTAATCACAAGTCATTTTGGTACTCTACAATTACATATAGCCATAGAAACTTTACATTAATATACTTGAATTACACTATGGTGATGATGCCTGGTTTGCTGCAGCAGTTGAAGCTCAGCCAAAGGTTAACTTTTCAATACTTGGTAAATGGTCTGTATTTATATAGAGCTTTACTATACCTGCAAGGTACCCAAAGCGCTTTACATGATACATCACATTCACCCATTCACACACACATTCACACACTGATGGCGGAAGCTGCCATGCAAGGCGCTAACCACGACCCACCAGGAGCAATTAGGGGTTAGGTGTCTTGCTCAGGGACACCTCGAACACGACAGGGCGAGGATCGAACCGGCAACCCTTCGGTTGCAAGACGGCCACTCTACCCACTGAGCCATGCCGCCCCGCATGCCGCACTTATACTAAGCAAACTAAGGTTAATCATGGACTTCCTCAGGGTTCTGTCATAGGATCATTATTGTTTACATTATACATGCTTCCCTCAGGCAATATTAATAGGAAGCACTGCATTAATTTCCATTTGTTATGGTTATGGTCCTGCTTTTGCCCTTTTTTCCAGTTTTCCCTCCTTTTCTCATTTTTGCCCTTCTGTGTGTGATTTGGCTTGTGTGTCTCTGTCTCCTTCTGTCTGTTGTCTTCCCCTTCTGTCTCTCTCCCACTCGCTCGTCCCTTGGCTCTGTCTCCTCATTATCTGATCACTATCAGCTGCAGTCAATCAGCTCTACTCATCTCACCTGGTCCCCTTCCCTCCTATTTAAGCCCTGCCTTTCCTTCAGCTTTTTGCTGGTGCATAGTTGGATCTACATGCAGCTTCAGACTCCACTCCCCACTTTCCCTACCCCGCTGGATTACATCAGTTTGTTGGACTTCGTCACTTTTTACCTTTTTCTGGATTTACCCCCTTTGGACTCAATGGTTTGTTTGGACTCTAGTTTGCTCTTGCTTTAGTCGTTTGTTTCTCCATACGCAAGTACTTTTTTAGTCTTGTCATTTGACACAGTCTAGTTTTGTTTTTTGTCCACTTTAGTCCCGCTTTCAGTTTTGTAGTAGTTTTGATTTTGTTAATAAATCCTTTTAATTATGCCCGGTTGCCTCTCTGTTATGTCTGCACCTGGGTTCTCCACATCCCACAATCCTAACACCATTGTTATGCTGACGACACTCAGTTGTATTTATCTATGAAGCCAAGTGAAACTAATCAGCTAGCTGGACTGCAACATTGTCTGAAGGACATAAAGATCGGGATGACCTACAACTTCCTATTATTAAATTCTGAAAAGACTAAAGTCATTGTATTCGGCCTCAAACATCTCAGAAACTCGCTATCAAAGTATATAGTTGCTCTGGATAGCATTACTTTGTCCTCCAGTACTAGTGTGAAGAGGAACCTCTGAGTAAGTTTTGATGAGGACATGTGCTTTAACTCACACATAAAACAAGTATGTAGGACTTCCTTCTTTCACCTGAGAAATACTTTAAAAGTTGGAAACGTCCTGTCTCAGAGTGATGCAGAAAAACTAGTCCATGCATTTGTCACTTCTAGGCTTGACTATTGCAATTGCTTACTATCAGGATGTCCCAATAGCTCTCTGAAACATCTACAGTTGATCCAAAATGCTGCAACAAGAGTACTGATGGGAGTTGGCAAGAGAGATCATATTTCTCCTATACTGGTTTCTCTTCATTGGCTTCCTGTGAACTCTAGAATGGAATTTAAAATCCTTCTCCTGACAAACCAAGCTCTTGACAACCAATCTCCATCATATCATAAAGACCCTATAGTACCATATTATTCGAGCATAACTCCTCACTCTCAGATTGCAGGCTTACTTGTAGTTCCCCCTCCTCCACCTCTTCTGCCCCTTAATTTGATGATTAAAAAAAACATACCGTTCAAAGAGTTTAAGAAATCTGACAAAACAATTGTGTATAATAATTCATTATAAGTACAATTGAATGACTTAGGAACTTATACATATGGAAAGAGTTCCTCTGGATTTGTTGGCTGAACAGTTTTTCATCACAACATTAGAAAATGTTACCAAACACACTTTAAAACACAAGGAATTCACGCTGCTCTGTTCCTAATTTTCTAATACAAAGGGAAACTTATTAGACCTACTGTCAGATGCCTTTGTTTTGCAATAAACACGATACGATTGCTGTGACATTACATAACAGAATCGCACAATCTTTTCAATCTGCAATAAATACACACACATTTCAGTCTTGTCCCAAATTTATGAGGGAGTGGTGCTTATGGCTCTTTCCTGTTGTACATTCCCTTCGTCTCACACACACATAAACAGTTGGATGAACAGCAAAGTGAGATAAATAGAAAATGAGTTGTAACATTAACTTCTGACTGTTGGAAGATGATTTCCTGCTTCTCGTCAAGGGTTTCTTCTTTGGGAGGAAAAATAAGCACGTCCCAAAACTAAGGTGATGAGGTTTGTGACTGATTTGAGTCTTGATCTCATTTTTCTTTAACTGGAGGCTAATAGAATATATCTTCACTCACGGGCTACTTTATTAGGCACATTTTATTAGTACTGTGTTACCTCAGAACTGCTTTAATTCTTTGTGGAATAGATTAAATAAGGTGCTGGAAACATTCCTCTGACATGCTTTTGAGGACAACAATTGAAATCTAAATCAGATGAAATCTCTTTAAATCTCTGCAATATATGCCTGTTTTTTGTCTCAGAAGATAGATATTTGCACCAGAAAGTTTCTATGTGTGAGGATTTCCCTTGTTTCAAGCCTTTTTGTGCCTAATTATCTTAAAAAGATGTTGTTCTTTAGCACCTTAACGCATGCAACAACAATTAACAGGATTAGAAAGCCATTTAACCAAAGCTCACGGTTACAAAATTGTTTTGTTAAAATCAGAATGTGTTATTTCAAACATCTCATCTCTCTCTGACAGAACAATTTATCTTTCAATTATATAAAAAAAGAATGTCTTGACTAAATGTATCAATTCTATGTGACGAGTGTGACAGTTCAAATGACCAATTAAGTGTACTTTTGGCTTGCACCACTGGAAGAATATGCCTCCCTAAACTTGTAAAGGGAATTAGAAATTCAAAATAAAAGACCTTAATACCCAGACACAACTGTCATGCTTTGTACAAAAATTATCTACTACTGATTCTACTTCGAAAGTATAAAAGTATTTTAACTGATACGACAGGCCATGGCTGTTAACTTTGTAAACACTTGTCTTTTTCACCACATTTTTAAACTCTCAGATAACGTTTGACCTCAAGTACTTACATGACCCACAAAGTGTTGTATGCAGCATCACTGTCATTCCTTCAGTGCACAGAATATGGTGCTAATTGTTCAAGAACGGTGGGAAAGACAATTCCTCCTCTTTTTGTTTATTGTCTCTTTTTTGTTTTAATTTTGCTTTATTTACAGTTTCTGTTTGATAAACCCACTGGCAGGTTCTGGGGTTCAGAATGTTAAGCATGTTAAATTACATACTTTTCATTACTTGTAATAACCTCAACTAGTTTAAGTCTCTCTCTCTCTCTCTCGTTTTCTACACATTTTAAGGATCATGACTGTTTTTAAGTGGCTAGACTTAGGAAAAAATTGATTTTAGAATTTTAGCCCTGCAAAGTTCACTGACCCCGTCTTAGCATGCTTTTTTGCTCAATATAAGTACATTTACCGTAATTCTGTTTAAGAATATTTGGCTTCTTTCTTGTAGGGCTGTAGTTGCATGTGGACAGACCAGTCAAAAAGTTTCAGCCAGACCAAAAATAGTTTTCCAGGAGAAGAACTTCATACCATACAGAGTGTACAATGTAAACTACCAAATATCCACAATTATGCCATAGGCCATCTCTGTAAACTAGTACCAGTGAAATTCCTAAAGTAAATCTGGAGCTCCTTGTAGTGTTCTATGCAAACTAAAAAACTGTTAGTCAACAGATGATTCTCGTCTAATCTAATGTTAACGTGGCAATGAACATTATGTGACAAGGTGTGTGTGTGTACCTGGGACCAGGAAGAGTGGCTTGGCTTGCTGATGAGGTCTTTTCGTTGTCTCCATTCTCCTCCGTTTTAGCATTCTGGGCCTTCAGATAACTCTTTGCTTCTCTGGAGTCTGCTGATACCTCTTTATTCACCCTGGCAGAGGGACACAGTTTCACATTTTGCTTTACTCTTTGGAAAAAGAAATGGTGATGGATAGAAGTAGTTTACAGTGTATACAGTATATGTCTATGGAGCAGCTTGAAAATAGTGCAGTGAGTCAATCAATATTACACCTTATATGTGTGTGTGTGCTCGGAAATATCAAAAACCCCTTGGTAAAAGGGAAAGTGTAAAAAAAAAAGAAAAGAAAAAGAAAGGGACAACTTGTGATTAGTCAAGTGAATTCTTACATTTTTATTGCCTAAAATCCGAATATTCGGATCTCAAAATAAATATTCAGATACCACCGTAACGACCGAATATTCGGGTATTTGGGTCCAGCCCTAGTACAGATCTAGAATAACAACTATGTAGCATAGTAACAACTGGCTATCATGTCTTCAAGAGGCTCGGTACACGGACTGTCACAAGTTAGCAGTGGTGAGTTCTTGGAAATTGACATGAGTTGTGAATGTGTGAGTCAATACCTGCGATAATGGGGAAGAAAAATATGCTTTACATACAGTGTTTACTCCAGAGCAAGAAGCACTGGCAACACAAAGTAAATATATAATCAGAAAGAATACAGCACAAGCACTCTTGTTTAAGCTCTTGACCTACAGCACACCCTTTTCTCACCATAACAAGCATTTGTTTTAGAAACCATTTGTTTTCCTGGTGCATGCATCGCGTCGGACAGTCCAAGTAGCTACAAATGTTAGACATGCAATGACTACGCTGAATGACAAAATTTTGGCACACTGGCCCACAGTGGATACAGAAGACATTAATTGTACAACATCAATGCTGTGAAGGCATTAAAACGTTAACAATAAAAATTCTGAGGAAACTGAGGCCTATATTTGTGAAAGAATTCTGGCACATTGACATTCAATGATTCAGCCCACTTAAAACACACACACACACACACACACACACACACACACACACACACACACACACACACACACACACACACACACACACACACACACACACACACACACACACACACACACTTCATTGTACGATTAGATACGAAGGCTATATGAGGAACAACCGCTGGATCCTCTGGGAACATCAGCACTACACAGACTCCACAACCACTTGCATCCATCATGGCAGCACTGAGAGGCTTTCTCTGTTAAGCATGATAATTATATACAGCCCTAATTACACAGAGTACACAGTTCTGTAGAAGATGAGAAAGAACATTTTGAGAGGGCCAGTCTCATGTCACACAACAGACCAATGTCTCAGTAGCAGAGAATACACTAAATAGACAAAAGTGCACTAGTAGGCTCAGGTGAGGGGCGTCTGCATACAATTTAAATCTAACTGAATTTGAAGCCGATAGACATCATCACTGAAAGTGGCAAAAACTGTCTACAATATTAATAGCACAAAAGCAACATTTACTGTGGCTTGGACGTGGGTTATAGACATCATGATGATTACATGGGTGTGTCTGTCTGGGTTATGTACAGTTTGTTCATCATATACAGTAATAATTATGGTGTTTTCACGGGAAACACTCGGATGTTTGTGTGACTGATTTAGGAAATGCCATGGGGTATGATAATTACTTGGGCTCTGCTAGAGATATGATTGGAAACTAAGACTGTCCCAGGGGCTCTTAAAACTGCTCACACTGTCAGCTATGCTTTGTATAATTAAAACATAGAATTACTGCTACGTTGTAAGACCAGTTGTAAAGGTCTGGTTTACTACTTCGAACATCTTACATGACTAAATAATTTGTTCTCCATTCTCCAGGTAAGGAAATGTTTTATTATATTTTATGCATCACAGTATACAATAAAAGTAGGTAAACCCCTGTGCAATTCTCATTTAAATGTCAAATATTAAAAAATCTACACTCCTACAAAATTCCAAGTTGAACATTTGAGAATATTCTCTTTTGAACAATCTAAAAATAGATGAGTTAGAAACACCACGTTGAAATACAAGTCCCGAAGTAGAAACTCAATGCCGCAAAAGCGAATGTCTCTGTCATTACTGACACACAAGTTAGAAAGCATGTCATCACTGTAACAAAAATGAGTTAGCCTGCAAGTCCCAGTCGGCCAAACTGCACTAACATGGTCAAAAAGACTTACTTTCTTAAGTTCTGACCTATGAGCTGTCTAACTGCGTTTCTGCATTCTGGCTCCACATGGAAAAGAATTGGCAGAGGAACTCAAAAATCTGATTAAGACTTACAAATATGGAAACCTGACTGCAACCTGACAGTGCTTGAGCAGTTTTGTAAAAAAGCATGGGGTCAAACTGCAGTGTCCACATACACAAGGCTGACTGATGGTGTGTGTCCACAGGATTCGGCAGTTTTGCGCATACCATTCACTGTACATGTGAAACCATCCCGTCTCGTGTTCTGGTAGCGTCACGGGGCGTTTCCGAGCAACGGGGCGGTGCATCACTAGCTAGCAGCCTGTAGCTCATTTGCATACAGTTCACTTAACTTCATACTTTATGCAAATGAGGCACAGGGAGCGGAGGTCTGACCCCTTGCGAAACTTTCATCAAATGTAAATTAGCCTTCGTTGAATTAAAATGAGGGTTGATTCAGCAACTGCATAGCTTATTTCTCATCTCAACGTTTTCAGAAATACTTTCGCTTTTCATAATAAAAGAAAAAGGTTGCTACCAAGCCGCCATGTTGGTTCAACGCCTCTTCAGGACTGGTAATAGCGTTTGTCATGTGACCACATAGCAGTCTGCCACAGCGTGCCCACCAAGCTGCCGAAGAAGCAAAAGCCCCTGTGGACACCAACCTTGTGACCTAAGTATGAGGACTGAAGGCTAGAACTGCAGCTTAAGGTGCATCCACTAAATACTGAATTGAAGGTGGTGAATATTCATGCAATCACTTATTCTACAGTTTATACTTTAAATAACGGCTATTACTTCCAAGAAGTTTGTTTTCACTTTGACATGAAAGGTTTTTTCTTGTCACAAAAGATACATTTAGTTGACAATGATTCAACATGACTCACTACTTTTATAAGCACTGTATACAGAGATTCCATGACTTTTTGAGAATGATGTGCATGGTATGTGTGTGTGGGGCTCCATCTACTGATCAGTGTGAAAATGGTTTGACAACGACCATGAGGTTATTACTCCATCATTTACAGTGAACCCTCGCTATAACGCGGTTCACCTTTCACCTTTCAAGGCTTCCCTGTTTCACGGATTTTTTTTAGTGCAGTTCTTTTATGCTTTTTTTTAAAACAGTTCATTGTGTTCTGCATCCTGATTGGCTGACCAACGTGAACAGTCTCCGCGCCTCGTCTCCTCTGCCATACAGGCCTCTGCCTGCTGTGGAGCGCTGGATCATTTCTCTCCTTGGTCTCCATGTAGTGAGACACCCTGAAAGACAGAGCCGACGGAGCAGCCTTTTATTCATTTCCCCCGCCGTCTCTGGCCACCGCAGCCGCGCTCCCAGGAGAAGAGCACGGGCGCGAGCCTTCCCCACCCCCGACTGCTCTAACTGATTCAGCCGGCCCGCTCTCTGAGGCAAGAGTACGGCCGCGGCGTCCACCTGGCTGCAGCTGCAGCGCTCCCCCAAGTGCAGTATTGTATAATAACTGTAAAAAATAAAGCTGACTACTTCACGGATTTCGCCTATCGCAGGTTCTTTTTGGAACGTAACCCTCGCGATAAACGAGGGTTCACTCTACATGTCCACTCCCCTTCAAAAGTATTTAAACAGATGGTCCAATTTATTTTTTCCTCCACTGTCGACTAAAAACACTTGGATTTTACATCAAACGATGAATATAAGACAAGAGATCAAAATTTCAGCTTTTATTTCCAGGTATTTACATCTGGATCTGATACACAACTTAGAAGAGAGCATTACTTGTAACTCGGGCTGGGCAAGTTAACGAATCATGAACACGTTAATGCATTAGTTAGCAGCCACAATTATTTTATCACGTGTTAATGCAGTTTTTTAAAAAAATAGCATTTTTCTGAATGTCAGCTGCTCACTGGCTCTGAATCCACAGACTAACCATGGGTCAGAGGAGGGCTGGGCTGTTGATCAGTACTTGGGATGGACTTCATCTCATTTCACCCGAAGTAACAGTGGCGAGAGGCTTCGGCAGACTGGTTGGATGCAGCGTGTGCCAGAAGTAGAGACAAACAAAAGCAAGACAAGCTAACAAATGCCACAGCGAAGTAGTACTAATAATAAATTATTATTTTCCATCTTCTCTCAGCTTCACAATTGCTTGTTTTTCACCCATTGAAAGCTCTCCAGTTTTCATGTTGTTTACACCTCTAACTATAGATGCAGTCTGCACAGCCAAACCCAAATCTGAAACTGAACGTAGACACTGAGCATTTATTGCTTGAATAATCAATGTAACAGGACACAGCGGGTCAGTCACATGTTCCAATATTTTTGCTCATGTCAAAAATGGGTGGGTTCAAACAAAAGGTGCCATCTTCTAAGTCAGTGGTTCTCAACCCTGTTCCTCAGCACCCCATGTCTTGCATGTTTTAGATGCTTCCCTGCTCCAACACACCTGACTCAAATGATCAGCTCGTCATCAGGCTTCTGTAGAGGCTTGATGACGAGCTGATCATTTGAATCAGGTGTGTTGGAGCAGGGAAGCATCTAAAACATGCAGGACATGGGGTCCTGAGGAACAGGGTTGAGAACCACTGTTCTAAGTTGCATATCAGTTCCAGATGTAAATACCAGTAAATAAAAGCTGAAATGTTGATTTCTTGTCTCATCTTCAACTTTCGATGTCAAACTCACGTTTTCGGTCGACAGCAAAAGCTAAGAAATGGGCCTCACTGTTCCAGTACTTTTGGAGGGGAGTGTATGTCAGCATTTGAAGACAAAGACAAATGCTCTTCTTAACTTTAAGACTCATCACATTTATCTAGTACACTATATTTATGAATTGGAAATAAGCTGTGAGTTTGAGAAGGTCTTAAAATGTGATGCAAATTCATAGACATACCTGACTTCTTCTCCAGCAAAGTCAAAAACTTTAGTGATGGTGACTTTAGCAGATTCTGATGCTTTTGTTTCAGTACTCAAAGGAGCAGCCTTCAACACAGAAGATTCGACCTGAAGATAAAAATAAAACAACCAATCTAAGGAGGCATGAAAGACACACAAATACTACTTGATATATTGAGAGCTCCTTCCTATGTCAGGTGAATTTGGGGCCATGAAATAACCGAAGAGTGATGGATGGAGGTTTAGAAGTGCCATTTTAATGTCTCTTTGAGTCAGTGATTAAACTGAAACACCATTTAAAACTTTGGGCTGAATTTACTCCCTCTCCCAGACTTTACATTTGAAATATGGTGCCATCATCATTAAATATCTAGGTTTGGAACATATTTACCTCCTGTCTGGTACTTGACTTTGAGGAAGTTGTAGAGTGTTTGGGTCTGGACCCAACGTCAGATAGAAAACTCGCCCACAGGTCATCTGATTTTTTCTTCTGTCTTGCTTCATCATCATGCTCTTCATCAGTGGGATTTCCCACCTCTTCCTGTGGCGGCTCTGCCTCTTCAGCTCCATCCTCCTCTTTCACGTCTACTTTCAGTACTCTTTTCTTCCTCTTTCTGTACATTTTTTCATTGATACCAGTGAATAAAAGGACAACATCAGTAACGTGATCTGCTTTAATTGATACAAGCATTCAATTTCTATTATGTACCCTTTGATTAAAAAAAATTGAATGTGCTTTTAGTAAATTCATTGTTCTGTGTAGACAAACTGATGGTCACTTTGCGTTAATTATTTAGGAAAAGACACTTCCACCCAGCTGGCCAGCGGCCCCATATGAGCCAGGTTCTGCTCAAGGTTTCTTCCCATTAAAAGGGAGTTATACTAAATGTTTTACATGTATACTGTTTGGATTAGACACTATCATACTGGCACTAATAAAATGTACACAAACAAGACAAGTTCTTTATACTGAATTCATTCAGTAATGTAGCATAATGACTGTAATTCAAACAATCCTGCATGTACATATTTAAACTTTGGTTAATAAAAGAGTTCTTGAGGCGAGGATTCAAGTTTCATAAATAATTATAGCCATCGCAGAAGCTCTATATTGATGATACAAAACGTCTGAAATAAAAGAGCATTAAAAAGAATGACAGAAATCAATTGCTAATCCTCATGAGGTCACAACACACGTTGGTCAAAATATTCCATGGAAGCTTTAGCATCTGTTCCAAATGTGACCTCTGTTGCTTGGTCATGTCCATTCGCACTGTACAACATCAGGAAGATCAGACCCTTCTTGTTTGAACATGCAGCACAACTCCTGGTACAGGCTCTTGTAATGTCATACATTGACTGCTGTAACTCGTTACTGGCAGGCCCCCCTGCATGCAAGGTCAAACCTCTGCAGATGATCCAGAATGTAGCAGCATGTCGTTTTCAGCCACCCAGAAACAGCACATTACCCTGCTGCTGAGAGCGCTTTACTGGCTTCCAGTTGCTGCCTGCATAAAGTTAAAAACTTTGACATTTGTCTGCAAAACTACTATGAAAACAGCTCCCTCCTACCTGAATTCTTTCATTAGTGTCTACACTCCATTCAGCTCACTACACTCAGCCAACAAAAGGCATCTGATACAACCACCACAACAGGATCAATAGCTAGACTCTCCTCTGGTTCCCTAGAGGTGAAACGAGTCTTTAAGCACAGCCTAAAAACCCAGCTCTTCACTGAACACCTTTGATAGACGGCAAATAACAATAACAACAACAACAGTAATAATAATAATAATCCTATTACCTCCTGCAATGCCTGTAGACACCATGGTGCTATCACACTTGAACTTTTATGACACTTATCCAGGTTGTTTCCTCTTGACTGGACGTTTGCTTGTGTTGTATCTACTCTCAGATGTACATCATTTTAGATAAAAGCATTTGCTAAATGAAATTGTAGAAGATGCAAAAACAGGCAAACTAGATTTAAAAAAGACCTTGTAGTTGCAACAAGCACTAAACATGCAGAAACTCCTCACAGAACACAACAAAGCCTGATTTTGCTCCATTTTCTCTGTCCTACAAACACCGTCCTCTCTATAGAGACTTTGTGGAACACTGTCACCTTATTCTGATGTCGCTGCTCTTCTTTTGCTTCTTGTTGACATTATGGGGATGTGGCGCATTGCTGCCATCCTCAGGAAGAGGGTCTTCTTTTTCACACTCATTAATGTCATCCTCACTGAGATTCTCATCTGAGGAGAAACAGTGAACAAATTACATGAAAAAAACAACAAAAAGATAATATTTTTTTCTGCAGGAATGACAGCAGAAACATCAGACACTAAACTCCTACCAATAACATCATCATTAATTACAGTACTATAATTATCACTATTCTTGCAATATCAGTTTTAGTATATTTAATGACCTTTTCATTTGCAACATATTTTTATTATGCTGTTTAATATTACTGTACTACACTATCACTGCCAGTATTGGGTCTTATCAAATAAAATTCTGTCTAATCTAATAGAGACTAGCACATATCATTCAAATATGCTCCTAAAATTGCCAGTCCCCTGCCTGAAATATGCTCTGCAGCAGTCTGCTATGTACTGTTTGTGGACTGCATTTAGCACAGCCAAAACCCTTCAGTCCTCACCTGATGGTACGTAGTCTGCATCTTCATTCGACGAATATCCATCAGAGTCGTAGTCGGAGTAATTCATCGTTCTACAAGCCGCTTTCCAAAGAAGTCGCGGGAAGGAAAAAGAGCTCCAGATAATAATTTATTCCTATGAACTTCTTTACTGCCGTCTGGACTTTACAAACGTAACCCTGACTGGCCACAAATGCTTCCTTGATAACAGCACACATTCAAAATGTTGTTTTCACGTCTGGAGTGGAGGCAAAATACATTCGGTTCTGCGACGCGGAAATGAAGAATACATGACTTCCTGTTACGGCGAACGAGAAGGTGCAAAAAAGCGCAAAGTCGACGGAGCGCTGCTCTTCCTTTATGTTTTTTGTATTGATGTACTAACAATGTTAAGGTTCTTAGCGCCATCTACGGGGCTGGAGTGAAACCCAGAGGCCGCCTCATTCAGCCGAAGCAAGCAAAAATATTTGAAAGAAAGAAATTGTTCTGCTAGGAATTTAAACAGCAGTTACAAGTTAAAGTTTTGTCTAAGGCCAATACATTATTAATTACTCAGCAATGATCAAATTGATTAAAAACATCAAAACAAAATTCAACATAATGTCCAACATTTATATTGCAGTTAAAGTAACAGCAACATCAAAGTTTAAGAATAATGTACAATTTATGCTAAGTTCAAGTTTGTATTGATCAAAATGTCTTGTTAGGTAAGATCCCTCCCTGTTTCTGTTCTGGGCAGGAGGTAGCTGCTTGTAGGTTATAGACTACCTGGAGATTAGGATGTACCTGGCCTGCACAGTGGAGTAGTGGTTAGCACTTTCACCTTGCAGCTAGAAGATTGCTGGTTCATGCCTGGCCTTCCCGGAATCTTTCTGCATGGAGTTTGCATGTTTCTCCCTGTGCATGAGTGGGTTTTCTCTGTGGGTACTCCGGCTTCCTCTCATGACCCTAATGAGGACCAAGCGGTGTATAGATAATGGATGGATGGATAGATGGAATGTAACTCTCAATGGTGTGTAGAAAATGTTGGAAATGCTGATTTCCCACAATTGATAGGGGCAGGCAGCAGCCAATGACAAGGTCATAGAAGATGGCTTGGTTGATGAGAGCTTGCTTTGATGAAAAAATACTGTACACTTGAACCTGTGGTGTCTGCTGTTGGAAGAATCAATGGTCGACTGTGAACATGTCTGTTGGTGGCTTGTCCAGTATTCCTGCAGCCTGGAGAATGAAATGCAGTGTAATCTTTAGTTTGGGAATCGAATTATAAGCAAGGAATTAATTTAACTTAAAAAGGATAAACCGTAACAGTAGGCATATACAGTTTTTCACAATTCAGTACACAGTGAGGTTGGGTTGTATGCAATTTTTAATACCCTTAAAACTCCCGCACATTTTACCATGGTAAACATTATTCAAGATTCAAGAACTTTATTGTCATACACACAGTAGAAACACAGTAGTAACCCTGAGTGATGAAATTCTTATTTTACGAACTCCCTTCACACAACTGAAACAAATAAAATTACAAAGGACAAAAAATAAATAGGAAATAATAATAAAAATAGAATTAAAACAAAATGAGATGAATAATAGTTACAAATAAAATCTGTGTGCAAATGCTGGCAATATTACAATACTGTCATATGTAAACAGTCAAGTTATGTGTGCAAAATATTGCTATTTCTAGTTATCGCATATGAGTGAGTGATTTAGTAGCTTGATGGTATTACCAGCTGATTAAAAAAAGAATCACTTTGTAGCCCTTTGAGGGAACTGATAACCATTGCTATTCTATTTCACACCACAGGGTGGGTGCAGTGCACTTCAGTTGTCATTTTTCACACATTGCCCTGGCAATGACTGCTATGGCAGCATTCTGCTGGCCTGTTTACAGTCTTTCTTTTCAGGTTGTTTCAGACCTGAAGCAATACAAACCTTAGACTAAAACTTCAACACTCGAGTGACATAATAATAATTATTGCATTCAACTAGTGACAGTTGAATGCAATAATTACAAAACTGTGTTGACTGGAGAGAGGACCATAGCATTGCAGCACAGCTGGCAGTCCGCTGGCTGGACCATGGCTTTACTCCGCACAGCTCATATTACTGAGGGGATTTATCCTAATATACCTGATGAATATTACACCACTGACGCTGTCAGTAATATAGCTAACACTGGCAAGGTTGTGGGTTAGCAAACTGTGCTAAGTTGCTGCTGTAACGCTAACAACATTCAGACAAAAAAATGATTGGTCCTGTGAAACATAAGAAAACTAATGCTACCGAGCAGCCAGGCCGAAACGGTGAGAGATAAGCAGGTGGGATGCACGCAGTCTACCCAGGAATTAAATCTGATCAGCTGGAGGCAGCTGTTTGGCATGGTCTGGCTAGGTGGCACAATGCAACCAAGCAGTACAAACTGAAGTTTAGATGCTTCCCTCTTCCAACACACCTGATTCAAATGAATGAGTCATTATCAGGCTTCGTCTTGATCACAAGCTCATCATTTGAATCAGTTGTGTTGCAAGAGGGAAGCATCCACACCATGCAAGACAGTGAGCCCTAAAAATAAGGGCTGGAATCACTGTCACTGCCTCTCACAAACATACTTTTTTTCTAATGTGAATCATTAAAATCAAGTCAGTATAAACCAGTTATAGCAACTATTTTTGCAAATGGGATTTTTATGCCCTAAATTTCCAAAAAGGAAAGAATATAGCAACAGCAAATGCCTACCCACTGCAACATTTCTGCCATCTCAAGCTTCCCACCCCTGTGAAGTTGTTCTATTTTTGCCCTACAAAAAAGACAAAAATATAAAGACACGAGGTTTGCCATTTAACCCTTTTGTCTACTTAAGATCCTCTAGATTCCCTCCGCTGAGCCTCTAAAACAGAGCAGCTTAATTGAATTTTCAACCAAAAATCTATTTTACATGAAGAAATAAACTGTCATGTAGCACACACTCATGGATGTCTGGGTTTTCTCTCTTCAGAGGCCATAAAGATTGTATTTAATCAGTGAACACCATTTGTTTTTCTTACATAAGACATTTTTTAACAGTTTTCTTTACTGAAATAGAGGTTTATGATCACTATTATTTCTGCTAAAGGTACTGCATAGGTGTAAACATTATTTCGGAAGAGATAGTACTTGTATATCCTAAGAAAGTAACAGGGGAATGGAAAATTACAAAACTCAAGTACAAAATACTAGTGTTCTCACATCTTTTGAATCATTGCTCCCATCCACAAGGTACATGACCTACAACAATGATAATAAAATAGATGCTAAACAAAAATATGAAGAACATATTAAACTCAGATTAGCACATGTAGGACAGTATGCAAGTGTTTGTGCATGGACTTTGCAAATGTATTTGTCATATGTGCAGCACATAGTATCTGTTTTATAGTCCTTCTGGTTACTCCTGTATGTCTGAAAAATCTGATCTATGACCTGCTGGGTACTGAAACCTGAACTCATGGCTTCAGTAAAGAGAGAACTAGCAGTGCTGTCATCTGCAGAACCTTTATAGCCTCTGAACACACTGAAAGTTTTAGCACACTCAATCTCAGTTTCTGTGTGTGTGTGTGTGTTTGTGTGTGTGTATGCGCGCATGTGTGCATGCATATTTTGTCTGTCAACTTGAGTTGTGTGGGGTCGTGGATGAGCAGTGATGTACCTGCACATAGTTTATCTGAGATCAATCAGTAGCACTCGTAATATACATTTTTCATTGTGTGTGTGTGCACGTGTGTGCTTGTGTGTGTGTGTGTGTGTGGGGGGGGGGGTAATTATAGGGGTTGTGGGGACCTAATGTCCTCACAACCATAGGAAAACCAAAAGAAATGTCTTTTGTGGGACCTCATTTGGGGAAACAGTGTTTTCTTGGTCATGTTGTTGTTACTGAAAAAAGTAAAAGTGCAAAAACGTTTCTTTATGGTTAGGCATTGTTTTGGTCTGGGTTAAGGTTAGGGTTAGGGTAAGGGTTAGGGGTTAGATATGAATGGGAGTCAATGGTAAGTCCCCACAAAGATAGAAAAACATAGTATGTGTGTGTGTGTGTCATGGTTTTAGAGGTGTGTGTGATGTGGATGTGTGTTTTAGTCCTTTGTGACTGACCCGTAGACAATCTTTGTACATAATGAAAATATAAGCAAAATATAAACAAAAATAACGTTTCACTTATTTTTCACTTTTTCTAATTTTGGGGTCACTTTTGGAAAAGTCATTAAATTTCAAGTTGAAAAAGGTCATTTAGGGGGTTTTCCATGCTATTAAACATAGTGGTCGGGTCATTTTTGACCTGAAGACAACACAAGGCTTAAAGAAAGAATACAGGTGGGCAGTTGCTTATCTCTCCTTGTGGTGCCTTTGTTGTGGTCTCATCAAGTTAGACTTTTTTCTGTACGTTTACGATATAGCTATGCTGCAAAACTTGCAGGTTGCTTCATGTTTCCTCCATATCACACCCTGGACAGGTCACCAGTCCGTCGCAGGGCCACACATACAGACGAACAATCACACTCACATTCACACCTACAGGCAATTTAGAGTTATCAATTAATCTCAGCATATTTTTGGACTGTGGGAGGAAGCCAGAGTACCCAGAGAAAACCCACGCATGCACAGGGAGAACCAGGGCCGGATTGGGAGTCAAATTCGGCCCGGGATTTTTTGGACCAGATCAGCCCACCTGTGCAATCGAGCTCTTCAACAGAGTCTTGGTTGGCACTAAAAATTATGACATAACACAACAAACCTTTGAACTTGTACACTGTATTTAATAATTACTTACATACAGTATACTGCTGAAGTGGAATCACTGCAACGCAAATACACACATACACTACAACTTCAAAACAATTTTGAAAATTACAATATATCACAGTTTTATCACTAATTACTAATTACACAAAGAAGTAACCAAAGTAACAATGTTGAGACAGTAAATGTACCACTCTTCCAATCCACACTAGGGCCTCGTCAAAGTCATCACGTCACATCACGATACAGCACACAAACACGCAAGAAGAAACACATTGCAAAGATGCGCTCAGAGAAAAGAGAAGAAACGCTCTCGAAGCATTGGTCAGACAGAGTAAAACAATAACAGAAAAGTTTGCTGTAGCCGCTGCCGGTTCATCACAGGCACAGGGGCCACAAATCTGCTATTGTTTTACTCTGTCCGGCCGACGCTTCGAGAGCTTTTCTTTACTTTTTTCTTCTCTGAGCTTTTCAGCCCCTCCTTTACGTTTTGTTTTTACGTTCCTCTCCATCTTCAACTGCCTGGCTGGGCTTTACTGCACACACCGCGATATCAAGTCTAAACTCTACTCAGCCCAGAGCTGTCACCTGAGGGCGGGGCTAAGCGTGCGTTTGGTGAGACGCATGTGGGCCTGCGTGCCTGTACAGGGCTGATGAATGGTTGGACGCTCATCCCATTCGGCCGCATATGGATAAATAAACAAAATTATTTAATAAATACCAGCGCACCGGCCCAAATGTGGACCGGCCCTTCGGTCAAACGACCAAATGAAATAACGTTCAATCCGCCCCTGGGGAGAACATGCAAACTCCATGCAGAAAGATCCCAGGCCCATCTTCTTGCTGCAAGGCGAAAGTGCTAACCACTACCCACTGTGCACCCCAAGACATATCCTGATCAAAAATGAGTCCAAGGTTTTGTTAAGTCAAACTAGAAGCTAAGACTATCCAGAGTAACTATCTGATTAGATAGTGTGTTTCTCAGGTATTTAGGGCCAAATACAATAAACTCAATTTTGAAAGACAATTGCTGGTCATCCAGGCCTTTATGTCCTTCAGACATGCCTGTAGTTTGACTAACCGATTGGTTTCTTTTGGCTTCCTACATAAATACGCATACTTTACGATGATATTTTTGTCCTGGGTGGAGGCACAGTCATGTGTACAGAGAGAAGAGTTTGAGGCTGAGGCAGCAACCCTGTGTCCAGAGTCTGCAATAACAATGGAAATTTATGCAGTGCTTCTGAAAAATATTGCCTAAAGGGAGCATGTACAAAGTAAATAATATTGGTTCTAACACAGTAGGTTGTATCGAAAAAGAGTTCAATACTAACAACTTTTCAACATAGTCCTCTTTGGTGCTATCTGGTGGCCAAAAGTATGAATTACAGCTTGAATCTACAACTTGAAATGAAACACTCCATTACGGTTTCCCACTCTACAGAGCTGAGTTGACAGCTTCTGTTTAACTTAAAGTGACAGTTCTGTCTGATATCAGGCTATTGTTGTGGTGCTCTGCACATGCATTTTAAAAAAATCCTTTGTTTTCTTGATTAATAAATTATTTTGATGAATAAACTTTCCTTTTTTAAACATGATGTATGGTATCGTCTCTCATTGCTTGTGACTTCTCGATGTTTGTAAACATAATAGATAGGAAAATATTATATAACGTACAGTGTGATCTTATAATAAATTTGGAATATGCTTGTGCTCTTAGGTCCCTCCCTCCACGAGCTTATGAAATTAATTAACCAGAGGATAAGTACCTTCGTTTATTAGGGATGACCAATATTGGCTTTTTTGAAGATAGCCGATATGCCATTATTGCCCAACTCTCAATTTCCGATACCAATACCCATATACATGGGCTTGGAAATAATTCCAAACCACAGACATATTGTTAGTCAGGCACAGCAAGCCTATCCCAAGCCTGAACTTTGTTGCTTTTGGGTGGGGGTCAGGGTACAATCTAGCTTACTAATAAGAAATTAAGATATCTGCCTTCGCAAACTCAGATTACAGATTATAGTAATACCAAAAAGGTCAGTAGGTGGTGGTAGGTACTCCATCTGACTACAACATGGTGCAAATATATTGTTTTTCTGGCCTTTATGGAAGAGTGGCAAGAAGAAAGCCATTTCTCAAAGATATCCATAAAAAGTCTCATTTGAAGTTTGCCACAAGCCACCTGGGAGACACACCAAACATGTGGAAGAAGGTGCTCTGGTCAGATGAAACCAAAATCAAACTTTTTGGCCACAATGCAAAACGATATGTTTGGCGTAAAAGCAACACAGCTCATCACCCTGAACACACCATCCCCACTGTCAAACATGGTGGTGGCAGCCTCATGGTTTGGGCCTGCTTTTCTTCAGCAGGGACAGGGAAGATGGTTCAAATTGATGGGAAGATGAATGGAGCCAAATACAGGAGCATTCTGGAAGAAAACCTGTTGGAGTCTGCAAAAGACCTGAGACTGGGACGGAGATTTATCTTCCAACAGGACAATGATCCAAAACATAAAGCCAAATCTACAATGGAATGGTTGACAAATAAACGTATCCAGGTGTTAGAATGGCCAAGTCAAAGTCCAGACCTGAATCCAATGGAGAATCTGTGGGCAGAGCTGAAGACTGCTGTTCACAAACGCTCTCCATCCAATTTCACTGAGCTCGAGCTGTTTTGCAAGGAAGAATGGGCAAGAATTTCAGTCTCTCCATGTGCAAAACTGATAGAGACATACCCCAAGCGACTTGCAGCTGTAATTGCAGCAAAAGGTGGCGCTACAAAGTATTAATGCAAGGGGGCCGAATAATATTGCACGCCCCACTTTTCAGGTTTTTATTTGTTAAAAAAGTATAAAATATCCAATAAATTTTGTTCCACTTCACGATTCTGTCCCACTTGTTGTTGATTCTTGACAAAAAATTACAATTTTATATTTTTATGTTTGAAGCCTGAAATGTGGCGAAAGGTTGAAAAGTTCAAGGGGGCCGAATACTTTCACAAGGCACTGTATGTATCCTCTCATGCATGTATCCAATTGTGTGTGATATATATTCCTCGCTCCCCATTCCCCATGCCCCTCTTCTCCTGTCCCTCTCACTCCCTCTCCCCACTCCCCTTTACCTCTTCTGTAACTCTCCACCCTCCAGCCAGCAGCAGATGGGTCCCCCATATGAGTCGGGTTCTACTCAAAGTTTCTTCCCGTTTTTAAAAGGGAGTTTGTTCTTGCCATTGTTGCCTTACAGCTTGCTTTGGGAGTGCAGGTAAATGGGTTCTGTAAAGTATCTTGAGACAATACGAATTGTAATTGGTGCTGTATGAATAAAATTGAATTGAACTAAAATCTAATATCAAGCAGGCAAATAACCTGCACAGAAACATCTAACAATGCAGTTGGAAGAAAAACAAGCAAGTGAACCTGCTACCAATGTAAGTGCTACTTTGTCTACTGGAACTGCTGCTACGATGTCTACAGTACATCAAATAACCACTATAAATGCCTAGACCTACAACCCATGTTTGAGACAATCAATTAATCAAGTGTCATGCCATTCATTGTGGGTGATCCTTTCCCTCTATCTAATCTGATCTTTTGCTTCTGAATTGTGACTGTTGCCCGTTCCATGTGTAGCTATATCAGTCCATGTATCATTTTCATTTTGTCTTCCTGTCTTATCACTAATTTTTCCAGTTGTGACGATATACAGTATTCAAATGTCTCTTTATATGTCCTAAAGAATGTTACCTGCCATTTCCAAATTTTGTTCAGTAGTGTATAATTTGTGTTTAGTAATTTTAAAACCTTGCCATTGCGTATTCTGGCTGTATACGATGCATATGTAGCGAGCGTCTTTAAAACCATATCTCTGCTGCCGCGAATTTGTTTGACATTTTAATCTTTGTGTTCCAAGATTCACATTCGTACATCAGAACTGGTAGAATGTAACAGCCGAGAGTTCTCATACAGATGCTAATTGCTATTTTCTTATTTGTGTTGAGCATTTTCTTTTTTGAGATGGAAGACAAACTACTTCTCTCCAATTAAGAAGTTTATTTTCTTAATGCAAGTGTCTCAAAAGAATCTTGTACAAGGGCCTTTTCTGTTTGGAACAGCCTCCCAGAAAAGGATAAAATCAAAAGTGAAAACCACATTTTATTCAGTATAGTATTGTGTACTAGGTTATAGATATAAACATCTAATTCAAAGATTGAAATGTGATTGGCTAAACATGGGGATAAACCATGGTTTAGACTTTGCTCTCCCATTAGTTTCTGCACAGATATGTGCATATCTCTTGGCACACGATTCATCCAATCTCCAGGAGCTGCACCCTGTAAAAAGAACCCTCCTGCAAACTTCTTCCCGCTCTCTACCGGTTGCTCTTATTCCTTTGTTAGCTGAGATGTGATGTAGCCATTAATGGTGTTTCATAGGAAGGATGCAGGTGTCCCTTAGGAGGATTATGATGGTTCTCACCCTCAAACAGCTTTGAGTTAGCAGTTTCAGTGCAATTAGTTGTT
The DNA here is from genome assembly GCF_021347895.1 of Acanthochromis polyacanthus. Lineage (NCBI taxonomy): Eukaryota > Metazoa > Chordata > Actinopteri > Pomacentridae > Acanthochromis > Acanthochromis polyacanthus. The sequence continues at coordinate 29,296,591 of NC_067120.1, read as the reverse complement.
ACCTTATAAGGAAATAAGAATATGCTGTGTATCAAAGCCAAAAGTCCATCTTTGTTAGTGTGTGTGCATGGGTAGAAGAAGAAACATCAGGGAATTAATTTTTTTATCACGGTCTTAAGCAATAATTTTTATTGGTAAATGATGGGACATGTCTGCGTCTTCAAACCAGAAATGAGGAAGTGAATTCGGTGACGTACGTAAATTACGTTTGTGCTGTGGACTGCTGTGATTGGTGGAACTCACAGGAGGCGGGCCAAAAAAAGTTGCAGGGATTGGAGAAAACTGCAAGGTCATGCTGAATTTGCTGAGATTGGTTGAATTTGCGTGAATTCGCGCTATTGCAACATCGCAAACTCCTGGAGGGACTGGTTTATGTTCCTTTGTGGGGCGTTGGTCCGTAAGTACTTGTGATGGGTACTATGGATAAATTTGAGCTTCTGTTAGCGGTTGCTAATTTGGTGTGGAGCCTCCAGACTCAGTGGAGACTGAGGCTCCAGTTAGCAGTCTGCCAACTCAGGGAAGAAGCTCTTTAGTATTTTGAGACTTTGTGTACTCTGTGTACAATGTGTGTATATTCAGAGGAACCAGTTTTGTTTAATTTGTTCTGTGCACTCTTTGTATTAGTTTTTGTTGCTTGTGGTGGCTGTTGTTACTGCACTTAAGTTTGGCTAAGAAGCTTAGTTGTTCTGTTTGTGCTCATTTTATTATTGTTAAGCTGATTAGAAGGTGGTTGGTATTAAATTCAGATGGTTATTTAGTTAACATTTTAGTGATATCCAGTCATTTAAAAAAAAAAAGTGATTGTTTCCAAAATAAATAATTATGGAATTTGTAAAGCCATGACCATAATGAGCATAGAAAAACAATAGGTGTCTTACTTTTAATAAAAATGTATGCAAGATATATCCCAATGGACTTCAAATATCCCTCAATTATGTATTGACCCAGTTGTAGGTATGGCAAAGACTCAGTTCCATTGAAACTCACTGGACCCAGACTGGCATTCAAAAGGAAAGGCCCTTTACTCATAGAAATCAGTGCAATACTATACAATTATTCCAATTTAGAAAGCAATAACAAACAATAATATATAAGAAAGAACAATTTGGCTATTAAATAAGGAAATTGAGAAATCATATATACGCATAAAATATGATAAGATAACAGAAGGTTTGAACAACATTTCATCACCAAGCATGATCAGTTCACTCACAGTTTATCCATACTCAACCAAACCCCAAACGTTTTCAAAGCACAGATCTCTTTTCAACAACAGCCCTATAATGTTGTAGTTACAGCAATGCACAGTGTCATACTTGGAGAAAAAAATGTCTTTCAAACAAAAGATACTGATATAGAGATCCATGCCAACAGCAGAGCAACTGCTGTTACAAAAGGAAAGGAATAATGGTAAATAAACGAGGGCTTTGTGTGTCTGTTCTGAAGACACAAAACAAATCAGTCATCATCATCACAAATCAAAGACCCCAAAATGACTGACCACATACAATAATCACCTTCACTTCTGTCTGCGTATGCATATGAGTCACCAAATGAATGTTGTTGATTGTTGTACGACACTAAATTGATGATCATGACTCATGCTGATCAGTCTAGGACACAAAATGACCAACAATGAGACAAAGACATACAAGGTGAAGAAGGGAATACCACTTAAGGATCATAATACTCCAGATGCAGAATGGAACTACTCCTAAGACATTGATGGAGGCATTTTGATGACTGATGGAAAAGCTCTTTTTTGTTTTTATGACAGCCAAAAGATTTCTCTTTTTGCCAAAAAATTCCCAGACTAGTGACGTATTAGCGTGTTAACTATTAACAATGAATTTATCCTTGAAACAAAAGCCTTTCGGAAAAAAACATTTTGGTTTCAAGGAAGAACACACTGTATTAGACAGTAAAGATCATACTAAGCAAAAGGAGATGCTCCTACAAAGAGAGGCAGCCATTATAATGTCTCTTCACAAATAACACATAATTGCCCTTTCACAATATAATGTGTTTAGATGGCAGGCGCAGAGCTCCATTTGAAGATGACCTAAATGATGAGTGATTAAGGGTAATTTGCACATATTAATAGCAGAAGGTGACACAGTGGTACTAGTCATCTGCTGGGTTTAAAGGAGTGGACAGTCGATTAGCTTTGTGATCAGACATACAAGCCACGTAAAATGACTTCATGTTTGATGTTTTGCAATGGCCATTAGCTGAATGAGGGCACTATGATCCAACTTGGAACTCTGTTTACCCTTTAAAAGTTTATTTTTTGTATTGAACTGTGCGACATTTTATGTAACCTTTTAAAAACATTTTTGAAACAAATACAATAGGGTATAATATAGAAAAGAGTACCCTCCCTAAACATCAAATGATTACCTTACAGTAACTACATGCCTCAGAATGTATGATCTTACAATAATTGTATTCCGTCCTCTAGGAAGACTCCATTATCATCCAAGATGGCACTCCCCTTTGTATTACATGTCGTAGCTCTTCGAGTCAAACTTTATGGAGTTTTTGTCTTGTTGGTATCATCATTGCCTTTTTTGTGCAGGTTGTTAGAGTTCTTGTTAAGTTTGAATGAGGCTCTATTACAACTAGGAGAACTGAATCACACATTTACAAATGTCCTTGATTTGTTTCCGGACCTACAGTTCCACGCTGCAGTGATGCCGAGTCAGGACGCTACAGAGGGATCTCCTGGCACCTGAAGGTTGGCACAGAAGTGTGGCAAGCAGGGAGGAGTAGACTGGAGACTCTGCCCAGTGGTTAGCAGAGGTCTTTGACAACATCCAGAGTCTGGTGAAATAGATGGACAGTCTCTTCAGTCGGATGGCTACACGGAGGTACATCCAGAATTGCTCCCTTCTATGTTCTGTGAAACATGAATTCCACAAGGCCATAACACCGGCAGGTTACACTGTTTACTGAGCCGACCGCAGCACCGTAGAATGCAGAAAAGCCGTTGGGGAGGAACAGCAATCCTCATTGAACAATCTCGGAGCACCGGCAACACGGTAACCTCACCGTCATGTTCTGAAGACGTGGCGTACATTACTCTGAAGTACAGACCATTTTATTTGCCCAGAGGACTACAGTGCATTGTTATGAGTACAGAAGATGTCCCCGACTCAGCTAACGAGGACAGTGTACTCAGATAACTGCATGATATGATCAGCAGACACAAGAACACATACCAAGATACTGCTATTGTTATCATAGCAGACTTTAACCACTGTGATCTCCAGATGAACGTTTGCTAATTCCTTTTTGTTGGTTAACTTTCCCACTATGGGAAGTGGCACTTTGGACAAATGCTACAGCAAGACTACCCAATTTAGCTGCCAAGAGGACGTACACCCAGAAACGTGAGAGCTGCTATCAGGAGTATAACACCAGAAGCTATTGACACTGGCATTTCACTCCATCCTGCAACACACACAAGATAGGAAAGAGGTCTCTGCTGAGCTCACAGTGAGCACAGGAACCCTGCAGGACTGCTCCCTCATCCTCAAACTCTTCTATCTGTACATGACTGAGCCTCCACCCTGGACAGTAATATAATCAGAAAATATGCAGATGATATGACCATTCTTGTCCTCATCAGTAGGGGGAGAGGGGGCCTGGTTAACCAGATCATTGACTATGGGGAGGACAATGATGATGTTTTAACACAGACAAAGCCAAAGAAGTCATTCAGGACTTTAGGACGGCCCCTCCTCTGTAGCCTCTCACCACCAAGGGGACTGAGGTGGAGTGAACTGACAGCTACAAGATGATCAGAACACAAAAACTCATTATGCCCGAAAGTTAAGGTAGAAATAAATAGGAAGAAATAAGAAATCAAGAAATACAAAACAAATTGATTAATACCAAACAAAATATTATAAAGGTGGCAGTAAAGATACAAAATTATTGGCCTATAAATTAAGAAAACAGCAAGCAGATAACACAATTTATAAGATAGAACACCCCAAAACTACGCATATCCATTACCAAACAAAAGAAGTGAAAAACTGCTTCAAAGAATATTACAAACAATTATATTCACAACCTCAGGTCAACAATGACCATAAAATGGAGACACTACTCTCCAACTCTAACAGAAGATCAATGAAAGGCATTGACCGCACAGATAAGGAAAGAAGTTTATTCCGCGATAGTTAGACTGAAAACTGGCAAGTCCCTGGGTGCAGACAGATTGACCACAGAGTGGTATAAGAGTGTGAAGGAGGCTTTGACACCTATCTTAGTAAGAACATTCAGCTGGGTTTTGTCAAAAGGGTAAATTCCAGCTTCATGGAATGAAGCCCTCATTTCAGTTATTCCAAAAAGAGGAAAAGACAAATTAGATTGTGCCAATTACAGACCAATTAGTGTGGTAATTCTAGATAACAAACTGTTTACTTAAATATTAGCAAAAAGACTTGAAAAAATTCTACCAAAAATAATTAATATAAACAGGTTTTTTTCAGTCAAATCAAACGATAATATTACAAGATCTCTACAAATAATTAGGCATATAAATCCAAACAAAATCCGGGCTCTGTTAATAAGTACAGATGCAGAAAAGGCTTTTGATTCGGTGCGATGGAAATTCTTATTTGATGCTATGGAAAAAATTGGTTTTGACTAAGTAATTATCGAGACCCTAAAAGCCCTATATAATAGGCCACCAACAAGACGTAAAATTAATTAAAATTAATAGCTTTGTCATGAGATGGATCCTGCCCTTGCTGAGTGTTACCGTTGCTGTCCTAATATGTTTCTGTTCTTAAAAATATACCTAATAAAAATAAAGAATTGATTTTTCCATTTTCTGATATTGAAATTTTAAGTTCTCATGGTGATATCTATTTGTGAAATGGCAAGTATAAATCACAATGTGCCACAGTTGGACTTCTATAAACTGCTTTCACTGACTAGAGATGCAAGTTTAGTTTGAGGTAAAATGAGCCCTTCCATCCTCCTCTATGGCTGAGGGACAAAGCAAAGCAAAGATGAGTGATGAAATAAGAACTAAGGATTGAGAAAAAGAGAACACAGAATGTGTTTGATTGTCTGAAGGACTTATTCAATACATGGTCCTGATCTGGCCTTCTATCACACTGTGCAAAAACTGCTCAGTGACAGATGGGCGTCATCCAACAGAAATAGAATTTTAATCTGAGGGTACTGCTGCTTTTTCTGTTGCTGCTTTTGCATGTAACTGCTGGAGTCTAAAGACCTAATAGAGTTCAAGTGTGTGTATTGGTGTGGAGCCCCGAATGAGCCTAGCCTCTCTGAATGCTACTAACATTTGAAGAGTTCATTTGCAAAAAACAGATAACTCTGTTTTGATAAATTTTCAGAAAACTTTTTTTTTATTGTTTACTTGAGATAATATCAATCAAACTGAAGTGGAGTGGATTTGACTCAGTAGAAAGATACATGACAAAATAGAGAAAAAATAAATTATTAGTGCTATTATTATTATTTAACCTGGCAATATCCAGATTAATAATTGTGTAGTACTTGATAGTACTCCACAATATCAATCTGGGACCGCTCCATGTAAATCCGTTCGGAGGAAAGAGGCACGGATTGGACAATGCAACAGTATGTCCCGCCTCTGACAGGTTTGTTTTTAGCCAATCGCGGAATCTTCACAACGAGCGGAGCCAATTGGTAGATTAAACTCTTACCAAAACCCGTAGGTAAAAAAAGCACAAACATCTTTACCATCCAGAAATGCGCAAAGCGCCTCTCGTTGTTCTTCCTTCAAAGAAGCGATAGGAGATTCAGCTAAAACTGACTTAATAGCAGCATCTACACGATCGTTGTCCTCCGTTGCCATGTTTGTTTTGATCTACTGTCACTTGGTGTCGTCTTCACACCCGGATATCCCGCCCCACACACGAATACTGCTGCGTGATTGGCCCGTGCCGACTTGGCTCTGTACGAACAGTGAATGCGGGAGCGGTGCAAGATGGTTTCTTGAGAGATTTGTGAACTCACAAATATCGCGAAAAAGCAACTTGCTGGCAAGGTTAATTTTTATTATCTCAAGTAAACAATAAAAAAATTAGTTTTATGAAAATGGAGTTACCTGTTTTTGCAAATGAACTCTTCATTTGTAGTCACAGAGTTTCCAGAGAGCCCAGCTTTATACCAGCATGGAAACACAAGGAACATCACTGACCTACAGCTTCTTAGGCTGCTTCATTTTGCTGCAAAGTATTCGTAATAAGAGTCAGAATTTTAGCTGTTTGGGTAGCGTACTAGCATGCTTCCATCCATCCATTATCCACATCTAATATCTACATCCACTATCCTCACCGCTTAATCCTCATTAGGGTTGTGGAGGGGTTGGAGCCTATTCGAACTGACTGAGGGTGAAGGTAGGGGGCATCCTGGACAGGTCACCAGTCAGGGCTCCACATAGAAACAAGCAAGCACTCTCACATTCACACCTACGGGGAATTTAGAATCACCAATTAATAATTAACCTCAGCATGTTTTTGGACTGTGGGAGGAAGCCGGAATGTGCAAACATGCTTGCAATTACTAATTATCACTAATCGCACAGCACAACTGGAGCTAATGAAAATATTATCGGAGGATGGAGAAATCAGTGCACTCTCCATATAAAAGCAAAAAGTTTGAAAATGACAACCGTGCAAAAAAAAACCCCAAAAGAGATCACACCAAGCCTTACATCACTTCATCATGTGTTTTATGACTTCAAATGTTGAGTCAAACACTAAGTGAACCTCTTGACTCCAAATGCACTCACATGATTCACAGTTTGGATGAATTGCCTGTTATGTGGAGTATTCTTCATATTTAAATATATGTATAGATATATATATATACACATACATACAGATATATTACATTTTTAAAAAAAAAATTTAAATTAACACATACTTGCTTTAAAGGGTGATTCCAATTTTTTTTTGACCTGACAAATTTCTCATAAATGCGGATATTGTGTCTCTTTGGGTTATCTTTGAAATGTCTTCCTTGACCAAAAAAAAACAAACTGTGGAGACAAAGAGAAACTGTGTGCACCCCTCACTGCTATTCAAATACATCAGACACTTGCCTCTGAGTTAGACCCAAAGGAAACACCAATATTATCTTGTGGTTGATACAGAGAAGAAGCCTGCCGATGGATTAAATTACAGTTGGTTGGTAAATCTGCCATACCTGGTCTTCCTGTTCTGGTTTACCTCAGTCTTCTCTTGCTGCTGTCAATACTGACCACTGTGAAGTTCCAAACTGAGTTACAGTGATAGTTATGAATAGATCTCTGCACTGTGCACTATTGACCAGTCTGGATCCATATCTTCAAATAAGGTTTGGTGTCATGTAAAACATTCATCAGAAATTTTCCACATGGGGAAAGGTTATCTCCACAGCATCATGATCTCCAGGTCCTGAAAACATCCCTGGAACCATGTTAAAGCATTAAACAACAAGCTGTCTCAGGACTTGTCAGTTCTTAGGCTATTAACAGCATAACACCCCACACAGGCCTTGAAACAGTTAGCTGATGTGTTGTATTTTTTAAAAAAAGAAGTTGGGGGTTGGTGGCATCGGGGCTCCAGATTCATGTGCTTTCATATCTGTCTCTGCTGTCCTCAGCATCAAATAAGGCCCAGCAGCTGCAGCAGAGTAAAACAGACCTCCGTTCTTTGAAAATTAACAGTTCTTGCTGAGAGAAAAGAGAAAAGCAGGTGCCCAGTGAGCTATTACACCATCATTGGCAAGTCCAGGAAAAGGTGTGTAGAGCGAGGCCAGGAACAGGACAACCTCAGCACGACACAAAGCTATCCATCCATCCATCCATTCTCTATACACCGCTTTATCCTCACTAGGGTCGCGAGGGGGCTGGAGCCTATCTCAGCTGACTCGGGCGAAGGCAGGGGACACCCTGGACAGGTCACTAGTCTGTCGCAGGGCTACATACACAGACAAACAATCACACTCACATTCACACCTACGGGCAATTTAGAGTAATTAATTAACCTCAGCATATTTTTGGACTGTGGGAGGAAGCCGGAGTACCCAGAGAAAACCCACGCATGCACAGGGAGAACATGCAAACTCCATGCAGAAAGATCCCGGGAAGGCCGGAACGCGAACCGGGGATCTTCTAGTTGCAAGGCGAAAGTGCTAAACACTTACTCCACTGTGCAGCCCTGGCACAAAGATATGCATGGCAAAATTTTCAGCTTTCATTCCATTAGAGAACACTCCATTAGAGTGTACTTTATAACACGAATTTGACCTCCTGTATACGTAGATTTTACATATACAAGATTATGTTACAGATATAGTTCACTGCAGTAGAAGATAGATAGATAGATAGATAGATAGATAGATAGATAGATAGATAGATAGATAGATAGATAGATAGATAGATAGATAGATAGATAGATAGATAGATAGATAGATTAAACCTTTATTAATCCCACAGCGGGGAAATGTACAGCAGCAAATAGAACATTTTGAATAAAAAAAGAGTGCAGCACACAATCCACACATTGCATATATATAAATAAAAATATTTTCTTCAGAAGAAGAAAAGAAGCAATATTTACAGCAAAATTTCTATGAAATTGCACAGCATCATTATTTACATTTTTCATTGCACATTTTGTTGGTGGGTGAACTGAACTACTAAGAGCAGGCTTGACTGTAAAATCTGACTGCAGCAGGAAGGAAGGACCTGCGGTATCTCTCCTTTATACACCGTGGATAAAGCAGTCTGTCACTGAAGGAGCTGCCCAGTGATCGTACTGTTTCCTGCAGGGGGTGGGAGCTGTCCTCCATAATAGACAACAGCTTTGTCATCATCCTCCTGTCTCCCACCACCTCCACAGGATCAAGGGGGCAGCCCAGGACAGATCTGGCTTTCTTTACCAGTTTGTTTGTCTCTTCCTGTCTGCAGCCGTGATGCTGCTGCTCCAGCAGACCACTCCAAAAGTAAGAAAGAATGCTAAATAAAATGTTGTATGGATAATAAGTAACTGCATTAGACATAATTTGGAGATGTACAAGAATGCAATCTGCCAATACCTAATACATGTTAGATAACAGCTATTGCTATTACGACAAACAGACCCAGTTGTTTTGTGATTTTAATATGATACGATAATGGAAAAATCCAGTTTTATTCCCCGTGCACCTGCAACCTGGAGCAATTTGCAAAACAATCATCTTTTAATCTTTGAGAAACTCTTTGGAAAACGTATTTGTTTTCAAAACATAAAAGCAATGTGAATGCTGTCGTAATTAAATTCTTCAGGTTCAATCTCAAGTAAGATGTCATAAAAAAAATTTAAAAAATGCTAAAATTAAATTAAAGAGCCATTTTTTTTGCTAAGCTTTCTATTTTGGATAATAAACTGAGGTAACATGAGGGCTTCTTGTAACATTTCAGCCTTAAATTTCATGTTTATCAGCACTGTTGTATAAAGGTTGCAGTGTTCACTTTGGGATATTTTGAGAGCAGTTGTTTCTGTAGATCCAACCATGGTGTTACAGTGCAAATGCAAAAGAAACAAAAACAAACACAGTATACATGTGTTGTTGGTTTTTGAATTTTATCTCTTGATTTCTATTCTGCCCCCTGAATTCTGACATTCTACATTTTATTTTTGTTTACAGTAGACTTTTTATTTTCTGTAAGGTCCGAAAGTACCGATGCAAAGGTACAGAGAAAATACGTCAGTGTTGTTGAAGTAAACTGCTGCATTCCTGATTCATTCTTGTTGCAATATATCACAATAATGTAGAACACGCAAAGTGAAAAGATCTTATTTTATAATAAAATACTGATTTATCTCAAAAGAAATCATTCAAACTTGAAAGATTACAATTTATTTCATGTAATGCGCTCTGTTGTTAGTATTTTGTAGTTCAGCGTGCTCAGAGTGACAGTGTTTGCTTCCAAAGTGAGACTACTTTCAAGTGTTGTGGTTGAATGAGCTTATTTTGAAACATGAATGAAGTGTTTTGTTGGCGAGAAACGGTTTTGGGGATGAGATTAACTGTTTAGCTGAGATGCATGATGGAAATGCAAATAAGAGTTTTGAACATGTGACTTCAGTTTGGACCAATGCTTGTTAGCAACTGAAAAAAACTGTCATAGGCCAGATTAAAATTTTGAGGGGCAGCTGTTCAGTATGCATCTAATTCCGAGGATAATGACCGACATGCAAATGCGTAGCAATGTTATTCTCATTTCCTTTGCTTTTGTTTGTTCTTTATCCATCCTCGCTTTCACCTTTTCTGCCCACCTTGTTCTCGTGTCCTTCCTTTGTCATGTGGTCCTTTCGCTCTTATTTGACATCCTACTTTCCCCCTTTTTTTCTCCTTGTATCATGTCTCACTGTGTCTGTGCTCCATCATTGTAAAGTGCTCTCACTCTGTAATGCCTACCATCATGCCTGGTACCCGAGACCATCATTACAAGGCATAACAGTAAATCCTCAGGGGGAGCAGTCTGGCTCATTGCCGAGAAGGCCCCTCCACAGGTCAGGGTGTGATGTGTGCTTTACAGCATTAAGGTGGAGAGTGTTACAGAATGAAATGATTTTGTTCATCTAAGCATTAGTTCACCTGTTACTAAGTGCTTAGTTTGACAGCACACAGAAGACAGACAGAATGCTTTTGCTGTTTTCCTCCTTAATTAAAAAAAAAAAAGAATTTCATTAGTGTGTTTCTCTTTTTCGGGGCTTCTAATGGGTTCTAATAACCTGCAAATGTAATTATGACAAAATTCATGAAACAAATCAACATTAGTGTTACTAAAGGCTGTTATGAGCTCTGAGAGAATTTGATCCACTGTAAACCTTCTGCGTAAGCTGAATGCACAGCTGTATGTTCACTACATTAACATTTGACCTCTGCTGGAAGTTTTCATTTCTGCTTCTTAGGTTCATAACAACAGAAGGAATACACACTTGCTGAGGACTTATTTTTTAATGTGACGGTGTAGCAAGCACGGTACCAGACCAAATGTACCCAAAGAGCTGAAGATAATGTAAAATGACTGGGTATGAAGGGACCATCATCCCTGGCTGTGATAAGAACAGACCAGAGTTGTTCATGTGATAAAGACTCCAGTAGGATTTTAAACAGCCCATGCTATGCTCACCTAGAAGTTTGTAGTTTTACAAAAGTCTAGAACAATAGGTTCACGTCCTTTCATGCCTTATTTTTCTCAGACTGTACCGGGCTGACCACCCTTGCAGGCGTTATGCAGTTGTATCACATAACAAGGTAATGAAAGAAAAGCCTGGACTTCAGAGGAGGTGTTTTAGGCAGTGAAGGAGCAGTGTTAAGAGCAATTCCCTCAGGTGTGGACTTTGGGCATAATATGGACTCACACACAGAGACATACACATTATTTAGTCCATGATGTGTAAAAGCTGATTTTAAATTAATGTAAAATTTCTTTCCAGAAATCTTCCAGCCACTCCGACTACCAAGACAATCTTCATGTTACTGTAATACTGAACCATGACAGACATTTTACACATCACTCTTTCTCTTTTCTCACATTTCAGCTCTCAGTTGCATAATGCAAAAAATAAAAATTAAAAAAAAATCTTGTATTACCTGTATCCATCTAAACAATCTCTCTGCTGCAACAGCAACATAACCTTCAGCAAAAGTTGATTATGCTTATTGGGCCTCTGCTAGGATCCAAAGAAGCTCTGCGTGATCATTTCAAATGCTTGGTAATTGCATGTGAACGTCTTTCATTTGTTTGCTTCACAGAGATGTGCCTAAGGACTGATATAACTGAATGTTATCAAAATTTTGTATCTAGACTAGATTACCTTCCAATGTGGTCTCTAGGCTTCATCAACAGGTTTACTGCATTCTCACTGATAAAAGATTGTTTAATTTCCCTGTTTTAGTCTGTAACTTGTACCACAATATAATCAGGTTCATTTTGATGGTGTTTTTTTTTTTGTCTTGGTAAAGAAAAGCAAAGTAGTTCTTGTGTATTTCACTTAGACAGCATGTACAAAGTATGCAAATTAAAATCCCAGGAGGAATCATCTCACAGTTATTTAGAAGACAGCCTAATCAAACAGGACTTACAGTTATTCTAAATGGTCTGTCCTGTTGACAGAAGCCCCCTGGAATCTTTTGGACCATCCCAGGATGGTATCTGTTGGCTCCTCACATGACAAGATTGCTAGAATTTGAATATAGACAATGGAATCAACTACACTTAGATCAGATCAGATTACAGAAAGTACTTACATGTTACACACTATAGCTTGGTCAGTGCACCAGTTTTTACTCATCATATTTAATTCACCTTCAGTGCAATTCATTTTATTTACAGTGCCTTGTGAAAGTATTCGGCCCCCTTGAACTTTTCAACCTTTCGCCACATTTCAGGCTTCAAACATAAAAATATAAAATTCTAATTTTTTGTCAAGAATCAACAACAAGTGGGACACAATCGTGAAGTGGAACGAAATTTATTGGATATTTTAAACTTTTTTAACAAATAAAAACCTGAAAAGTGGGGCGTGCAATATTATTCGGCCCCCTTGCATTAATACTTTGTAGCGCCACCTTTTGCTGCAATTACAGCTGCAAGTCGCTTGGGGTATGTCTCTATCAGTTTTGCACATGGAGAGACTGAAATTCTTGCCCATTCTTCCTTGCAAAACAGCTCGAGCTCAGTGAGGTTGGATGGAGAGCGTTTGTGAACAGCAGTCTTCAGCTCTGCCCACAGATTCTCCATTGGATTCAGGTCTGGACTTTGACTTGGCCATTCTAACACCTGGATACGTTTATTTGTGAACCATTCCATTGTAGATTTGGCTTTATGTTTTGGATCATTGTCCTGTTGGAAGATAAATCTCCGTCCCAGTCTCAGGTCTTTTGCAGACTCCAACAGGTTTTCTTCCAGAATGCTCCTGTATTTGGCTCCATTCATCTTCCCATCAATTTTAACCATCTTCCCTGTCCCTGCTGAAGAAAAGCAGGCCCAAACCATGAGGCTGCCACCACCATGTTTGACAGTGGGGATGGTGTGTTCAGGGTGATGAGCTGTGTTGCTTTTACGCCAAACATATCGTTTTGTATTGTGGCCAAAAAGTTTGATTTTGGTTTCATCTGACCAGAGCACCTTCTTCCACATGTTTGGTGTGTCTCCCAGGTGGCTTGTGGCAAACTTTAAACGAGACTTTTTATGGATGTCTTTGAGAAATGGCTTTCTTCTTGCCACTCTTCCACAAAGGCCAGATTTGTGCAGTGTACGACTGATTGTTGTCCTATGGACAGACTCTCCCACCTCAGCTGTAGATCTCTGCAGTTCATCCAGAGTGATCATGGGCCTCTTGGCTGCATCTCTGATCAGTCTTCTCTTTGTTCGAGGTGAAAGTTTAGAGGGACGGCCGGGTCTTGGTAGATTTGCAGTGGTCTGATACTCCTTCCATTTCAATATGATTGCTTGCACAGCGCTCCTTGAGATGTTTAAAGCTTGGGAAATCTTTTTGTATCCAAATCCGGCTTTAAACTTCTTCACAACAGTATCTGGGACCTGCCTGGTGTGTTCCTTGGTCTTCATGATGCTCTCTGCACTTTAAACAGAACCCTGAGACTATCACAGAGCAGGTGCATTTATACGGAGACTTGATTACACACAGGTGGATTCTATTTATCATCATCAGTCATTTAGGACAACATTGGATCATTCAGAGATCCTCACTGAACTTCTGGAGTGAGTTTGCTGCACTGAAAGTAAAGGGGCCGAATAATATTGCACACCCCACTTTTCAGTTTTTTATTTGTTAAAAAAGTTTAAAATATCCAATAAATTTCATTCCACTTCACGATTCTGTCCCACTTGTTGTTGATTCTTGACAAAAAATTAGAATTTTATATCTTTATGTTTGAAGCCTGAAATGTGGCGAAAGGTTGAAAAGTTCAAGGGGGCCGAATACTTTCACAAGGCACTGTATATAGCGTGAATTCACAACATACAGTATGTCATCTTACAGTGCCTAGCATAATAAGGCACAGACCTTACGAATTATAAACAGAGAGCAGAGAACTCAGTTGGCAACAGTGACCAATTTATTTATTAGTATCATTTTAAGAACAGTTCCCAACTCAAGATTAAACAGACTTTACAACTCCTGCATAACACATTTCATTCTGCAAACACTTTTTCTTTTTTTGCCTTCATGAGGTCAGGGCCGGAGAAGTTTTCATCACTTTATCTAGAGTTTGATTTTTTAAATGACCAGTGGGACTTACAACAAATCTTACACTGTTCACTGGAAACAAACTTTTAGATCTGTACTCTGAAGCATCAGGAAGTTCATGATTAGCAGGGACCAGTTTGGTGTTTGTTGCAGGACTGATACATACCTCTATCCTGACTGTGAAGGAAAAGGAGGTTGTGCCAAAATTAAATCACAATACAACTTCACCTAAAGCTGTTAAGTTGAAGGATTTCTAATGTTATTGAATTTTCTGTGACTCTGAAGAATGATGTATGTCCTAAATGCTATTCCTTCTCTTTGTTTCTCTCTGATGGGAGACAGATTTTAATTGTGTTACAGTCCCTTTTCCTTTTTCTTATTTTGAGTCTGAGTTACACAAAGATATTGTACAAAATAAGTGGAGCACAGTCCCATTAATGGAGCTTCCTTTCATCTGTGTTGTGGTCTGTCTGTCTTACATGAGAGTGAGTGCACTACAATAGGTAGGTTTTCAAAAAACTTGAAGGAGCCACTGTTTCCACACCGTAGTAATATGGTACCATAACTACAGTGCCAACCAAGTGTGCATCTCCAGACACACTCCAATTGAAGTGACACGTCATACAAAGACGACAGGGTAAAGGGTCACAGTCTGTTCGTGACACGTGCACTGTGAGATATTATTTTTCTCAATGTACAAAGTAAAGAAAACAACAAAAACAGCAGAAATTGCCAACAAAAAGTCATATTTTTGGGGGGCACAGTGTTGGCTGGTAGCTGATGGTATTTTATTTCATCTTTATGCCGGGTTACTAGCACACAGTGTCAGTGAGAAACCTGTCCATAGCAATTTTGATTTTCTGTATCAGAGTTTGTTTAATGTGCAGTTTTAAACAAATACAAACGTAGGAATTTATGACTGAACTCCAACACTAACATCTAGAAATTACCATGGTATAATACATAAATAAATAAACATATGGGCAGTGATCAGCTTTTCATTCCTTATTAAACTTTAATGTAAAGGCAGAATACGCAAAAGAACTTCTTCCAGGGATTGGCAGCTGTTTCATAAAACAGATACAGCAGCATTTTTCAGAACACTTGGAAACATGATGCACTCTCCTCCAGTGACCTCTTTATCTTTATCATATAATTGGTAGGAGTTGTTAAGTTTCTTCTGTATGTAAAAGTGTTTTTTTCTGCATTCCACTCGGCTTTTAGCTACAACTAGCTGGGCCAATGCAGTCTTGTACAACAGCCTTTCAACAAATACCACCTTCAGGTGTGAAGGTCAAGCTAGCATAAATATTACAAAAATGGAAAAAAAAATAATTACAACCTGAGTGAATAGGGTAAAAAGAAATCAACAGATGAACAGACATCCCCATTAAATTCCACAGTTAAAAGATTACATAGCTTTTTTTTGTATTACAAATCCTGAAATTTATATTTAAAATGACAAATGATCTCATCTCATTAAAAGGTCAGAATTAGCATACATGCCTAGAACAGATATCTGAATACTGAAAAAGTCTAAATTCTAGTTCATTGCATTGACATGGAAAAAACATCTACAACTAGACAAATTATTTATGGAGTTGTATGTGTGTTGTAGAAAATATTTTAACAGATATTTAGGTGAAGGTTCCACCATCCATTTAGTATTTACAGTGTATGGGGATATTTGATCACATACAGTACACAGCGCCCTCCATAATTATTGGCAACCCTGGTTAAGATGTGTAGAAAACCTTAAAATAAATTCAATTATTATTGCAGAAGCATACTCTCAAACTGAAAATTGTTGAAAAATGTATTATAGGAGAAGACTGGGTGCTATTTTTTTTTTTTTGGCAAAAGGGGCTTGTACAAAGTATTAACATCAGGGGTGCTAATACAGTAATTGTGGCACACATGATTTGATGTGAATTATTTCTTAATGTGTGATTTTTTTCCCTCCTGAACAAATGCACTTGAATTAAAAGTTGGATTTTCCTCTTTTTTTCCCATTGTGGTCCTATATTATTTAGAAAAAATGAATTTATTAGAAGCTAAAGAACACATCTTAACCAGGGGTGTTAATAATTACAGCGCAAATGCTTGGTAGATTGTTCCCTGCTGGTTTGGAATAATTATTTAAGTTGAATTAAATAGTGGACAGGATGTGTAACTCGGGTATGCCAACTTTGCTCTGGCCTGTTTTGTTCCAGCTGTAGTCCAGGTTTTACTACTGTTCATGCTGAATAAAATCAGCACCAAAACCACCAAAAAACAAAATGAAGGTAATCCCAACAAATCCTCAACCCTACAGTCGGTGCTGACCACCGATAGTAAGACCTTCTGGTGACCATCTGCTCCTTCAGAAACCTCCAGCAATAAGGCCGTTACACTCGCATATGAGATTAGGGCAGAAAAATAGCGCAGACACGCTCCCCCTTTAAATTCAATATTCCGGTCTCCTAGGGTGACAAAGAAAAATGTGATTATGTGATCTTATTGGATTTCATCCTGTGTGGTGTTCGTGACCTGCCCTGCAGTGTGCGTTGTAGGGGCGGGTGCTGACGGCAGCAGCGCGGCGGACTCAGATAAAAGGTGGACGAGTCCTCATTTCCTCCCAATGCGCTGCTCCACCCGATACCTGTGCTGCTAAACCAGGCTGAAGTAAGAGTCACGGCAAAGGTACGCTGCTTTTCAGTGCTCTCATTGTAATATCTGACCTGAGACATGATGTTACTTACATTATCAATGTCATTTCTGCTCTTTTTTATTCTATTCTCAGGGCGCAATAAGTTTCCTAGAAGTTAGGTCCTCCTAGTTTGGATGGTAGAAGTTCTTTCCTCTGGCTCGCGGTGTTCTTCCTGAGCACAAATGTCTGTTCAGGTTCTCTTCTCCTCTGTCTGTCCTATAGATGCAGAGGTGCTTCGGGATTTTCTGCGTGTCGCTCATCTTTTGTGCGACCCTCTCTGAGAGCATCGGGCTGGTCATCGCGGTAAGCTGTGGCTCTTATCACGTCAGGTGCATTTCCAACCAGGTTTGAAGTCCCTGAAAGATGTAGCACAAGAATAAAAAAAAAAAGTCATGTGGAACAGCAACGTAAAAATGTCAGATGGACTAGATATAATGATATTAACGTGGGATAAGTGTCACATTTAGCCTGCTATTTAGGATGCATTTGGCAAGAGAGAGGCAGTAACACAAAGAGGATATAAATATCACAACGTTGTCGCATATAGCATACCGTAAGTGTGCCGTGCACGTTGGTGCTTTGGTCAAAACAGTAAAACTATGATATTGCTTAGTACACCGTAAAAAACAGAATAGTTGAGAAAACTCAAAATTTCAAGGCAACCTTTAGCAGTAAATTTTTTTTGAATTGTCTCAATGATTTGCTAGTTAATTGTCCTAAGTCATATTTCATCATTGTACCAGTTACATTTACATTGTTCTGTGAATAGTCACTACTATTAATTCTTCATTTAGCTAATGTAAATTTGTTTTTTAGCTGAATAGTGTGATTCATAGAACTACCACAAGAACTAAGCAAACCTATGATTTTTCTTAGGTACTTTATCGGCCTTTATTGAAAGACAAAACAGTATGGAGAAGACCTGGTAGCAAAGGACCACTAGCGAGTTTCAAACCCATGACGTATTGCTCCTGTTTATAAGTCGACCACTTAACCTGCAGAGCTGCAGGGGATGGTATTTTAACTGTAGGTCAAGGGAAAGAAAGGATTAGGACTTGCCCCTGCTGTGTATTCTGTTGTACCAACAACAAATTACATTTTCAGCTTATTCACAATTACAAATTTAGACATAATGAGGTAGACGCGATTAGTCTGATGTGTATTTTCATGTGAAGTATAGCTATTTTAATTTTCATGTTCAAACAAATCAGAATACCAACTCTGCTGAACAGACTGTAGTTATCTTTTATTCAGTGATGTTATGGGAGCTGCTAGATGTTTCCTCCTGACAAACTGCAGAGATCCTACTTCGCAGCTTTATACAGTAACACCAGAGCTTCCTCATTTTTTTTTAATTTTATTGATGCTGAATAGTGCAAAGATATGAGGAGAAGAACACAACAAACCCCATCCAAAGCATCAGAAGTATCTTTGTCAGGGAGTATAGCTAGCATGGGAGTGCAGCTAATATAGTAACAGAATGTGTGTGGAAAAGTGCCTGTGTGTCTGTTGTATGCAAATAATAATAATTTAAAGAAGATCAAGTGTAGTGCTGGTGGGTAGAGAACAAGAAAATAACAAATAAGTCCATAAAATGTGGGAAAGACAGAGAATTGATTGTATCAATATTTCATGTAGTCATTCTTTCATCTATAGAATTCAAATGTGCAAATACTGCATCAGTATATTTTGTATTTTAAGAGATTTAAAGCCTACTTGAAGGAGGAATAGAGATATTTAAAAAAATCATTAAAACGACTAACATCTGTGTCCGACCCTGCAGGCGAAGGAGAAGCGTGGCTGGACTCTGAACAGTGCTGGCTACCTGTTAGGTCCCCGTGAGTACTAAGTGCACACACATGCACATGCTCGCAAACACACACACACACACACAGCAATTACGGTAGTAGCTTTGTCATTGCAAATTTTGCATGTTGCACGTGTAATATGGTTTACAGAAGAGATGGTCGAGCACATCTTCTGTGAATCCCCACTGTCGTGTTTCTTTGTCCATATCCACTGTCCCCACTGTGTCAGCTAATTTAGTGTAATTTAAAGATTGCCTCATTACCATGAAAAGACACAATAGGTGAACACTGGGTATCCAGATGCATATGTATTTACAGGTGTGTGTGTGTGTGTTCTTACAAATTTGTGGGGTCCGAGTCAGTGTAGAACAGGAAGACTGGAAATGTTGTTCCTTCTTTTGTGTGTGTGTACGTGTGTGTGTGGGAGAGAGAGAGAGAGAGAGAGAGAGAGAGGGAGAGAGAGAGAGAGAGAGAGAGAGAGAGAGAGAGAAAGAAACCCAGGTAAAGGTTGCTCCTGCCTCATCCTGTGTTTCAGGTCGTATTGATCACCTAATTCAGATAAAGGATTCTCCCAGTGCCAGAAGCAGAGACGAGCTGGTCACTCAATGTAAGATAGAAACATACGGCTGCTGCAGGGCCTTGGTGTCAGGCCAGGAATTGCTCTGTCCAAACATCCCACCTTTTAGCTGCTTCTGTCAGGAGGACATCTGTCATCCTACTGCTGTCTGCGCTTACGCATCCCAACATTGCCTTTATGTTCTGCTCTGTAAGCAACGGATGTCAGGTTCTCATGAGTCTGTTTGGAAAGGAAAAATGTGGCATTTAGCATTTTTGAGTCAAAGTGGGATTACATTGTGTTTGCATCATGTTGACAGAATGGGAAGCAAAGGAAAACCTCTCACAACACCATCTTCTGAGCACTACCGTGTCATTCCAAAATGGCTACACTCATCGTCACTCCATCGGTCACAAGTGAAAGGAAGCAGTCCTTTCTACTTGCAGGGTGGGGCTTTCTGGATTCATCTTCTTCATCAGAATCAGTTTCCAGCTCAAACATGAAAGTCTAAATTACTCCAAAATTATCCCCTTGACGCCTGAATTTATTTACAATTTAAAGCGTTTTTGCTTTCCAGGTCATGCTAAAATAAGTGGAGATTGTTAATTTGTCTATTACACATAGCACACATATATAATAATAATAATAATAATAATAACAGATCTATAATAATTAGGTCTCACTCCGACTGGTCCTACGAGAAAGCAGTGCTTGCAAAAGGTTCAGAGCTACGTACTGAATATGCACAAGCTGGCTTTGGGGGAATGGATAAGCTATCTAGGCTGCAGTCTGACTGAAAGTGGTGTGTTGCAAATTTGTGACATTAGACATCAAGGGGTTATAAGTTGCTATTGTATAGAGTTAGCCTAGCCGCGCTAGACAACCCACGGCAACGAATTTAATTCTCTGCCAGGGTGGGTCTAGTTACCCTCCATAAGGCTCGAGGCTGGATTCTCCTAAAACTGGCCGGACCAATCACCATGAAGTGTAGAGTCAGAAGGCGGGCGTAACTAAGTGACGACAGAGGCGTGACGATTCTGACAGAAACAACCGGCGCACAATAAACGGTTATCTTTCGACTCGGCTTTGGCCACAGCCCTTAAAGATTTGAAGCTAAAATTCAACTTGAAAGATAAACAAAGGACGGCACTGAAGTGTTTCATTGAGAAGAAAGACGTATTTGGACTTATGCTGACGGGATATGGCAAATCCTTAATATACCACTTGGCTCCGCTGGTTGGGAAGCTAATGGGACTTAGCCACAATCCGGCGCTCTAGGAACTACGTCAGCCTATTCGTTGCGCTGATTGGTTGTATACCTACCCAATTGCTGCAGAGTGATTTGATAGACAACCTTTTAGCCCGCCTCCCTCCCTGTTGAGCGTGCCTAGACCCTTGCGTCTTCAGAACATCGGTCTAGCGTGGCTAGGCTAGTGTAGAGTAGCATTACAGCATTTGAGCAGACTTGTAGCTGAGCTGCTGCTCTTCTCGAGTCAGTTTGTACCGCCTCAACTCCTTTCCTCAATTCATCTCTTCACATCTTACTTCCTCCCACCAGAGATGCAAGCAGAGGCAGCAAGAAACAGACACAAGTTGAACCATCAAGTGATGAACAAAATGAGACATCACTGCTTTTGAGCCATTGTTTAAAAGTAACGTAAATTAACTGATGTGTGGCACAGCTGCGTCATCTTCCCTGCAAAGGATACAGTGAGGATACACCTGAGCATCCTCACTCAACCTCCTTTGCTCTTGAGACGTATTCTGAGAATTAAGACATCCTTCAAGATTGAGGCACAAAAAACAGAAATGATGATACACTTCTGGTATGCCCAAGCTGCGACAAGTGGTGGGAGGTAGGGTAGTCCAAGGTAGGAACTTCACAGATCCACACATTTTAAGAGGTTGCAGTGTAGAATATGTCGAAGCCATTTTAAAGCAGGAAGAGATCATTTTCAGGGAAAAAGCTTCGAAATACGAAACTGAGGAGTTTATAGGGGTTTTAGTAATACCTTGAAATCGACAATTAATACAGCATTTAATTTAACTGTCAGTGAAGGTTACTTTGCAGCCAACTGACAGTTTCTTGAGACTTTTTTCCTGTTTTTGCCAAGCGGGAAGCTTTACCAAAACCTTAGAAATTCCAGCATCATGATTGCATTAGCATTTTTGGTTTGGTGGATTGTAATCATACATACAATATGACATTAGCATTGTATTCTAAATCAACTTGTGACTGTAAAGAAAATACAACAAAGCCATATTAGTAGTCTGTCTCACTGTTTCAGACTGTAGTGCATCTCTAGATGGGACATGCAGAGATTAGCCTGTGGCAACGTCAAAAGTTGATAGTTCAGTCAAATATATATGTATATATATATGTATATATATATATATATATATATATATATATATATATATATAAATTGTTAGATTTTGCCAAATTTCAGAGTTTAAATTTTCACAGTGATTTCCATAATACATCGCTAATTCATATAGCAATACAGATACTAGGAGTATCAGTTTTTGATATTAAATCTATGGAGTTATCACTAACTAAAATATATACTTTAGAATTTAAAGAAATTGTATGACTAGGCATAGCACTGCTTGACATAATACACACTTTTGAAAGTAAAAATTATCTCTGTAAAGACCAGAAAACTAAGAACACTACAGAGAAAATAGGAGCAGTTTATACTATACAAAACTATTAAAATGCATTTTTTTTGGGTCATGCTAATGTCATAGTTATCTGGACTTTTAATTTCACAGTTCAACAAACACACGGAAAGAACAGGGGGTTCTAGTGGTCAAGCACTACTTTAGTTAACAAAGCCCCCACAGTGAGGCAAACAATTGTGGCCACTTAACATCCTTCCACTTCTGTCACATGTAATGACCACTCATAGAGTAAAGTGCTGTGCTGAGTGTGTGAACTTAACAGATAAAACATATAACTAAAAAACAAAAAAAAAGGAGAGTAATGCTAAAATGTGTGCAAAATGGTGTAAAGTAGATTTTTCTTTTTAGAAGTGCAGTGAATGTACACTTTCATGAACTAATTAGGAGAAAACATACAGAGATCGGAAAGGTTTGCGTGAGCCAGACATTTAACCTGCTGCTTTATTATTACTCTCATTAGCAATGTTGGTACACATTTTGTCATGTAATCACCAAAGTATTTATTTATTACATTAAGCTACATTGAAATAGTCACTATTCATATTAAAATAGCATTTTATTTAAAAAATGTTTGATTTGACAGGGGTATACGGGTTTTTCAGGTTATCAGGAACCTGTCAAAGCAGAGGCATCTGTGATTAAAACACAGAAAATTGGTGTTTGTAGCCTTTTTAGCTATTGGTGAATTCATACAATGAAGACTTTGAACTCTGACAGTGCCATCTTACTGTGATCTGTAGGCCCATGAAAACTCCATGACTACGCAAATCTCTTTGCTTGCCATCTTTTTTTCTGTTCATTTTTATTATCATTATTCCGGTGCAGTTCCTCGTAAGTTGAAACTGCAGTCCATCCTATTTGTGCTTTTTATTATTATTATTATTTTTTAATTCTGTTGACCACATCTCTGCTGTACTGCAATTCCATGAGCCAAGCCCTGCAGGTGGTCCGTACAAGTTTGGAAATTGAACCAAACAATTACAAACCAAATACCATGCTGAAATATCAAAGTGGAAACAATGTCCTTTAGCTCTTCTTATGACAATGAGGAGGAGGTGTGCATTGTGTATGTATGTGTGTCAAATGTATGAAGCTTCTACAACAGCATGTCAATTCAGCACACAACACTAAACGCTTGGTAAAGTCAAATGATTTTATTTTGTTTATATTTTGTCCAGAAATATTTTCCATTTCCGCAAAGAGATTAAAAAATAACTGCTGCAGCTGAAATCTGAAAGTTCAACTCACAAAAACCTCAGTGTCACTCTTTTATCGAGTTATATTAATTGTTGAATGTCAACTGAAGTGAGTTTAAGGTTGCAATCACTTTAATCAAATACTCAATTAATCCATCTGCTGTTTGTATAACTGTATCGACTGTGCTCACTCCTCATTATCCAGATGGAATAGATGGACACAGGACACTAGGAGACAAGCCGGGTCTGGCTGGCAAGAGGGACATGGGTCAGGAGGAGGACTTCAGAACAGGTTTGTCTTTCTCTTCCACAGAAACAAGATGATCTTATGTCTACTGTAGAAGATGCAGTCTAGTTGATGTTTAGCAGCTTGACACAACAAACTGCAAACAGTGAGCTGAGGAAACAGTGTGTGTTTTGGAGCATTCTAAAACACTTGAAAAGCTCAAGAAATGTGCGTTTTGAAAAGAATTCTGTCTTTGTAGTGCATCTTGGCAACAACTCAGAATAACCATGGAAATAAAGACATAAATAAAAATAAATAGAAGTTCCTCTACTGCCTTTGAGTGTTTCAAGCAAAGTAAAGTTAAAAAGGTAGTTTTCAGTGGGTCCGGAAGTTGTAAAAAAATCATTAAACTCAATAACAACATTAGTGAATTTAAAGTATCAAATTCAGTTCAACGCTTTTTGAAATTATAATTTTAACATTTAAAAACATTTAGTAACACTACCTGTCATCAAGTCTGATATGCTCTGCTTGTTTTTTTATGGTCCTAGCAATTTGAAACAAGAAAGGCACTTAGAGAGCACATTACTCTGCCAAGGCTGCTCAGTCCTATTATGATTTCTGACTGATAAGTCCCGATAAGTCTGCAGTGATGGATTTGTAGTAGGATCGTGATCACATGATCATCAGCAGGCAGCTGATATAGTGTTCATTTGTTAGCATAGCTACAGCTGCTATCTCACAATGACACAGAAATCTTTAGCAAATCCGTGGATCCAGACTATAAGCCGCATCACTGCCAATATTTAATGAAGTGGTCCCAGTCTCTTTTTTTCCTTTCCCTTCCGTTGGTTGGGAAGCTAACGGGACTTAGCCACAATCCGCCGGTGCTCTAGGAACTACGTCAGCCTATTTGTTGCGCTGATTGGTTGTATACCTACCCAATTGCTGCAGAGGGATTTGATAGACAACCTTTTAGCCCGCCTCCCTCCCTGTCGAGCTTCCCTAGACCCTTGTGCCGTCAGAAACATGGGTGTAGCGTGGCTAGGCTAGCTGTCACCTGCACTGTCACTTGAAAGGTGATGGACACACAGTTCAGTTCAGGAGTACATGTCGTCACCCTATTCAGAGTGAATGATGGCCAGATTGCTGAAGTCTGAAATGTGAAGGTGTGATTCTTGTCTTACAGCATCCTTTTGGCATTCTAACAGTAGCTGGAATGACTTCATGTCTCATTCTGATTAAACTTTGGTCATTTAATTTTTTTCCCAGAATGCTGCTTTATTTACTTTCTATTGTTCATTTTTAGTTCGGCTTACTCACATCTCTTTAAAGGGCTCGGTAAAGGTTCTACTACTGTCAATATACCTTGGTATTCATTTCCTGATATGTTATCACTGCAGCTCCTGACAATCATGTAGTGTGCTACCAACTTTAAAGGACTCAGTAAAAGTCTGGTCTTTGTTGCTGTGCCTCCACAGGTGCCCTGAGAATAGCAGATGAAGACATCATTCACACTGTCATGGACTTCTTGTCATACCTCAAACTTAAAGGTATGCTTCTCATTTATTTTCCAACTAATTTGAAATTGAGGACTGGTCATATGTCTGAGCACTTGTTCACCACCAAAAAGTCTACCACAGAACAGATTTGCATTCAAAAATTACAGTAATATCAAACTCTTAAAAAAACACCAATCAGATGGGGATGGTGTCGAAATAATAGTCATACCTTGCATGACATTTGAAACTGAAAAACTGTTAATGTATAATTACAGAACTTTTCTCAGATTTGCATGACGCCCAATAATGCAGCATTCCTTCCATATTGGTTAAACATATATATATATATTTAAAGAATCATAGAAACTCAAACAGAAAACAAACTACAGAAAAAGGAACAAACCGATTGTCTGACAAAGACATGGGAAATTGGTGAGCTGGAATAAAGCACCTGGAAGATATAAAACCTGTAGCTCTGGGGTCTCCTGGTGTCACAGTCGGCAAGATTAATACACAAAAATACCTCTGTTTGGCCAAATCTGACTATGTTTGATATAAAGCAATACACTTAACAGAAAAGCTTTCAGCAATAGAGACCAAAATTCCTGTCATAATGGGAAAGTATGATGAACTGTACTAACAATTTTGGTATTCTTAGAGTCTTACTGGCAATGTTATGGGTTTAGCCGACCCTCTGAACCCTCAGCAGTTTCTGGCTTTTTTTCTGTCACATTTCTACTCATTGTGAGCTCATTCTTCATGGACATATAAAGTCCTCTACCTTTATGGAAACAGCATAACTATGACTAAAAGTAGAGAGAACTAAGAAATGTATTTTGTGCAGTATGAACACCATGATTTAGTGAAAAACAGGAATCATTATTCAACAATCAACAAGTGCACCATTTGTTCCAAACTCCCACAGGAGTTATCAATAATGGAAAAAAAGATGGTTCTACATATTGTTAAAATTTTACTTATTGATTTTTAAATTAGTTTCCATTTGTCTTCTCTCTATTCTGTGTAAGCACAGCCTGCAATTTAATCAAAAAGTCCCGAAATTCTTTCATGGTACTGTGTCATGGTTTCACAGTTTTTAGTAATTTTTAAAACTTGAACAATGAAGTCCATCCATTTTCTACACACCGCTTTATCCTCACTAGGGTCGCGGGGGGTTCTGGAGCTTATCCCAGCTGACTCGGGCGAAGACAGGGGACACCCTGGACAGGTCACCAGTCTGTCACAGAGCTACATATACAGACAAACAATCACACTCACATTCACACCTACAGGCAATTTAGAGTAAACAATTAACCTCAGCATATTTTTGGACTGTGGGAGGAAGCCGGAGTGCCCGGAGAAAACCCACGCATGCACAGGGAGAACATGCAAACTCCATGCAGAAAGATCCCAGGCTCAGACTGGGGCCTTCTTGCTACAAGGCGAAAATGCTAACCACTAATCCACTGTGCAGTCCTGAACAAGTGACTGTGATAAAATATCATACTTTCAGGCTTACATTTGGTTACATTTCCTGATAGTATGGCATGTCACAGATGAGTAGCTCCAGGCCTAATGAAAAGCTGAACATAAATAGTCATTTTGAGTCGAAAAAAAAACAAAAAACAACAACAAATGGGATGCCTTTCAAACCCACTGGGGTTCTGAGAGAGAATGAATATGCAAAATTATTATTTGTTTTTGAATTGCAAGATTTACTTTATAATATAATATAATATAACATTGACTGCATAGTGTCTCGGTGGTTAGCACCCTTGCCTTGCAGTTAGAAGATCCCCAGTTTGTGTCTCTTTCTTTCTGCATGGAGTTTACATGTTCTCTCTGTTCATGTGTGGGTTTTCTCTGGGTACTCTGGCTTCCTCCCACAGGCCAAAAACATGCTAAGGGTTTATTGGCGATTCTAAATTTCCATAGGTGTGAATGTGAGTGAGATTGTTTGTCTGTATGTGTAGCCCTGTGATCGACCGGTTACCTGTTCAGGGCGTCCCCTGCCTTTGTCTTAAGTCAGCTGGGATAGACTCCAACAACCCTAGTCAGGATTAAGCAGTGTATAGATAGTGGATAGATGGATGCATAATACAATATAATATACAATCAATGCTTTGAGGATTCTGGCAAATATAAATAGTATGTTGTGTCCATATTTTTGTGTGTGGTTACAGAGATGGGAGCCTTGGACAATCTGCCTTCCTCTGTCACCTCAGATGAGCTGGCCAATCCCTAATGAGTCCGTCTCTCCTGTTCGACTCATTCTACTAATTCGCCTGCTACTACTATCTGGGTTCCCACTGCCCCTAATGTTTAGCACCAATTTGTCCTGGTATCAAAAATCTGATTGATTGTTTGTCCCCAAACAAAAATAATGGTTCTCTATGCTCCCATGTAAATAAAAGTTTATGCCCATTCAAGGTCACATAGTGTCTTCTGACTGCAGGTGAATATATAAGTATTTGGGAATTCTGCTCAGAAACCAACTCTGTATTATCCTTTTATCTTTATGTCATCTGATTTCAGAGAATAAAGTGAAATAAACAAATGGCACTCCACTGACATGAAAATGTGAATTTCTTTCTTTCAGTCAGACATAATCACAGTACTTATTAATTACATTTCAGCTGTAAAAGAATAAAAGAGTAATACATTCTTTCACTTGTTTCATGTACTGTAAAATATCCACATGAATTCCAGGACCAAGGCTTCCCAGCAAAACACTGGACTGTACTGAGATGACCAATGTATACCTGTCAGTAGTTTTAATGTTGTGGCTAATCGGCAAATGTGATATTAACCAAAATTGGATAAAACTCGTGCATATGAAAACCAGGCACTTATACATGATACAAGTGCAGAGAACAGTGTTGGCAAGTGGAAAACTGTCCTTGCAAAGGAGCAGTTCTGCTTTATTTGCATTAATGTGAGTTGCTCGCCCAGCACTCCCTACAGGCCAGCAGCTGCTCAACACTTGCATGCTCATCAAGTTGACTCTTGGGACTTTGGAGGTGGGACAGTGGCTGATAATTCCCCTTTGCTTATATGAGTTGTGCCGATTGGTTACTGACTGATTAGTCAAATGCTGTTGAACCCTGAATATGCTCGGGCACAGCTGGCCACAGCTTGGAGGCACTTACTTCAAGTAAAAGTGAAAATTTTCAATTTAACCTGCCTTCTGCAGCTACTGCCTACATTATGATGGGGTTGTTTTCAGCATCATTCAAGAGCTGAAACTTGCTGAATGATTTATACAAATCATTCAGAGGGTAGTGATGTAAAGAAACTAAGTAAATGTAGTCAAATGCTTGCACCCTTGTAAAGAACTGTCAGACCTTAAAGACACTATAGAATAGACTGTCACAGATGATGTCTCCAAGTTAGCGTGCCAATTTGCTGATGTTGATAAATCTTGTGCGATTCTGTGTCCCACACTTTTGGTAGATTGGACAGTTGATGTCTTTCTGGAAGTCAAGACAGAGAACCAGGACATCAGTGTCCTCATCTGTAATGATAACTGCCTTTGAGCCAGCACTTGATGCATGCAATGCATGTAGGAACAGACGGGTGTCAGCTTCTTCATGTGTTGAGTGCAGCTCTGCTACTTCTTCACTCCCATTTTCTGTCACCATGAAGCAGATTTCCTCATAGGTCATGCACAACATCTTGAAATGCAGCATCTCTCTGTACTGAGGGAGTTTCCACTCTTCCACCAGAAACTTGATGAGACTGGCCTTGTTTGAGGAACAGCACAGGAATTTTCTCCACTGTTGAACGTGGTGTCCACTGACAAGGTTCTTGTACTTGTACTCTTTGAAGTCTGGCAGTAGACATCAGGAGCAACATCAATCCTCTCACACTGTGCCCTGTCATGCAGAACCCGGCTCAAGGCAGACTATGCCACCTGTGCAAAGGTTTTGTTTTTGCCATTCATTTTTTGAACTAGATTCATCCTATCAACGATTGAAGTCGATGTTGGGATGTGTTCTGCTGGAGACGCATTCTTCTCAAGTTCTTTGACAAGTGCAGCCTTGTTTGTTTTTCGTAAGGACACATCAGCATTTGCCAGTGACCATGGCACTGGGCCCAGTGGATGTGCAAGGACATCCTTCAGATTCACCTTCCAGCTTTCTGCCACAAGGATCATGTGGATAAAAAGATTTCTATCTGCCTTCAGAACCACAGCATGTGTTTTCTTTCCACAAACTGTTTATCTGACATTAGAGAATGTCTTCAGACTTTGCTTGGTCATCTTGTCATGGAATTTTAGATTGTGGGTCCTCAGCTAAACTTGTTTGCTTAAATACTTGGTAGGCCTCTTCTCCTAATTCAGGAGCTCTCTTAAGACTAGTCACATCAGTTGGAACCTTTGTGCCAGTTGAGAGGATCACCAGATCAGTCTCATCAGAGGACATAGGATTTAGCCAGTTATTCTCCATAAGATCAAAGAGAGCCCGGACATTTGCTTCATCTTTCGTGATCCTTGGGCCCTGTAGATCTGGATGGGATAGTTTTGGCATACCTTGACCTGTTAGGTCCCTCAGTTTTCTGAGGTACATGGTCCTGTACTTAGCTGTTGATTGTAAGCTGGTAATGTTTGGTCACAGCTCCTGGCTTCAAGCTGAATCTCTTCGTCCCTCCAGCTGT
Source organism: Acanthochromis polyacanthus (assembly GCF_021347895.1). Lineage (NCBI taxonomy): Eukaryota > Metazoa > Chordata > Actinopteri > Pomacentridae > Acanthochromis > Acanthochromis polyacanthus. The sequence goes on along the minus strand of NC_067120.1, from coordinate 29,267,018 downwards.
CTGGGTGTCTTTGTTGACCGTTTCTTCAATAGCTTGGTCAACAGGAATTCATCCAAAGGGATTGTTGGAGCCAAGTTGAACAGAAAAGCATCCTTTTTTATTTATTTATTTAATCATTTATGTCATTCACCAAAAACAAATACAACATAAATACATATGCAACAAAAAATATCTGAATGAATGGGTGGCAGAAGAAAGTTCTTCCATGAATACCATATACACATCTGGATGTGTGATTGGCAGATCAAATATGCACAAGTGACAGATGCAAAAAGGTGTATGCTGCAAGAAAAGTGAAATAGCTGCTCATTAGGAAATGTTATCATGTTTTATTTTTGTCCAATGCGTGAAACAAATAAAATAGCACCCTTGAAGTTTTGCCACCTTGGGTGGTACGAATATCTGGTCTGGCCCATGGACTAAGACAGGTAACCTGATGCAATGAAATTGACACTGATAATGTAACGCCCAGTTGCATGTCAAGTGCACTGCAGCATTTTTATGGCTAACCCCACCTGGCACACATGACACACTTTAAAACAGGGTGGAATCTGAAATAATATGTTATCATTAGAGATGGAAGTACTGAAGGCTAGACTATCTATAAAAGGTCACACATTACTTTTTGGACTACTGTTTTGAGCTCAGAAATTTGAAATTCAGCTGTTGGAATCTTGATCTTTTGAAACTGGCCCCGATGACTGAAGTTGGAATCTGACTGACAACTCGAGGACACAAGGTAAAGTGATACAGTTGTGACCAGTCATTCACATGGTAGTCGCACCCTAAAACACACTCTGTAAATTGGACCATAATTTACTAAATGAGCATATGCTGTATTCAAAATGTATTGGAAGTAGTGACTGAGACCATAAACTCCGTGCTAATATTTACTTACGTACCAGAACGATTAAAAAGTAGGGTAATTTTCTCATAGACTTGTACACAAACAGACTTCTTTTTGCAGCTCGAGGAGTCGCCCCATGTTGCCTGGTAGATAGAATGCTGGTTTAAGATACTTTTCAAATCCAGTGCCACTGAATGCCTCTCAGGTAATGATAAACATAGCCAATCACATTTACTACTTGCATTGCATTTAAGCTCTCAGCTGTTATAATGCATAGAGATATCTGTATGTTGCTCTAAGTGTTGTGCTGAGCATGATAAAACAACATTTACATATAACAGATACATTTTTTTCTAGTTAATTTTAATTAATTTTTAGTGAATTTTCTGGTTGCGCCAGAATATCTCTATAGTTGTGTATTGATGGACTGGACTGGAATGGATGGAGATATTTAAGGTAATAGATCAGCTGCTGTAACTTTTGCAGATGTGGTCCAAGTACCGGTTTACAAACAGGACAGTAGAAATTTTGTGAAGAAAAAAACAACTTCACATGTTTAAACCCATGTCAAAATGTTTTATTTGATCATAGCACAGAGCATGTTGATATAGACTAACAGTTAAGGAAGGACCAGGGACAGTGCAGTATTCCCTGATAGTTAGAGCACTGTGTGCCAGGAAAGCTTCTTGTTTATTTTTTTTCTTTTACCATGGTAGCTTCTGTCCACGGTAGTCCTTGAATCCTCCATGATCATCCTCTGTGAGACTGGAGAGGACAGACAGCATTCCAGAAACGCTCTCCTCGACTGTCAAATCAGCCTGAAATGGAGAAACACATGCTCATAAAAAGTCTTCAACAAATGTGAACACAATTAACATGGACTCAGTAACAGCTGGTTAAGACCTGAAATTCACACTGAATGTGTGTTATATAGACGAGTTTGTGAACTTATGCTAGTGCACCATGTCACCCAATAGAGGTGCACTGGAATGCCATAGGGTAGTTTGATAAAGACGTGTCAGTTGTCAGCAGTGCTGTAGGAAAGATTGCCTTCTGCCACTGTGCTGTGTCTCCAGTGATGGCTCCTTAAAGCTGCTGTCCGGAGTTTCCGTTTGTTTTCAATTTATGTATCATTTTTTAACAAAGCTTAAATGTGGTAGTCTAGTTCGATACTATAATATAAAGTTAGTATAACGCGATATGAAAATTTATTCCTGAGCTCCGCCTTCCTCTCATAGACCCCCATGTTATTCCAAAAAGCGCAGGTCGCTGCCGACCAATCAAGTTCGAGCTTCAGCTTTGTCATGCTGTCAATCAACGGTTACGCGCACAGCAAGCAAGCCCATGCAGAGGTGGGCGAGCTACGCACTATGCATCAGGGATCAGCAACTTCCAGAAAAGTTACCAATCCCACGGCTTGTCAGGCCAAGAGACTGCAGGACGTTTTTTGGCTCGGGGTGCTCGCGTCGCTCCCCGACCACGGCCTCCATAGCCCACCTGACGGCTTCGTTTAGATGCCCGACCTCTGGAGGAAGATGTTGGGGCGTCTGGGACATACTCTTCGTCAGAGGAGTCATGCAATTCTGAACTCTAAATAGAAATAAATAAACAATGTAACACATATACACGCGTAAATGCACTAAGTTTGATAAACAACGTCATCGAGAGGGATACACGAGTGTAATCACATATTGAAACTTTACTCGTTCGTCCTAGCAGATTCATGTTATTTTGGTATTAGGACAAGTTAGACTCAATACAGAATTCTAACGTAATTCCTTTATTATTTACTAAATGTACTAAATGTAGAAGAGTGGAAAACAGCAAAACAGGCAAGATGCTGCAGCACTCCGGGCACCCCTCAGGTACTGCGCACGTGCACAAATAAAGGGGCGAAATCAGAGGGAGGGTGGGACCAACAGTGTTTTGGGAGACGCTGCGATTCAAACTCCGGACAGCAGCTTTAACTTTCATGCTGAAAGTAAAGTCTTTACATGGTGTCAGAAGGAGGAGTGATCTCAGCGAGTTAAAGATAACCAACAAGTTTACATGCTTAAGGGCCAAGAATAGCTTTCAAGAGAGTATATAAATGAAGCTACAAATGTTACCTGGACATAAAATTTTAATGTATAACCCTTTTCCTGAATGGAGCAATTCATGTTGCCAACTCTACTACTCAAGGCAGGCAAAGTAAATGAAAATTGGGGACACCTTCAGATGTAAAGTTGAATACAAAACTATTAGCCCCCCTATGAAATTTTAGGTTTTTTCCAAACAATTTCCAAGTGCTGTTAAACTGATCAAGGGAGTTTCAACACAGCTTTTCCAAACATCCTAGTTTTATTTTGGGTGCACACATTATTTTGCTTTACACACAGAAACAAAATTATTTAACAAAACCACAAAACTTCCAGGGTCAAAATTATTAGCCCACTTGATGCTAATAGTCTATTGTCTATCCTATTTTTTTTGCTGGAAAACAGCTTGCAGCCATTTGTTGCAGTTTCTAACAAGTCTTTGACACATCTGTATGCAGTAAAGCTGCAGTCCTATCAACAAGATTATCCACCTGTGTGGGACTAACATTAGAGGAGCTGCTCTGTGTTATGTGGGCATATGGCATTGAAGTAAATAACAATGGAATAATTTATTTACATTCAGTTGTTGCTTTATCTGATAAACATCTATTGTTATGGAACTTCTTGGTAGATACTCTAGTCTGTAATTGTGACTTCAAATGCTATCAAAAAATGATCAGACAAAATGTCTAAAGATGTTCAGTTTCTTTGCCATATAGCAAAACAGGATCAAGGGTTTGACACTGTCATTCTCATCGTCCGCATGGATACTAAAGTCACCCAATATACTGACTTCATCTGTACTAAGCACTAAATCAATTAAGAACTCTTTGAATTCAGATAAAAATTCAGAGTAAGGGGCAGGTGGCCAATATGCAACAACTAACAGAACAGTAGTTTCTGTTTTCCAATTCAAGAGTGTGAAACAAAGACTAAGGCTTTTAAACAAATTATAATTAAATTTTGTTCTCTGACTGATTAATGAGTTTGAGTGGAAGATTGCTACCACTCCTACCCCTCTGCCTGTACTTCTGCTGGGTATATGAAAATCAATATGACTGGGGGGTGAGGGGATTATTTATTCAGACTGCAGCCAAGTTTCAGTCAGACACATTAAGTCAATATGATGATCTGTTATCAGATCATTAAAAGAGATTTCGATGACAGAGATCCATCCATCCATCCATTCTCTATACACCGCTTCATCCTCACTAGGGTCGGGGGGGGGGGGGGGGGGGGGGGGGGGGGTACTGGAGTAAGTTACAATAATCCAAACAGGAAGTGACGAGGCTGTGGACAAGGATGACGGTAGTGTAGGGGGTAAGGGAGGGGCAGAGATGATTAATACTTCATAGATGGAAGTAGGCAGACCAGGTGTTAGTGATGTGAGATTGAAAAGAGTGCTGTCGAGGATGACATCCAGACTCTTAACCTTCGAGGAGGAAGAGACGAAAGAGTTGTCAATGTTGATAGAAAAGCTGTTGGTTTTGGATAAAGTGGATTTGGTGTCAATGAGGAGAACGTAAGTTTTATTACTGTTTAATTTAAGGCAGTTTAATGTGGGTTCTGTAAAGCATCTTGAGACAATCTGAATTTTAGTTGGCGCTATATAAATAAAATCGAATTGAATATATAGTCCCATTCACCAAGACAAAGTAGTGAATAGTGAGGCAGAGATGTGTCAGCCGTGTCAATAAAGTGCAGCAAGAAAATTTACTGAAGACGATCAGATTGTCTCTTGTCACTGAGTTGTGTCTTCCCAAGGGAATATTCTGTAATTTAAGGATGCAAATCAAAAATAAATGTGCACTAAAGTGTTGGTACACTCACCTCTGCAAGGATTTCTACCTTTTCCACACAGCAGTGTGATGTAAAGGTTGAGGGGTGAATGTGTAGAGAGCTCTTTGTGAATGTATAAGCATGCTGTGGTACAATAATTCCCTCCTGATGTTTACTGGCTTCTTTTTACTGCTTTGTAATGACACAGCCACAATATCAATATTCAGTTTTTACTTTATTTAATAAACTATTTTAAGTTCCATGTTCTGTCTTTTATTATTTCTTGTGTTGCTTTTCCTGATGTTTAAGGGTCTTGCTGTTGTATGGTTTCAGTATTGGTATGAAGGTACTGAAGCAGGTATTGCATCAGAGTCAGAATTTTAGTGTCATGACACTACATGCAGCACCTATTTTTCACAGCTTACCTGTTATTGGCATCACTTTGCTGCTCATCCACAACAGCATGTCTATAGAGGAGGTTTTTAGCTGGATCTAACTAAAAACGTAACCACTGTGGTTTATGTTTTTAACACGTTGCTGTCTTTGTTTTCAGTTCTTCGTTTTCTGTCAAATAAAAATCTTCTGATGTAGCTTCAAGGTAGGAAATGGCAGAATACTTACATGAGGCCCTCCCATGTCAGTCTTGACCCAGCCAGGATGCAGAGACATACAAAGGATTCCATCTGATCCTAAATCAACGGCTAGACATCTTGTCACCATGTTTAGTGCTGCCTGTGTTAATTACAAAACAAAATTCTGATAAGCACAGAAAGAATACTTCTCACTTTCTATTGTTTTCAACACGAGATAATAGTGTTTTCACGGCAGTACTCACAAACCTGAATTCACCATGTATTTGTAATAATTGGGATATATGCTACCTTAGAAGTTCGGTAGGCATAGCTCTTCAAGTTTGCACTTTCACCCCAGTTCGATTCAATAGAGCCAAGAATAGAGGAGATGTTAATCACGGCTGCTCTGTGGATCCCCATGCCACTTGACTGAGCTGCAGCAGTCTGTAGCAGAGGCAAGAAGGTCTGAACATAAGAGCAGAGAGCAGAAATTACAATCAGCCTGGATGACCACATCATAACTGAATGTCTGTCTAAATGTTAAATGGTTAGAAACAGAAAAATGCAAAGCAAGAAATAATGCAGAACAAATACATACATTTAAAAATAAGTGCACGTATATGGTAAAAAATTATTTTAGTTGAATTCTAAGTAGGCCCTGGTATTTAGCAGATTTTGTTGCCTTTTCTTGAGCTTTTAACCACATCTCAAAGTCCTCAGTGGTGAAGTTTCTCAATTTACATCTGATACCGGAAATAATCATTGGACAGAACAGGACTTACCAACTCCTCTCACATACAAGCTGATATTACCTGACTAGATTCAACACTTCACACAAAGAAAGCTAAACAAATTTATTAGCTGACATCACTACTATTTTAGGGTGTGAATGCATTATTTCCATGGAAAATATCTAAATATGTAATTTTGATGATTAGAGTTGAGTTTTTAACGGACTGATCAATACCTAGAAATGGACTGTAAATACTACAGAATTGTTATGGTGGCTATCAATGGAAATCAGAGTTATTGTGACAACTAACAGTGTGAGAGACATTGCATAATGTCACTTGTGTTTGGCAAGAATCTGGCCAGGATTTCCGTTGGAATGTATCTTCCGCAAATTACATCACTATTTAGCAGATCCTCCTTTTGCAAAAACAACAGCCTTTAGACACTTCCTATAGCCTCTAATGAGTGTCTTGATTTCGTTTGAAGCTATTTTGTACCATTTCTCCTCACAAAACATCTCCAGTTCAGTTAGGTTTGACGGTTGCCAAGCATGGACAACCCGCTTCAAATCATCCCACATATTTTCAATGATATTCAGGTCTGGGGACTGGGATGGCCATTACAGAATACTGTATTTGTTCGTCCGCATGGATGCCTGAGTAGATTTTGAGTTGTGTTTTGGGTCATTGTCTTGTTGAAATATCCAGCCCAATCGTAACTTCAACTTTGTGACTAATTCTTGAACATTATTCTCAAGAATCTGCCAATATTAAGTGGAATCCAAGCAACCCCTTAACTTTAACAAGATTCCCAGTACAGGCAATGGCCACACAGCCCCACAGCATGATAGAACCTCCGCCAAATTCTACTGTAGGTAGCAAATGCTTTTCTTGGAATGCTATCTTCTTTCACCGCCATGCATAATGCCCAATGTTCGTTTCATCAGTCCACAGCATATTATTCCAAAATGAAGCTGGCTTGTCTCAATGTGCTTTTGCACAACTCGAGCAACTCCGTTTGTGGCATGTGTGGAGAAAAGACTTCTTCCGTATCACTCACTCATACAGCTCCTCCTTGTGCAAAGTAGGCTGAATTGTTGAATGATGCACAGTGACATCATCTGCAGCAAGATGATGTTGTAGGCCTTTGGAGGTGGTCTGTGGGTTGTCTTGGACCATTCTCACCATCCTTTACCTCTCCAATATTTTTCTTGGCCCATCATTTCTGGCCTTAACAAGAACCGTGCCTGTGGTCTTCCATTTCCTTACTATGTCCCTCACAGTGGAAACTGACAGCTGAAATCTCTGAGATAGGTTTTTATAGCCTTCCCCTAAACAGTCTTTGTTTTTAGGTCATTTGAAAGTTGTTTTAAAGACCCCTATGTTGGCACTCTTCAGAGGGGATTCAAAGAGAAGAACAACTTGCAATTGGGCACCTTAAATACCTTTTCCTCATGACTGGATGCATCTGTCTATGAAGTTCAAGTCAATTTTGTGCTCTAATTAATTAGGATTAAGGAGTTACATGTATAGCAGCCTTAATATGGCATGATATGAGACTTTCAAAGCACCTGGTTATGACAGGAGTTAGAGCAACAGGGCGATAGTTGTTCAGGCAGCTCACTGCGTTTTTCTTGGGCACAGAGACAATGGTGGCTGTCTTAAGGGAGGTGGGGACTACAGACTGTAGTACCAGGAGGTTAAAGATGGTGGTAAACACCTCTGACAGCTGGTTTGTGCATGACTTGAGCACTCTTCCTGTGACACCATCTGGATCAGGTGCTTTCCTCGTGTTGACTCTACGTAGGGTGGCTCTGACTTGATGCTGCTGTATCTGGATAGGGGCATTGAAAATGTGGGCCTGTCCATTGCGTTGGTCAAAACACGCCAAGAATTGGTTCAGAGTGTCCGTTAGGGTGCTGTCTGTGTAGTCTGCCATCATCTGACCGTCCTTGTAGCCGGTGAGTCTCTTGACCCCCTGCGACATGTTCCGTGTGTTGTTGTCAAAGTGTTCCTCAATGCAATGTTTGTATTTGCGCTTGGCCATTTTGATGCCTTTCTACAGGAACCACTGTGTCTCTTTGTAAGCCTGCTGATCTCCAGACTTGAAAGCAGCATCCCACGCTCTCAGCAGTGCATGCACCTTCACTGTTAAACCACAGCTTCTGGTTTGAGACCGCTTAACTTTAATTTCATACAACCTATTATTGCTACAATTAAAAATATTTGTCTGAAAAACAGCCCAGTACTTATCTTTTATTAAAAAATTAATTGAATGTCATTGTGATAATTTTCTGTGAAGACAGTAAATCATTATGTGGCCTCAGAGGGATGCCTAAACTTTTTCATACCACTGTATTTTAAAGAGAAAGGTAGAGCAGTGTAACCTATTCAGCAAAGAACATCTGAAAAAACGGTCTCCAAAAAGTGCCAGAACATGTATCCAGAAATTTGTGGAAGGAGGCCCTAAGAAGCACCGATGTTTTTTTTTAAACTTTAATCTAAGTTGTTCTGACTGTTGCATTGTGGCCTTAATGTGGGGCTTGTATTTTTAATACGATGAATCCAAACTGTTGGTTTTTCATTATACATAAAGGCTATTACCCTACTATTCAAGTTATAAGTATTGCAATTGCTGTAAGGTGCTACAGTTTTGAATCTTTTGACATTCATGTGATATCTGACAGTGGTGTACTCACTTTTGTTGCATGTCATACTTAAAAACAACAGAGCCAAGGTTTGTGCTAGATTTTGTTCACAGAGAGCAAATTTACTTTTTGAATTGTGATCTGTACTGCATGCTTTGCATAATACTGCATATACTTTTCATCATTGTCAAGTTCTGATTCAATTCAAATCTCTAACCCTAATGTCAGTATCTGCTCTGTACTGCCTGACTGATCATCACTGCATAATGTCCTCCTACCTTTGAGACAAAGAGAGGTGAAACACTGTTTGTCTGGAAGGTCTTCATCATAGCCTCTGGCGTTACACTGTTTAAATCCACAGAGGATCCGATTGCGGCGTTATTAATGAGACAGTTGAGTCCTTTATTTCCCACAATGGACTTGACCTCCTCCAGGGCTGAGCTGATACTCTGCTGGTTGTCCACATCTGGAAAAATGGCAGTACAAGTTATTGTTTAACAATGAATACAATCATACACAATGCTGATCTTTATAAAACATCTTAGATGACTGCTGCACAATCATGTCTGAGGGGAAAAAAATAGGATTTGTCTTCTCTTAGTGCAGAAAATTTAGAGAATGGATATTAGACCTGAGAGACAATAAGCTGAGATGACTGATTACAGCAGAATAACTCACTATTCATCAACTGATGATCACAAGTTAATTAAAAGTTACAGCAATATACACAGAGCTGAGAAAAGGACAGCTAAAGAGGGATCATTTTTGGAAAAGAGTAAATCCAGATAATATATGCATGCATGTGATACTTTGTCGCTGAAGGATAAAACCGTATATACAGACTCACCTAATTTTAGAATATGAACACCTGGGTAGGTTTTGGAGAGTTCTTGCAAACCCTACATTAAGAATGAAATTGAGAGAATTGTATTTATTTATTTATTTTACAACAATCTGGCAGTGAGGATTTGTTCTCCTATATAAATATATTCTTCCATAACATCACAATATAATGAGTGACAGAAAACAGTATATAACCTCTGAAAATATATTAGTCTACAGTGAGAGAAGAATAATCATGGCAGAGAAAAATATATGATAAAATACATACATATTTATCTACAGATAAGATACACTGAAGTATTTATTTGTCTAATGACTATAAACTTAAGGGTTACCTCATCTCATATCACCATGGGCTCCTGCTGGACCAAAAACTGTGTGATATTTAAAATGGTATCAGGGAAATTTAAGATCAATTTGTCAAGTACTTTCCAACCTAATTTTCCCACTTTCTGAATGTTTTTTTCTCACATTGAAATCTGAGGCTATGTTTGAACGACACATTCTCAAGAACTACTAGAGGTACAAGCCAGAGATGTTCATGTTTTTTTTCTTCATGCCATTGTTTCAAAAATATGCAATATAACAGATTGTGGGTCAGTTGAACCCTACACTAGATGAGATTTTCCCACATGGCAACGCACCACATCTGAAAATCACACGGATGGTGGGCGGTCACTAGCTGGCCACAACATTGTCACGTGACAGAACTCAAGCAAAAGCAGGTCATTATGTGGTCACGTGACAGCACTTTCAGCTTGATGGTCTGGCAGATGAGTCGGATAAACACAGTGGCTCGGTCACAAATTCTCCCTTTTATTTCTAAGACACTTCAGTGAAAGTATTTCTGAGAGCAGTTGAGGCGAGAAATAAGCTGTGCAGCAGCAGAATCGGTCCTCGTTTTAGGTCACCGACGGCTAGTTTAGATGTTTGAGGACAGGAATCTCTGCACGCCACATCAAATTTGCATAAAGTAGAAGTCCAGTCCACGTATATACATATGCAAATGAGCTCTGGGTAAAATCACACCGGATCACAGCTGGAAACACACCGCAACCGGACCAGCATGCCACATGCGGTGTGTTTCCACCTGCGATCCGGTGTGTTTACCTGGAGGGGGCTGCAGCTCATTTGCATACTAAGAGTTGCAGTATTACTAGCAGGAGCCAGTTGAAGGCTTCAGTGATTTTGGTGACACTACAGTACATAAAAGTAAAGTTACTGTAATTTTTTACTATAAAAATTCCTAAAATTCTATTTTTGTTGCTTTTATATTAAACAAAGATTTGTACCAACAGGAGCCAGTTGATGGCTGCAGTGATTTTGGTGACACGACAGTACATAAGATTGAAGCTATTGAATTTTGATATTATAGAAATTCCTCAAAATGATATATCATATATATACACAGGTAAAAGCCAGAAAATTAGAATATTTTCATAAACTTGATTTATTTCCGTAATTGCGAACAAAAGGTATAACTTTTACATTATATGTAATCATTGCACGCAGACTGATGCACTTCAAATGTTTATTTATTTAATTTTGATGATCATAGGTGGCAACAAATGAAAATCCGACATTCCGTGGGTCAGAAAATTAGAATATTGTGAAATGGGTCAAGTTTGAAGACACCTGGTGCCACCCACTAACCAGCTGATTAACTCAAAACACCTGCAAAGGGCTTTAAATGGTCTCTCAGTCCAGTTCTGAAGCTTACACAAACATGGGGAAGACTTCAGATTTGACAGCTGTCCAAAAGGCAACCATTGACACATTGCACAAGGAGGGCAAGACTCAAAAGGTTATTGCTGAAAAGGTTGGCTGTTCTCAAAGCTCTGTGTCCAAACACATTAATGGAGAGGCAAAGGGTAGGAAAAACTGAGGTAGGAAAAAGTGTACAAGCGACAGGGATCACCGCGCCCTGGTGAAGATTGTGAAAAAAAACCCATTCAAAAATGTGGGGGAGATTCACAAGGACTGGACTGCTGCAGGAGTCAGTGCTTCAAAATCCACCACCAAGAGACGCATGAAAGACATGGGTTTCAACTGCCGCATACCTCGTGTCAAGCCTCTTTTGAACAAGAAACAGTGCGCAAAGCGTCTCACCTGGGCTAAGGAAAAAAAGAGCTGGACTGCAGCTGAGTGGTCCAAAGTTATGTTTTCTGATGAAAGCAAATTTTGCATTGCCTTTGGAAATCGAGGTCCCAGAGTCTGGAGGAGGACAGGAGAGGCACAGGATCCACGTTGCCTGAAGTCTAGTGTGAAGTTTCCACCATCAGTGATGGTTTGGGGTGCCATGTCATCTGCTGGTGTCGGTCCACTCTGTTTCCTGAGATCCAAGGTCAACGCAGCCGTCTACCAGCAAGTTTTAGAGCACTTCATGCTTCCTGCTGCTGACCTGCTTTATGGAGGTGGGGATTTTATGTTCCAACAGGACTTGGCGCCTGCACACAGTGCCAAATCTACCAGTGCCTGGTTTAAGGACCATGATATTTCTGTACTCAATTGGCCAGCCAACTCGCCCGACCTTAGCCCCATCGAAAATCTGTGGGGTATTGTTAAGAGGAAGATGCAGAATGCCAGACCCAAAAATGCAGAAGAGCTGAAGGCCACTATCAAAGCAACCTGGGCTCTCATAACACCTGAGCAGTGCCAGAAACTGATCGACTCCATGCCACGCCGCATTAATGCAGTCATTGAGGCAAAAGGAGCTCCAACCAAGTATTGAGTACTGTACATGCTCATATTTTTCACGTTCATACTTTTCAGTTGGCCAACATTTCTACAAATCCTGTTTTTGTATTGGCCTCAGGTAATATTCTAATTTTCTGACCCACGGAATGTCGGATTTTCATTTGTTGCCACCTATGATCATCAAAATTAAATAAATAAACATTTGAAGTGCATCAGTCTGCGTGCAATGATTACATATAATGTAAAAGTTATACCTTTTGTTCGCAATTACGGAAATAAATCAAGTTTATGAAAATATTCTAATTTTCTGGCTTTTACCTGTATATATATACATATATCAATTATATCAAATATCAAACCAAGGGTTGTAGTATGACTAGCAGGCAGCAGCCAGTTGATGGCACCAGTGATTTTGGTGACACCACAGCATGTAAAAGTGAAAATTACTTAATTTTTTTTTTACTAATGTAAATTCCTTAAAACTATGAAAAAATATTCAATTTCAAACCAAGAGTTGTAGTATAACCAGCAGGAGCGAACTGATGGCTGCAGTGATTTTAGTGGCACTACAGTGCATAAAATTGAATATTTGTGTCGTGTGTCTCTTCGCTGTTGCAGCGGTTTTGCAATTTGCAGACGGTCCCTAGCCCTCGTCTCACAGCCCGCTGCACATAGACACTAACGTTATTTCTGCAGATTGAAAAACAGCTCCTTTCGATAAAACTGGCCTTGTAGCACATTATCTACCTTGTAACGATTTGAAAGTGTCACCGTTTATGTTTTGACAAGAGGTATTGATGCCGGAAGTTCAAATCTGTAAATGTCTAAACTTTACCGAACTATCATGAGGATATAATTTAGGCAAAAAACAACAAAAAAACTTTTGTCAAAAAATGACAGGCTATTATTTTTTAGGAAGGTGACGATATGTAAAGTAAATAAAAGCACCTTCCCTTCAAAGTCCTGAAGTAGCCTACTCACAACAGGCTTCGTTCGGATGTGTTTAGATGGCGTAGTTGTATTACCGTGGAAGTAGTCGGGTCGCGGGCTGTAGCTATGATGATACCGGGTCTGTTGCTGCTTCGAGCCAGCTCTGTGACCAGCTGTAGTCCTAGCCCTCTGCTGGAGCCTGTCACCAGCACGGACTTCCACAAACCCGCACTCATGGTCACACTTCAATCTTCACACAGCGAGATTCTCTCTCACAGACCAGTCGTCCTCCGATCAGACACTGTGAACGGCAGCTCAGTATAAACACGCTGGGTTGGCTGGATTGATGCTGCTTTCGAGGCTGCTTGAAAATCTGAACATTACATTAAGGTTGACCGTTCGCCTGCCAAAAATGACTGCTGTTGTAACACTGGCAATGTCTTTGTATTATATGATCTACTCTATGTCCCAGAGTTAATTAATGAAACTCCTATAATGCAGTTTTCTACTTGCTAAAACGTGACTGCAGCCTGCTATATCGAAAGTAAAATTTTCTCAGTGCATCAGAATGACTTTATTTTATTGATAAAAGCTGTATTTCAAATATTATAGCTCATAGGATACTTGCAAATAGGACCATTTCATTTTCTATCCAAACTAATCCGTAAATCATGTTAACTGTAGTCTAAACCAGGATATTACACAAACACATACAGCCTAAACACGGGGAACAAAAACGTGCTTTACTCCGTAGAGCTTCATAATTCTCACATTTCTGATAGACTTGAATGCAGCATACCGTTATGAGATCAAGCAGAGATCAACTGTCAACGGCGAGTCGGCTACTTTTTCACCAGGACGAGACCTCCATAACCTGGAAAGGCTGAAACATCGAGTTACCGCTCATCCTTTCCAAGCAGCGAACTTTGACAGATTACTACATAGTGAAGAAGCAGCTGGTAACACAGCGTTATATTTGTGACTGAGAAGTGTAGTTTAAAATGGTATTGCGTCCATCACTCCCCAGTAAACCAGCATAGACATTTGGCAAATTAGCAAACTTGAGCTAAAGTATTTCACGTCAACGTAATGTTAGTTACATGTTTGCTAATCTGACCAACAGCTAAATGCTAACTAGTGAACTTTGTTAAATTTACTTTATTAAGTTAATGTCAACGCTTCAAAGGAGGGCTACTTGAAGAAAAAGAAATAACACTACGGGAACTTTGACATAACATTTGAGGTTGAACTAATAACGTAGCTAGCTAGTTAGCAGATGTCAGTGTCACAACAAGGCGCAGGTACAGTATACAGCAGAAGTGAGTCCCCATCTGTGCAATATCGCGAAAATATCACAATTTAAAATCGTATCCCCTTTGAATAATTGTAGTATTTCTGTTTTGACAGTGTATTTCTTATTCGGAACAATCAAAAACAAATTCTTTATAAACTGTCCAGTAAGGAGGCATAGAGCCATATATATACAGGGATGTGATTTTTCCGCGAATTCGCGGAATTCCGCTTTTTTTCAGGGATAGTAAGTTATCGCGGATCCGCGGATTTCCGCCGAATTCATTTGTTTGAATGCCGATTTGACAAGTTTGAACACTTTATTGTCGCTGATACTCCCGCGCGATGGTAACGACGTTAGTGATAGCTTGTTAACGACGATTGTAAACGGCCCAGAGATTGGAAGTGGCTGCGCCGCCACCGCCGCCGCCGCACCCCCCCCCACCACCACCATCAACAACTTTCCGCTACAATCAGAGCTTGCTGATCCCATCCCTGTATATAGTATCAGTAATCAAAGCAGCAGACATTTTAGTGATATTAAGCAGGTTTTTGCTGGCCTATACTGTATACTGTAAGTTTCTTCAACATCGTATATGATTTCCTCATGCAAAGAAAAATGTACTCACGTTGAGGAAATAAAAATTGCGCTAGTGAAGTTATATCTTAATACTATTTTCATTGACAGCCGAGCTTTTTGTGTGTGTGCAAATTTCTAACTGATATCTTTGTGTTTTATGTATGTATGTCTGCTTACAACAGGTGCAATTCCTGTTGGTGGGATGAATAGCCCTGGAGCGCAGCTAGGAACGCCACAGAGCAAACAGGAATCTATTCACCCTGGTAGCTCTTTCTTAAAAGAATGCTGCTCTGACAGTGACAGTCATGTCCATCCTGGCTCTGCAGCGACTGCTACTTGGACGGGACCTTCATCAGATGCCACTTTGCCAGGGACAGTTTCCCATCCTCACCTGCTTCCTATCCAGCCAGAGATGGTGGACCCTCTGAACATGGGGTGTTATGTTTAAACATTCACCTAACAATTTTGATATTTTTGAGATTGTGTGAACTAAAAATGTTTTCTTTCTTTATGTTTCTTTGTTAGCCATTACCAAAATTATCTTCCCATTTTACCTTTTCTGTTACACATTTTAATGTTTAAAAATGCTTAAAGAATGGATGCTCTTTACATGTTGAAATTTACCTGGACTAATATTGATGAACTGATCACAGATTCCACTATCCATATCAGCCCGCTCAATGTCACCTGGCTTTTCCAGACTTCTTCCTGGAGCCCCAATTCAGCCAGTATCACTTCCTCAGTGGGTAAGTTCTCATTCACTTTACAGTATGCCACTGTGGCATGTTGGAGTCCTTTAACTAAGAAAATGACACAGTAAATCAGCTACCACTAAACAGTTTGTCTTCATTAAATGATAAAATATTAGTGCCCATCACCAACCTTTGAACGGAACTGCTTTATAATTTTGCAACATCAGGTGGCGATATTAGAAAAGACAGTGTGACAGACTTTGTTAGGTTATGTGTTTGTCCTTTCAGCCCTGCATCTGCTCCACCAGACAGCAGTCATCACAGTTCAGTTTCTGCTTCCTGGTTTACTGAGGAACCCATTATGTACAGCATGATGCTGGTTAGTTCAGACACGCTGTATAAAATAACCATTCTAATGGACTGACATAGAATAAATATATTACATGATGTGTACGTGTGTGAATTTGCCTTGTGTGTTTTCAGGGTGACCAGCAAAACCCCATTGCTGTGGACCAGCAGTTTCAGGAGGGACAGACAGAAGTCATGTCTCACATTAATCAACATGTAAGTTCTGGTTAGTCCATTGCATGAGAAAGAATAGATCTCATCAAGCTTTGTTTTGTTTAGTTTTTTTGCTTCACAGTGTTTCTATGGGAAAATACAGTTCATGATTATCTCCTTGTATATAACCTTGAAATAATGTAAGGGAAATTTAGTTATTTTTCAAATTGAATAGGCTGTTTATTTATTTGATAGGGACAGAACAACAAACATTGTTACATTAACCGATGTCGTGTTCATAGGTCAATAGCTCACAGCTAATTCGCAGACCTGGTCCCTCACACATACAAACTACAGAAAATACAGTCTACAAAAGTTTACAAAAAATTGCGCATGAAAGGGAAGTAGACCTAGCCCCACTATGAACTCATGGATAAAAAGAAAATAGTCCTACTCATTAGACTTTGAATTGGAGTTTGTAAACTTGAGAGAAAACTTTCAGATGCTGCGGGTCACTCATTAGTAAAACCTATGTCACATAAGCCTCACTGTCCCACAATAACTATCTATGTACCTAACATTTCTGTATTTTAATCTTTAAACCTCCAATAAACTTTGATAAGTGAATCTTTTGAAAT
Source organism: Acanthochromis polyacanthus (assembly GCF_021347895.1). Lineage (NCBI taxonomy): Eukaryota > Metazoa > Chordata > Actinopteri > Pomacentridae > Acanthochromis > Acanthochromis polyacanthus. Next base: position 29,250,192 of record NC_067120.1, on the reverse strand, counting down.
ATCTCCATTTATGTGCAGGTTTATCTAAAAAATATGGTCAGAGCTTCATAATTATAATTATTTATGGTATCGTTAAGGTGTTAAGAGAAATGGTACTGCTACTCTTCCTGTTACTGCTTATCAGTCAGATGCTTTAATGGCACTCGTATCAGGACTTTCTCTATGTTTTTTTCTCCTCTATTTTATTTTTTGCGAAATCTGACTAAGCTGTTTAAGAACAGTTTTATTTTGTATTATGTACTGTATAGAGATTAACATTCTTGAATAGCACTCAGCAAAGACATTGTTTTGAACAAATCCCTATTATTTACTGCAATGTGATATTTGAATGTAAAATAAATATGGCAAGAAAAGCACTCAGAGAGCGCAGTACTCCGGCAAGGCTGCTCAGTCGTTGTATGGTTTTTGACATAAGTCGGCAGTGATCATTTTGTAGTAGGTTCGTGATCATGTGATTGCCAGCAGATTATCATAATTCATCGGTCAAGGAAAAACAGCAAATTACCACATCTACACGTTTGGTGTTTTTGTTTTCAAATGGAACAATTAACTGATTATCAAGATAGTTGCCATTCATTTCTTACTGAGTAATAAATAATTAACCACTTTTTAAAATCTTTTCTTTATTTGTGTAGGTGTTGTGTAATGTTAATCGTGATGGACAGGGAGTACTGGTTAATGCCTGTGAGCCAGGACCTGTGTTTCTTGCTGTGGAATCTTCATACAGAGATGAGGGACTAACGCAAGGGACAGGTTAGGACAAATTTACATACTAGTGATGATAGATAAAACACCTCTTTAAAACCTATGATGGCCTTTAGTCTTTAACTACCCGACTTAACCACCTCTGTTGAAATCTTTGTGAGTCTTGTTGTTAGCTTATTGCTATTAGTGTACCTGTTGTTTTTTCAAATTTAGTTTTATTAGCTTTCCTCTGTTCTTATTCGTACCTGTCAAAGTTCCCCTTCAGTTTTGTCTTCTGTCTTTTTGTTTTCTTCTATATGCTGTGAAACTGTACTGTGCTGTCACTGAAATGATTCAAAATGTATCACGTCTTGATATCATCATTATTTCATAGGTAAACAGTGGTGTATTTCCTCTTATGAACAATCAAAAACAAATTCTAGAGAAAGACTGACACATTATTAGACCACCCTTGTTTTCTTCAATTTCTTGTTCATTTTAATACCTGGTACCACTAAAGGTATATTACCTTTAAGAATACAGTGAACATGACAAAAAATGTAGCTAATTCCATAATACTTTGTGTCCTATTTGACATGCTTAAGCTTAGTTGTATTCACAGGGTATATAAGAGGCCATTTCATGTCATATGCAGCACTGCACATGCAAAGGCCTAGAGCGGTTTCCTGCTTACCTGCCAGCCGTAGCACAACTCAGAAGTTGTCAGCTTTCACATAATGTCCAAAACAAAAGAATTATGTGAAGCCACAAAGGCAGTCATCTTGGCATTGCCGGAAATTGACATGAGTGAGAGACACGTAACCAAAAAACTGAAGTTCTCCAAGACAATCATTCATTACACCAATAAAAAAACAAGCCGAACATGGTACTACCAAATTGCTAGCTGGTCGCGGCAGAAATCGTCTTTTTACTCCATGAGATGACCGTGTAGTCATCCGTTCCTGATTCAGGAATCGTCATCAGACCTCCAGGGACCTCAAAAATGAGTGGGCACTGTCGAGAAATTTGACTTATTCGGCAAGGACTGTTAAAAACCGACTTCTTGTAGCTGGTCTGAAATCACACAGGGCATGGAAGAAGCCCTTCATCGATGAAAGGCAGAGGAAAGCCCGGCTACTCTTTGCTGGGAATCACAAGGATTGGACTGTTGATGATTGAGCTAAGATTCTGTTCAGTGATGAATCCAGTTTTCAGTTGATACTCACTCCAACCAACTTGCTTGTTAGGAGGAAGCCTTGAGAAGCCTACAAACCAGACTGTCTTGCCCCTACAGTAAAACATGAGGATGGATCAGTGGTTATGCAATCAAGTAGTAACTCTTTGTGTATCATGTGACTAAACAGACAGAGAAAAAACATGAAATGCCCAAAGCACTGTTTTTGGTAGTACAATGCCATAGCTTCTCATGAAAGAACTTCGTTTATTATCAAGAAAACCATGGAAAATGGCTAGATATCTATATCTATCTAAAGCTCTTCGGTTAAACTCTTATGAGCTTTTTTTGTTATCAATATATTTGTCCAAACAAATGTACCTTTAGTTGTACCAGGCATTAAAATGAACAAGAAATTGAAGAAAACAAGGGTGGTCTAATCATTTTTTCCATGACAGTATGTGTTTGACTTAGTTACTTTTATTCAACTAGCAAGTTTTTTTTTTTTGGTATTGGAAATGACACAGGCTTCTCCCAAAAGATAATAGGACGATGTACAAGAGGCATCATTGTGGAAAAAAAATAGTTCTCAGCTTTTATTTACATTTAATGAAAAGTGGCATGTCCAAAATTATTCATACCTTTGACAGTTCAAACTTTGACAGTCTATGTGAAAATCCAAGGTTCCATACCATTCCAGAGAGTCAGAATTGTTCTGAAGCTTCCTAATTACCCTAATTCATTGGGTACAGCTGTTTTAATCAACTCAACAAGTCAAAAACAGCAGCTTTCTGCAAATGGTTTGTGGACACTCATGGCCAAGATAACGGCGCTCAGTGAGGAGCTGCGGCTGCGCATTGTGGCTGCTCACAAGTCAGGAAAGGGCCACAGGACCATATGTACATGTTTTTCAAGTTCTAGTGGCTCCAGTGCAAAGTAATATTAAACAATACAAGATGTTCCACACTGTGAAAAATCTCAGAGGACGTGGTCGGACGCTAAAAGTGACACCTGTGCTGGCCAGGAGGATAGTGAGAGAGTTGAAAAAGGATCCAAACATCACCACCAAGGCCGTCCTGGAGAATCTGGGTCCTGCTGGTGGCAGATCGCAAGGCAGATAGTCCAACGAACACTGCACACTACTGGGTTCCATGGACGCAGACCAAGGAGGACGCCATTTCTCCAAATAAGGGACATAGAAGCTTGGCTTTTGCAAATGCTTATCTGGGCAAAGAAGAAGACTTCTGGTCTTCTGTTTTATGGTCATATGAAACCAAAAATTAATTGTTTGGCCACAATAATGTAGCCTTCATTTGGTGCAAATAAAGAGAAGCCTTCAACCCTAAGAACACCATCCCTGCTGTCAGACATGGTGGCGGGAACCTAATGCTTTGAGGATGTTTTTCAGCCAATGGACAAGGGAACCTAATCACAGTTAATGGCACCATGAAAAAAGATGACATCAAGATTCTCAACAGCAACATCAAACAGTCTGCAGTGAAAGTTGGCCTTGGGCATCACTGGACATTTCAGCACAACGACCCAAAACAGACAGCAAAAGTAGTGGAGAAATGGTTAGAGGACAAAAACATTAATGTTTTGGAGTGGCCCAGCCAATCCTGACTTGAATCCAATTGAGAATCTGTGGAGGGAGCTAAAGATCAGGGTGATGACAAGGAGACCCTCCGACCCGAAAGAGTTGGACCTCATCGCAAAAGATAAATGGGCAGAAGTACCAGTGGAGACATGCACAAAGTTGGTCAGCAATTAAAGGAAGCGTTTGATTGCTGTAATAGCCAATAAAGGCTTTTGTATTGATTTCTGAGAAGGGTATGAATATTTTTTGACACGCGATTTGTTTGTTTAAAAGTAAGTAAAAGCTGAGTATTGTTTTTTTTCCACAATGATGCTTCTTGCACATCAGCTTATCTTTTGGGAGAAGCCTGTGCCATTTCCTATCAAAAAATAAAACTTGCCGGTTGAATAAAAGTAACATTATATATATAACAATGTGCTTTACACTTGGCACAGGGGTTGTCAATGAAAATCAGAGTTTCTGTGACAGCTCAAATAGTGTGAAGAAGAATGCATAACATCATCTTCCAAGTATTAAAATGTCCCTGGCCCTTGTTTTGTTGAGCCCAGCATTTTTGATGTGAACCCATGTAGAACTACCCCATAGAACGCATAGTCCGGACAATGAAGCATGAAGGTGAGTGTGATAATACGGGGCTGCATGAGTGCAAAGATTATGGCATTTATAGATGTACCATGAATGGCTGTGGATGCATCAAAATACTTGCAACATTTAATTACATTTGATTATATTTTGTTTATATAAAGCCAATTCTCAACATATGTCATCTCTGAGCACTTAACATAGTTAAGACCTTACAAACTGCAACAAAACAAATATTTACTTGCTGCCTAATATATCCAACCAATAGGTGTCATAATGAAGAGACAGTCAGTAGCCGCAAGGGGACACAAGCCAGTGTCTTATTGTGCCGGTCCCAAGCCCAGATAAATACAGAGGGTTGTGGCAAGAAGGGCTTCCGATGTAAAACTTTGGCCAAATCAAACATGCGAATCAAATGTATGACTTCCATACCGGATCGGTCGAGGCCCGGGTTAACAACGACCGCTATCGGTGCTGTCGACCTACAGGGTGCCGGTGGAAAATGGACTATTGTTGGTCGAAGAAGGAGGGGAGGAAGGTGTGTTCGTAGGAAGAGAGAGAGAAGAGGAACACCAAGAGTCTAGGACTGAGAGTAGGGACTTTGAATGTTGGAACTATGACAGCAAAAGGTAGAGAGCTGGTTGACATGATGCAGAGGAGGAAGGTGGACATACTGTGTGTCCAGGAGACCAGGTGGAAAGGTAGTAAAGCTAGAGGTTTCGGAGCAGGATTCAAGTTGTTCTATCATGGTGTAGATAGGAAGAGAAATGGAGTAGGAGTTATCTTGAAGGAGGAGTTTGTTAGGAATGTCCTGGAGGTAAAAAGAGTGTCAGATCGAGTGATGAGCCTGAAGCTAGAAATCGAAGGTGTGATGTTCAGTGTTGTTAGTGGGTATGCTCCACAGGTAGGATATGAGCGGGAGGAAAAGGATAAATTCTGGTTGGACCTTGATGAAGTGATGCAGAGCATCCCTAGAAGTGAGAGAGTTGTCATTGGTGCAGACTTTAATGGACATGTTGGTGCAGGAAACAGAGATGATGAGGAGGTCATGGGCAGGTTTGGAATCCAGGAGAGGAACACAGAAGGACAGATGGTGGTTGACTTTGCAAAAAGGATGGAAATGGCTGTAGTGAATACTTTCTTCCAGAAGAGGCAGGAACATAGGGTGACCTATAAGAGTGGAGGTAGGAGCACACAGGTAGACTACATCTTGTGTAGACGGTGTAATCTGAAGGAGATCAGTGACTGCAAAGTAGTGGTAGGGGAGAGTGTAGCCAGACAGCATAGGATGGTGGTGTGTAGGATGACCCTGGTGGTGAAGAAGATGAAGAGGGCAAAGGCAGAGCAGAGGACCAAATGGTGGAAGCTGAAAAAGGAAGAGTGTTGTATGACTTTCAGGAAAGAGTTGAGGCAGGCTTTGGATGGTCAGGAGGTGCTTCCAGATGACTGGACAACTACAGCAAATGTGATCAGGGAGACAGGTCGGAGAGTACTTGGTGTGTCATCTGGAAGGAAAGGAGATAAGGAGACTTGGTGGTGGAATGAGGCGGTGCAGGAGTGGATCCAGAGAAAGAGGTTAGCTAAGAAGAAGTGGGACACTGAGAGGACTGAAGAGAGTAGACAGGAGTACAGGGAAATGCAGCATAAGGTGAAAGTAGAGGTGGCAAAGGCCAAACAAGGGGCTTACGATGACTTGTATGCTAGGTTGGACAGTAAGGAGGGAGAGACTGACCTGTATAGGTTGGCAAGGCAGAGAGACAGAGATGGGAAGGACGTGCAGCAGGTTAGGGTGATAAAGGATAAGGATGGAAGTGTGTTGACAGGTGCCAATAGTGTGATGGGAAGATGGAAAGAGTACTTTGAAGAGTTGATGAATGAGGAAAATGAGAGAGAACGAAGAGTAGAAGAGGTGAGTGTTGTGGACCAGGAAGTAGCAAAGATTAGTAAGGATGAAGTGAGGAGGGCATTGAAGAGGATGAAGAGTGGAAAGGCACTTGGGCCTGATGATATACCTGTGGAGGTATGGAAGTGTCTCGGAGAGGTAGCAGTAGAGTTTCTGACTGGGTTGTTCAACAGGATCTTAGATAGTGAGAAGATGCCCGAGGAATGGAGGAGAAGTGTGCTGGTGCCCATCTTTAAGAACAAGGGAGATGTGCAGAGTTGTGGCAACTACAGAGGAATAAAGCTGATGAGCCACACGATGAAGCTTTGGGAAAGAGTAGTTGAAGCTAGACTAAGGGCAAAGGTGAACATCTGTGAGCAGCAGTATGGTTTCATGCCAAGAAAGAGTACAACAGATGCAATATTTGCTTTGAGGATGTTGATAGAGAAGTACAGAGAAGGTCAGAAGGAGCTGCATTGTGTCTTTGTAGATCTGGAGAAAGCTTATGACAGGGTGCCCAGAGAGTCTGGAGTGGCAGAGAAGTATGTTAGAGTGGTGCAGGACATGTATGAGGACTGTAAGACAGTGGTGAGGTGTGCTGTAGGTGTGACAGAGGAGTTCAAGGTGGAGGTGGGACTACATCAGGGATCAGCTCTGAGCCCCTTCTTGTTTGCTATGGTGATGGACAGGATGACAGACGAGGTTAGACAGGAGTCTCCATGGACTATGATGTTTGCAGACGACATTGTGATCTTCAGTGAGAGCAGGGAACAGGTGGAGGAGAAGCTAGAGGCGTGGAGGTTTGCCCTGGAAAGGAGAGGAAAGAAGGTTAGCCGCAGCAAGACGGAGTATCTGTGTGTGAATGAGAGGGACCCAAGTGGAAGAGTGAGGTTACAGGGAGAAGAGATCAAGAAGGTGGAGGATTTTAAGTACTTAGGGTCAACAGTACAGAGCAATGGAGAGTGTGGAAAAGAGGTGAAGAAGCGTGTACAGGCAGGCTGGAACGGCTGGAGAAAAGTGTCAGGTGTGATGTGTGATAGAAGAGTTTCAGCTAAAATGAAAGGAAAGGTTTACAAAACTGTGGTGAGACCAGCCATGTTGTTTGGTCTGGAGACAGTGTCCCTGAGGAAAAGACAGGAGGCAGAGCTGGAGGTAGCAGAACTGAAGATGCTGAGGTTCTCTTTGGGAGTGATAGGATCAGGAATGAGTACATCAGAGGGACAGCACATGTTAGAGGCTTTGGAGATAAAGTCAGAGAGGCCAGACTGAGATGGTTCGGACATGTCCAGAGGAGAGAGAGTGAATATATTGGTAGAAGTATGCTGAGTTTCCTACTGCCAGGCAGGAGACCTAGAGGAAGACCAAAGAGGAGGTTTATGGATGTGGTTAAGGAGGACATGAAGGTAGTTGGTGTGAGAGAAGAAGATGCAGCAGACAGGGTTAGATGGAGGCAATTGATTCACTGTGGCGACCCCCGAAGGGAAAAGCTGAAGGGAAAACAGAAGAATGAAGAGACAGTGTTATTCACTTTAGCTGTAAGTGGTCATAATGTTGTGCCTGATCGGTGATGGTTTGTAATTGGCTTCTGGATCCAGATGATTCCCAGTCTGCAGATGCCTGGCAGAAGAGAAAAATTCCAGCATAGTGATTCAAAGCATGCTGAAAAATAATACAAGAATTTCTGAAGAATTATAAAGTGCAAACTATGACCTAGACCAGGGGTTGGCAACCCATGGCTCCAGAGCTGCATGCAACGTTTTCATCCGTCTGTTACGGCTCCCTGTGGCTTTGAAAAATAGAGTATTTAATAGGGCCCGACTGATTTATCGGCTGGCTAATTAAATCGGCAGATTATAGCCCTTTTCAAAATCATCTTCGACCAGAGTTTTGCCGATTAAATACCGATATATTCTTAAGTTCTCATAAAACAATAAATGCTGTTGTCGTGCGACTAGATGTCCTTCTGTTGTGTCCAACAATGGAGCTCTGACTCCATTCAGTCCTAAGTCTTTTCAGTAATGTACAGGAGTAAGCTACAGCCAGGCAGTATTACAGGAGTGGACTGAGCAGAGCTTTCACACAGGTAAGTTTATAATAACGTTGTGAAATTAACAGTGACTCAACATGTCTCCTGTTACAGTTTAACTCTCTTTGCCATGTGTCATGATGACGCTTCGTTGCGTCCACTGAAGACTCCAAAATAATTTTTCTTTAAAAATGTGCGAAACAGCATGAAACAATCAAGACAATACTACAGTTTGATAAACCATGATGAAACAGAATGGCTGACACAGTGTTGTAGGCTTTATTTTTCTTTTAGGAATCCATAATTCCAGTTCTCACATTTCTGCCAGATATACGGAACGACAGTACTGAAACTGAAATTGTCCTGTCTTACCCATACCAAAGAATTGGGGTTGACCGCAGTCACCTCTGGTGACCTGTGAAGCCAGTGACAGAAACAAAATAAAATGGGTGGCTCTGTGTGAAAAATGTAGGACTGTATTTTGATGGCACAAAACTGTACAAATACTGTTTCCGGACATGAATGGAGGGATGTCTTTTTTTGTCACGTTGCTCACTCTCCATCAAAATAGTTTGGTGCAATATGTCCTTGTTCTTGTTGTTCCTTTACAAGCAATACAAATGCCGTCCTCACTCTGAAGAACATGAAAAAGCAGCTTGGCCCCTGATAGCAATGTGATGAGAATTAAATTCTGTCATTTATTTACTAAAGTATCCAACATAAACTGCTTCAGAATACAGTATACCTTCAATCCTCACATTTATAACCACTGTAGTTGTGAAGTTTTTGATTTTAGTTACCTCCTAGATATATACTGAACTTGACTACTGCATTGCATGTACAAATGAAATGAACTACATAGAATTTTAAACTTGAATATATTTTTCCAACGGCTAATTTTACATCTTTAACGAACAATAAATTTAATGTGTGTGGTTGTCTCAGGTGCTGTTCATGCTTTTGTAATTGCTAGGTTCTTTGTATGCATATAGCCTTCTGTATTGTCATGCCGTTTGTTTATTTTCTCTTTGCTTTACTCTGTGAATGTTTCTCTTGCAAGATTAATCTTAATGAGATTGCCATAATAATTAAAACTTAACCTAAAAATGTACAGGTGCCACACTGTTACCTTGTTGTAAGTTGAAACACACAAAACGGAAGTTATCTACAATGCTATATGTAAACATAATGTTCAAAAAAGCCAAAACATTTGATGTGGATTTAATGCAAAGCTTATATATCGATAGTAACATAGTCATATGTTTAGTCAAGTGGGTTGCTGTGAAGCTGTTTCATGATATTCACTGATAAAAAAACTGACATACCTTAATAAGAGTAAATGCGATATTGCAGTAAAATACTGAGGAAAAACAACTGTGTCCATTTGGAATGAATAGTTTATGTTCATAAGCTGTTCAAATAATAATCTCAAAAGATGAAAAGTTCTTTGAAAAAGTAAGTATTTGTACCTCCAGAAGCTAATATTGCCCCTTTAGCAGAAATAATTTCTTCTAATTTTCTGACCTTTGCTTGCTGAAATTTGTGAAAGGTGAAAATTCCTTCAAGATGTTTGAGGGCTTTCATTTGTCATTGAAAATACTGTGAGCTATACAAATGCAAATCAGAATAATGTGTGTGTGTGTGTGTGTGTGTGTGTGTGTGTGTGTGTGTGTGTGTGTGTGTGTGTGTGTGTGTGTGTGTGTGTGTGTGTGTGTGTGTGTAAGCATATTGGGGGTTGGAGGTATGATGGTGAGGAAATGATTGTGCAGAAAAAGGTGTGGAGAGGGATTAACTAAGGCCTCAGTGTGCATGTGTGGCGGAGTCTCATCATCCACCACCTCTCCTGCCTCTGGACACTGACCTCTTTGCAAGATTCATATTAAAAACCTTCCAGTTTTATCATTGGCCAAGATGGGATCCTTTGCAGTATCTGATCCAACAATGTTGAATTTTCTTTCCCAAACTCTTGTAGCAAAATTGGAGAAATTAGCTCACACAGGAGCTTCAAAATAATATGGAGACAAAATGTGGAGAGATTCGCCTCATATGGCTGCACCAAAAAAAGCAGATAAAAGTGTAAGCTTTGACACACCTAATGATAGGAACTACCCTTCATGTGTAAAATTGCACTCATTAATTTACCATTTTCAGCTTGCCTAAAAAAAATTATATTTAAACTAAGTCTCAGAGAGACTTTGATGAAAAAGAAATTGATCAGTCTCATTATTAAAGCTGTAAACTCTGATTTCATTGACCTCCAGTTCCCAAAACCAAGAAATACACGGTAGAACCAATGATAATTATCCACAAACATTTATTAACTTCTATTACGAACAAACAATAAACAGCAGCCAGTGAATAAATAAATGAATAAATGCAGATAAACTATTGAACTGCGATCATCACTGGAAGCAGTTGATACAAAGGTGATAAATTTATAATTAGTTTGAAAATTGGAAAATCAATTGTGTAAATTCACCTGTTTATCAGAAGGAAAGTCACGTAGCCTTTGTAGGACTGAGAGGGAAGCCGCTGCACAATGTGAAGCTGTGATGATCTGTTGGATGAGAGACAAGGGGGCACTTTGACAGATTTGCACTGCAAAAATGTGCCATAGTGAAAACACTAAGAGTCGAAGCTCATAGTTATCAAGAAAACATTTGCGCTGTTGTAGTTCTTAAGTAATTCTTATGCCCAGTTGCATTCTTCTAAGAGCCCATTTTTCTTCAAGCCCCTGGTTACAAGCCAAAGTTGAATTTTCTAAAAAGCCACCTGCAGTCCAGTGACTTTTTTTATATATATAGAAAGTTTTGGAGTCAAATTCAAATCAGCATCTAACCAATCAGAGTTGAGCTTCACTGTCCAGGAGAGGTCAGAGGCCAAATGCCCCCATGACTTACTCTTTATTCATTTGTTAAATGTTCAAATCTAATTGTTCAATATTTATGATGAGCAGAGATCTGAAATAACACAGAGTGAGTTATTAGAATGAGAGAAAACACAATATGTGTATCTCATATGGTTCCTGAGATAATAAAAGATGTAAACATATGAATAAACTTACAGACTGTAGACTTTAGGCTATTGGGAAGTAAATTCATAACATAGCTAAAACACGAGAATATACATTTAATAAGAAGAAAAATATGACATAGGGAGTATATATACTTAGAGTGAAAAGTCTTTCTCTCCTTTTTTTTATGGCTGTGGTCTGTAACAGAGAAGGAGGGCGTTGGTGTCCTGTTTGTTCTTCTCCACAAACACTTCAGATTCGATATGTTCTTCCATACTGGTTCTGATCAACCTGGTATCAGAGACTGAGTCCAGAGCATCATTCGGGTGATGCTGTACTTTTTTAATGTTCTGATTTAAACTGTTCAATCCATTCCTGCATACCATGTGCTGTGTGTTAGGTAGGGTGATCAGAAGGTCAGAATGCCAATCCTTTTCTGCAGAGGTGTGGTTTTCCTCACAGTTGACACTTTATGAGCCTTATCAGATTCTGGTGGAGGTAGGAGGCATCCTGTTGTCTCCAAGAGAGCTGTTAGTGGTCCTTTATTAGAGAACATCCGATAAGCAGATGTTCCATTTGGAGATGAATTTGGGGTTAGCTGTCTTATGACGTGGCTTCTTACCAAATTTACTACTTTGGGAAAGGGTCTTTGGATCTTGGCGTGTTGCTCTGGAATGTTTTGCTGCTCAGTACGCTATACTCTATTGATGAAATAACATTTTTTTGTGCTAAAAATACGCACTTTGGCAGAGCTCACTGTCTCAATGTCCACAAAGGCAGCAAGGATTTTCTTCTTTTGATCAAAGATGTTTATCTTGCAGGCATAGAGAAAATATGTTCATCTGGAGAAGTCGTCATGTTAATATTTACTTTCAGAAATGCTTCATTGCTTACGTCATCGTGTTTGAGGGCTCGTCCAATCACATGTAAAGTCACAATCACATGGTGATTGTGCAAGAATCATGCAATACATTCACGCAATACATACACCTCACAAGAAACAAACATCTTTGTTGCTTCTTGCTTCAGTTTCTACAATGGCTGTACGGTGTCTCCCATCTGACTCATAAACTCGTCGGCTTGGACAGTCTGAACATGACGACTTCTGCCATTACTCCTAGGTGCTGTCAGTGGGCAGCTAGAGCAGCACTGGACCAGAGGTGAGTGAGCAGAGGTTGCAGGAGAGGATGGCTGTGTCACGCCCTCTCCCTCTGCAGCAAGATATTGGCAGGTTTTTCCTTCCCTCTTTCCTCCTACCTTTATCCCTCTCACAATTGAGAGTGTGTGCGTGAGCAGGAGGGCAGATGCTTTCCAACCAGTCAACTAGATTGGTGCGCAAGCAGGTGGGAGCAATCAAGGCAGCAGCCTTCTCCCCCATATAAGCAGATGCTGCAATTTATTTGACATCAGGCCAGTGAACAGAGTCAGTATTGATTCCAGTTGTGTCTAGCTCACCTGCATTGGCTCTATACTTACCGTTGTTCCCTGCCTTTTGGTCTGGACCAGGCGTGAACTAACCGTGACGTCACCCGTTGGTTTTAACGCTGAGAAAATAAAGCCCGGATTTTGCTACTTCCTGGTCGCTGTTTTGGATTTTTTGGAGCCAGTGACGTAAAAAGTGTCATCAAACAGGCTGGACCGGAAAGCAACTAAGGGCAGGATTGGCTGAAGACTCTCTTATCTCGCCCACATTTTACTGCAGAGGCTTCTGTTGCTGTCTATCAAGTATAGCCACGCCCCCTGGCTCCGCCAACTTTAACGATTTATTTAAAATTCAGTATTGATTTATTTTTAGATCGGCCACCTGATCTCTCATTTTGACCATGAAAACTAACGGGGAAAAAATCCTGAGCTGTAGAAAATCAGTCTATCAAATTTTATTTTTTCCAAAAATGAATTGGGGTCTATGGAGCAAAAGCTTTTTGGAGCCAACCCTAGCGGACAGTGTGATATTGCAAGTTTTTGACACTTCCGGGTGGGCTTCAAATTTGGAGCCAGATGCTACGTCCATCTTTATATACAGTCTATGGTCTGGACTCCTGCCTGCTCGTGTTTACCTGGATTCTCCATCACTCACCATGCTGGCCATACCGTTGTTGGAACTCTGGAACCCTCTGCTCTCCGAAACTTCATAGCTCTCCAGCCTAGGTTACACCTTACGTGAGCTAGCCTTTAATTAATTAATTTTTGTACTCACTCTGGTAGTTATAATTCCACCCATTTACTAGAGGGCCCTATGCCCTGTATCATTCCCATCACTTCCTGTGTACGTAGTATTACTTGTGTTGTCCTTTTGACTGTTGTTGTAGTTCTTTATACCTCATGCTTGTAAATAAATTTCGTATAAATCGCCAGTGCCTAGTGTCGTGTCTCTGCTCCTGCACTTGGGCCTCTGTTTATGGAATCGTAACAGAACGGTCTGGACAATATGAGCTCAGCGGGTAGCAAGACCAGCGCCATGGCTGTGACCATTAGCCTAACTGTAGAGCAGGCCATTGCTAATCAGGGTGCCGTCTTAACTCTTTAGGCGCCAGAGTTTTTTCAATAAAATATTCAGTTTTGATATAATTTTTTCTAAAGGTTGTAACTTGAAAATGGTTGGAGATAAAGGCAAACTGTAAATGAGAAAAATCATCAGTATGACCCAAAGTTTGTGATGGGAGTAAATTCACTCATCTAATTTGCAAAGTATGATGTCATCAGGCGGCGGACATATGGATTACATAACTTTATTGATGTTTATGGATCAAGATGGCTTTTCTTGGCTCAGAATTTGTCAGATCCCTGTCTCCACGATACCCAACAGGCTTATCAAAATGTCTGATCCACTTGTGAAACTCTTCCTCATCTGTGAAGCAAACCCAGCCATCATCATTGTCATTTACGAAGGGGCCATGAACGCCACTGCAGCCTCCACCGTTATTATCAGTGCATTTTCTCCCATGTCTGCTGCTATTTCCGCGTTTTTTTCAACCCCTGCTATCCCAGTGTTTCCCCTACCATTATATTAGGGGGGCGCCCCGCCTCCCCAACGGCACCCCCGCCCCCCCAGAAGGTCAAGTTAAATTAAAATAATTGTTACTTTTTTACACGCAAAGTTTAGTTTTCCTGCATAAAGGCCGCTCCACATACTGTCCTTACAGCACTCGCTGCAGCACTCCACTGTGTCTACTCCCCCCTCTCTCCGTCTTGTAAACAGTCACACTGCCCCCCACCCCACAGTCACCACACACACAAACACTAGTGTGCAGTGGCGCGTCTCGTGTTTTACTTTCTACAACAAACTACGGCCAAAATATAGAGTTATTCCAGCCATAAAATAAAGAAGCAGAAGAAAAACCACCTCTGATGACAGTGACGCGCACCATGAGGTAATTACGACCGTATAGCGGGGCCATGTGTTGTTGTTGTTCTCAATCGTGTAGGAGTGTTAAAAATGAAAAAAGAACGAAGGGAAGTGGGACCCGCGATGAAACTTCATAGAGATAAAAAAAAAAATGAAGACGCTCTTTTTAACAGCATGACTTCTTATGATGCAAAATTGGTCCTTTGAGACCACGTCTGTCGTAATATTGGGCCTAAAATAAATAAAGTATTATTATTATTATTATAATAAAATAATTAGATGAAGCCTTTCAACACCGTAATGTAAAAATGGGCTAAAAATGATTCACACGCTCAATAAGTGGTACAAAATGGTGAAAATTATATATTTTAATATCGGCGTGCGCGCACAGGTGTACACACACACAAGCGTGAGCGCACATGTGAGCAGACTCCCGCCAGCGACTGTCGGAAAATGGCACATGAAAAACAAAGCAAAATCTCAGCGTTTTTTAAACGCTCACAGTCACAGGGTGATAATGGCAACACCAGCCGCCCCTCTGGCTCTTCAAGCAGTAGCACCCAGAGCAGCTCTGCCTCTCCCGGGCCAAGTGACAGCAGCCAAAGTTCTGCACGGCAAGCCCCCCCACCTGTCCCGCAGCAAAAGTCATCATCTCACCACCGCATGTCGGGCTTTGACCCAGGTTGGTTGTCAGAGGGGAAATATTCCCCCTGGCTGTACAAAACTGATATTGGTATTAATGCTTAGAGCACACTATGCGATATCAGGCCAATTTTAGTTTAGTGTCGGGTGAGACAAGAGCAGACAAGCTCCGACAAAAAACTTAGCTAAAATCGGCCTGATATCATGTTGTTAGCTCTAGGCATAAGCAAGTAATTAATAAAAATACATACATTACATAAATGTAGGTAGGTAGGTAGGTAGATAGAGAGGCACTGGAGATGTTCTTCCAGAAGCCCAGGAAGCCCAGGAACTGCTTGCGGATATTCTGAGCTATCACCAGAGCTTTTCAGGAGATATTCCCCACAGTTCTCAGGTTCACCACAGAATGGCCTTCATAGGAACCGCCATCTTTACCATTAAACTCCAAGCCACTGCAGTGACAAAAGCTGCACACTTTGTGGACAATAGTCCTGAAAACATCCTTATTGTTTCTTTCAGATTTGTTCATTTTTTGATCCAAATGTCATTTATTTATTATAATTTTTTTAGTTTTTTTCAGTATTATGTATATATGTTATATTGTAATTAAAACATATTATGACTCAAATTCCTTATTTCGAGTTTTTGTACGACGGCGGCAATGACCGACGCGAAAACACCCCCCCCCCCCCCCCCCCCCCCCCCCCCAAGGCACCAATTCTAGGGGAAACACTGTATCCCCCTCACCATTATTGGTGTTTTGACCAACCCTGCTACACCCACCACGTCCCCTCCTGCCACTCCGGACCCTGTGAAGCAAAGCATCGGCTCCAGTATGTGCTGCTTGTGGACTGTCATGGCGCACCGACCCGCTGCCGTTCCGCACAGACGCAGTGTCACTTTCTCTCTCACTGGACGACTGAACATCTTTATCAGAGGGTGAATATTCCTCTTCAGAATCTGAATAAGCCATTATTTGACAAAGTACTTTGTCAGCGTTGACCAGACCTCTCGGTATGGTGAGTTTTCTCACTCTAAAATGCGCCGTCTTGTGCTCTGTTACGCTCCGACTAAAGTCTCGTCTCCTCGATTTTCAAACTCTATAAACTCCTAAACTTTGAATGAAAACACGCCCACAAATGATGCTCAGATTGAAGTTCCAGATGGCTGCCATCTCCTGGTATAAAGTAGTAACTGCATGAGGCACTGTATTTGAAACTGTGGCTTGTTATGTTCAGCAATGTTGCTTGTCGCAATATTGCGACTTTGGCGCTTAAAGGGTTAAACCAGCATGACGACCTACTTTGTAATCTTGTTACTAACACGCACACCCTAAGAGACAAAGTTTCACAGCTCACTAGCACTGTAGGGAAGCCAACTTCTCAGGCCTCAACGCCAGCTAGCATCGGCCAATTTGCCATGGTAGCTGCTAGCGGCTCAGCTAGTGTCAGCTCTGTGGTTTCTCCTCTGTCCGGGAACCTCATGTGCCGGTACCTGAACACTATAGTGGTGACTATGGTTCATACCAGTCTTTCTTAACCCAGGTATCCTTAGTGTTTGACCTTCAGCCCCACTCGTATGCCTCTGATAGGACACGCATTGCGTATTTGATCAGTTTGCCATCTGGTTTGGCGAAAGAGTGGGGAACGCCAATGCCCAACTTGTCGCTCATACATAGCTTTTGTGTCTGAAATGAAAAAAATCTTTGACCACCCAGTGCAAGGTAGAGAAGCCACCACCTGGCTGATGTCCTTTCGACAAGGGTCTAGAAGTGTGACTGAGTATGCAGTGGAGTTCCGTACGGTGGCCGCCAGGACTCGTTGCAATGATGAGGCCCTCCAGGGGGTTTTCTACAAAGGACTACAAGAGACCCTGAAAGACGAGTTGGCCGTCTGTGACGAGACACCCTTCCCAAATACGAGTATTGCCCTGGCCATAAATCTGAAATACCGCCTTTGGTAGCACTAGTGGGAGAGAAACTCGTGCAAATTGTTGGAATTCCCCAGGCCTGTAGCCCTGCCGCGGTCCATCTTACCACTCCCTACAATCCCCGAACCTGAACCCATGCAGCTAGGGCGAGCTCAACTTACCACCCAGGAGAAACAACACCACCAGGAGTCTAACCTCTGCCTGTATTGTCGCAAGCCCAGCCATTACATCACCACCTGCATTTGTCGCCCGGCAAAAGGATCGGCTCAGCCGTGACAGAGAAGTTTGTGGTGAGCCGGACTGCTACTACCTCCCCATCCTGGTTACAGCTCGCTGCTACCCTGTGCTGGCAGTCCCAACTCCTTCCCATCCAAGCACTTGTTGGCTCCAGAACAGAGGAATGTCTTTTGGACTGCCAGCTTATGCAGCAGCTGGAAATACCTACTGTTCCCCTAGACATGCCCCTAGAAACCTGAGTGCTGAATGCACCTTCTATATCATTGACCATTCCCACCCCCACTGGTTCTGGGATTCCCCTGGCTGCAATAAACTATTTGTAAAAGCTGAAAAATGTGAAATTCATGCCACACCATCTCGTTCCTGGGCTACATAATCAGTGCTGGAGAGGTCAAGATGGATCCAGAGAAACTCACTGCCGTTTCAGCTTCGTGGACCCCTCCAGCAGAACATGCCTTCCAGGTCCTTAAGCACCACTTCGTTTTGGCTCCCATCCTCATGCAGCCCGATCCCAGTCTACAGTTCGTCGTGGAGGTTGATGCTTCGGACACTGGGGTAGGGGTCATCCTCTTGCACCGTTCTCCCCAGGATTAGAAGCTTCATCCCTGCGCATTCTTAGCCAGACGACTGCCACTGGCAGAGCGGAGCTATGATTTGAGCAACTGTAAATTGCTTGCCTTGAAACTGGTTTTAGAGGAATGGAGACACTGACTGGAGGGATTTGAGCAGCCCTTTATAGTTTGGGTTGACTACAAAAATTTAGAATAAGTGAAATTCCGGTGATCCAGAGACCATCCTACCCAAGTCCTGCCTTGTCACAACCTTCATGTGGCCAATGGAGAACCAGGTTCAGTAGGCCCAACCTCTGTCTGTCTGGATCCAGTCCACACCAGTACTCCTATAACTGGCAGCAAAGCCAGCGACCTGAGGGGAGCCACTCATATGCTGAGAAGAGGACATGTGAGGAGTCGTGGATGATCCGGTTTGCGAACTTACGTTTTAAATGTTCATATACTGCAGATAGAGGTCTGAGAGGTAGTCCTATAATTTTTGAGCAAACGGTGACAGTCCTCTGCAGGTGGTTTCTGTTCTGGAAACTGATAGAGTAGAACCAGCAGGTGATAGAAAAGGTGGTGATGCTCACAATGAAGGAGTAATAGAATGTCTGTAGAATGTTCTTACTTACTCCAAAAGAGTTGAGCTTCCTCAGGAGATGCTGCCTCTGATAATCTAATTTTCTGATATTCTTCTCTGTGTTAGAGCAGAATTTCAGCTGACTGTCAAAGGTGGCACCCAGATATTTGTACTCCTCCACAAACTCAACAGGGATTCCATGGACTATGGTGGTGACAGCAAGCCTAGCCGTGCTAGACAACCCTCGGCAACGAATTTAATTCTCTGCCAGGGTGGGTCTAGCTACCCTCCATAAGGCTCGAGGCTGGATTCTCCTAAAACTGGCCGGACCAATCACCATGAAGTGTAGAGTCCGAAGGCGGGCGTAACGAAGTGACGACAGAGGCGTGACGATTCTGACAGAAACAACCGGCGCACAATAAACAGTTATCTTTCGACTCGGCTTTGGCCACAGCCCTTAAAGATTTGAAGCTAAAATTCAACTTGAAAGGTAAACAAAGGACGGCACTTAAGTGTTTCATTGAGAAGAAAGACGTATTTGGACTTATGCCGACGGGATATGGCAAATCCTTAATATACCAGTTGGCTCCGCGACTCCGCTGGTTGGGAAGCTAATGGGACTTAGCCACAATCCGCCAGTGCTCTAGGAACTACATCAGCCTATTCGTTGCGTTGATTGGTTGTATACCTACCCAATTGCTGCAGAGGGATTTGATAGACAACCTTTTAGCCCGCCTCCCTCCCTGTCGAGCTTCCCTAGACCCTTGTGCCGTCAGAAACATGGGTATAGCGTGGCTAGGCTAGGTGACAGCTGTAACCACCGTCATCTGCTTGTTGGAAAATACACCACCATCTCCTTGGATTTATTATTTCTTCAGCCCCAGACAAGAGTTGCCACACCAATCCACAAACTCCTAGTGGACTGATCCGTGTGATTGAGAAGACCTTGACAGCAGAGACAGGAAGACTGTGTTGTCAACATATTTGACCAGATGGGAATTGGGCTGTGTGGATCTGCAGTCATCTGTGTAGAGGATGAAGAGTAGCGGAGAGAGGACACAGCCCTGAGGAGAACCAGTGGAGGTGTGTTGTAGATAAGAGAGGGTGTTGTTGACCTGCACTCTCTGTCATCTGTGGGTTAAAAAGTCCAGTAACCACAGGATGAACTGATCATCCAAGTGGAAGCGGGAGCAGAGTTTCTAAGCAAGGATATGAGGCTGGAGGGTATTGAATGCCAAGGAGAAGTTGGCAAGCAGGAGTCTAGCTGAAGTGTTAGGGTCTTCCAAGTGACTGTGTAAAGTGTCCAGAATTAATATTTTGGCAGCAGCAAAGCCTCTGCTTGAACAATATGCAAATTGGAGTGGGTCAGTCTTTGAGTTAGTTACTCTGATAGTGGGTTCTTTCACAAATCTTGACTGTTGTTGTAGTTCTTTATACCTCGTGCTTGTAAATAAATTTCATATAAATCGCCAATGCCTAGTGTCGTGTCGCTGCTCCTGCACTTGAGCCTCTGTTTATGGAATCGTAACAGTACGGTCTGGCCAATATGAGCTCAGCGGGTAGCAAGATGACTGGGGACAGTCATCCTTGAGGATATGGATGACTGTGGAATGTTTCCACAATTGAGGAACTGTACAGCTGTAAAGGGAATTTTGGAACAGGATCTGAAAAACACCTCCCAGCTGTTTCACACAGTGCCTTAGCACACGACCACTGATGTTGTCCAGGCCTGGTGAGCTGGTCTCTCTAGTCCTCTTCAGGGCCCTCGTGACATCCTCTATGTTGAGAATGAGTGTACAGACAGTGGGTTGAACTGTGGTCTTAATCTCTTCCAGCTGCGTGGTGTTGTGTCTTTCAAATCTGGTGTAAAAAGAGTTGAGATCATTGGGGAGAGATGCAGGGCTGCTACTGTCCACATGGCTGGTGTTTCGCTAGTTGATAACAGTGTTCACAGCGGACATGTTTTTCAGGCCTTGCTAAGCTGAGTGAAGGTTCCCTGTGCAAATTTTTCTCTACTTTCTCTACTTTGCTTTTGTCCTGCTGTTATGGCATGCTTAACTTCCCTGTTGATCTCTTTCTTCTTCAATTCAGAACCAGTGAAAAAGACCTTTTTCTTTATGTTAAGGATTTCTTTGAGCTCCTTGGTAATCCAGAGTTTGTTGTTGGGAAAAGAGGAAATACTAGTACTGGTACCTATGACATTGTTTTTACGCTACATTAGTAATACAAATGTATTGATTGAGTGGTCTTGATTTTCTGTGCTGATTATATTCACAGCTGCTGGATTCCAGGAAGATTGCACTTGCTCCAGATGAAGAGGTAACATTGACGGGGTGTACGGATGAATAGTGCGGCCCCCATATGAAGTGGACAACATTTGGATCGAATGTCACTAAATAAATGTGACCCAAAGGCAGCAAAAAGACACTTTAAGCCGAATCTGATGACCAAACTACTGGCCAGTAGTTGGCAGTGATGTGATCTGTCTAAGTCTAGGAAAACAGACTACAACTTGCCCTTTTTTGAACTTTTCAAAATTTGTTTTAGAAACTTTTTTACTTTTTCTTTTAAATATATATTTTGTTGAACTTGATTTTTGGGGGATTTTTCAAAACAGTTTCAAATCTTGTTTTAAATTTTAGTTTTTCTTTACACAGTTAAAACTGTTGCAGCTGTACTATTGTTCAATAAAGCTCTTTCTTTTCAGCATGTCTTTGCAAATATTTTTTTCCCTCCCAATAAATTAATGTCACTGATTGCAGAATATCCAGTACGCTAGTCAGGCAGTCTCATTCCCCTTGTCCCACACATCTATCCCCAACTGGACCTGAGGTACAAAAAATTAAACAGTCTGAATTTTCCTCCTGTTCAGAGACGTTCAGAAAAGTGTGTAATACTAATCAAACATAAAGAGCTCAAGTTCATATTTTTGATGTTCGCTCACAATACGGATGTTGCCAATAAATGGATGAAGCAGATTTTGCCAAAGTAAAAGTTGTAATGATTGTGGAATTAATTGTGAAAGAACTCATATTGTCATTCTCTTTTCTTTGTATTCACCAGGTGTAAATTTGTTGGGGACTTCCAGCCAGGTACAGAGACTTTGCTTCATTACCCCTGCTCCATCTTTACAGTGACTGATCAATCGATTCATCAACTGAACGGTTCATATTTTGTTACCTACACACGTGGACAAAATTGTTGGTACCCCTCAGTTAAAGAAGGAAAAACCCACAATTCTCACTGAAATCACTTGAAACTCACAAAAGTAACAATAAATAAAAATTTATTGAAAATTAAATAATCAAAATCAGCCATCACTTTTGAATTGTTGATTAACATAATTATTTAAAAAAAACAAACTAATGAAATAGGGCTGGACAAAAATGATGGTACCCATAACTTAATATTTTGTTGCACAATCTTTTGAGGCAATCACTGCAATTAAACGATTTCTGTATTTGTCAATGAGCGTTCTGCAGCTGTCAACAGGTATTTTGGCCCACTCCTCATGATCAAACAGCTCCAGTTGTCTCAGGTTTGATGGGTGTCTTCTCCAAATGGCATGTTTCAGCTCCTTCCACATATGTTCAATGGGATTCAGATCTGGGCTCACAGAAGGCCACTTTAGAATAGTCCAACGCTTTTCTTTCAGCCATTCTTGGGTGTTTTTGGCTGTGTTTTGGATGGTTGTCCTGTTGGAAGACCCATGACCTGCGACTGAGACCAAGCTTTCTGACACTAGGCAGCACATTTCTCTCCAGAATGCCTTGATAGTCTTCAGATTTCATCGTACCTTGCACACTTTCAAGACACCCTGTGCCAGATGCAGCAAAGCAGCCCCAAAACATTACTGAGCCTCCTCCATGTTTCACCGTAGGGACAGTGTTCTTTTCTTCGTATGCTTGGTTTTTGAGTCTATGAACATAGAGTTGATGTGCCTTACCAAAAAGCTCCAGTTTGGTCTCATCTGTCCAAAGGACATTCTCCCAGAAGCTTTGTGGCTTGTCAACATGCATTTTTGCAAATTCCAGTCTGGCTTTTTTATGAGTTTTTTTCAGCAGTGGTGTCCTCCTTGGTCGTCTCCCATGAAGTCCACTTTGGCTCAAACAACGACGAATGGTGCGATCTGACACTGATGCACCTTGGCCTTGGAGTTCACCTTTAATTTCTTTGGAGGTTGCTCTGGGCTCTTTGGATGCAATTCGAACGATCCGTCTCTTCAATTTGTCATCAATTTTCCTCTTGCGGCCACGTCCAGGGAGGTTGGCTACTGTCCCGTGGGTCTTGAACTTCTGAATAATATGAGCCACTGTTGTCACAGGAACTTCAAGCTGTTTAGAGATGGTCTTATAGCCTTTACCTTTAAGATGTTTGTCTATATTTTTTTTCGGATGTCCTGGGACAATTCTCTCCTTCGCTTTCTGTTGTCCATGTTCAGTGTGGTACACACCTTTTCACCAAACAGCAGGGTGACTACTTGTCTCCCTTTAAATAGGCAGACTGACTGATTATGAGTTTGGAAACACCTGTGATGTCAATTAAATGACACACCTGAGTTAATCATGTCACGCTGGTCAAATAGTTTTCAATCTTTTATAGAGGTACCATCATTTTTGTCCAGGCCTGTTTCATTAGTTTGTTTTTTTAAATAATTACGTTAATCAACAATTCAAAAGTAATGGCTGTTTTTGATTATTTAATTTTCAATAATTTTTTATTTATTGTTACTTTTGTGAGTTTCAAGTGATTTCAGTGAGAATTGTGGGTTTTTCCTTCTTTAACTGAGGGGTACCAACAATTTTGTCCACGTGTGTATGTGTTCAATAATTTATTCATATATAGTTTCTCCAGTACCCCCAGACAGTTTACCCCCTGTCTGAGGGCAGAGATCAGACAGTCAGCACGAAGCCTCAAGCCACAGGGTAAGAACTGTGAAACTAAAGCTGCCACTACCACACAGACAAGACATTGACAATTTTAGTGCATATGCTCTGTGTCTTAAGCAGGGTTACATTGTTTATCCAGTGGTCACCCTTTATACATACAACAGACTACAGTAATAGAACGTTTTAATGGAAAAATACCAAAACATCCTTAGAAATGATTTACTGCTCCTTCTTGATAAATTAATGAGAGTTCACATGGTTAGTGTAAAGTTTTTTGGTAGAATATCAGCAAATAGACATCTAATATTTCTTAGTCAGTGAACTAAGGCAGAAGAGAATTCTCAGAATTACATTTCAAATACATAATACAACACATTTGGCTACAGAGTACTGAGTAAAAAAGAGACTGGTTCATTGTGTTTTTGAGAAGGTTTTTAAGCTTTATTATGAATTTGAAACACCATTATATATATTTCCACCATTTACCCCTTTAGAATTGTTGGAATCAGGAAGCCATGCCACTGCACCAGATCCCAGTGTGTCAAGCTGTGAGTAAACCACCATACTTTTTCTCTAATTTCAAGTGTTTTTCAGAGCAGAATGTTCAGATAGAAATATGGCAGATGGTCCACACATACAGTCAGGTCCATAAATGTTTGGACATTGATACAATTTTCAGCATTTTGGCTCTGTACATCACCACAATGGATTTAAAATGAAACAATCAAGCTGTGCTTTAAGTGCAGACTTTCAGCTTTTAATTTGAAGATATTTGCATCCAATCAGGCGAATGGTGTAGGAATTACAACACATTTTATGCATGCCCTCCATGTTTTCAAGGGACCAAAAGTAATTGGACAAACTAACATGAAATTAAATCAAATTGTCACTTTTAATATTTGGTTGCACATCCTTTGCAGTCAATGACAGCTTGAAGTCTGTAACCATTGATATCAGCAGACACTGGGTTTGGTGCTTGGTGATGCCAAGGAGGTCAATTATCCAATTACTTTTGGTCCCTTAAAAAGGTGGAATTCGCATATAAAATGTGTTGTGATGCCTATACCATTCACCTGATTTGGATGTAAATCTCCTGAAATTAAAGCTATAAAGTCAGTACTTAAAGCACATCCTCATTGTTTGGTTTCCAATCCATTTTGATGGTATACAGAACCGGCATGCAAGAATCTATGTCAATGTCCAAATATTTGTGGACCTGACTATATAGCAAATTCTAAACTTAGCTCGGTTTTACAAAGTACTGCAGAATGTGTTTCTCATTCACCTCTTCATACACAAGGAAGCTCACACTCCATTGGGAGTATCTTGGGGCTCAGTGTCTTGGCCAAGGACACTTAAACACACGGGGTCCAGGGTTCAGGGGTTGAACTGCCAACCTTTGCATTAGTGGCATTTAAATTTTAATTGTTTGACATGAATAATTGTCATGTAACATGAAATTGAATCACATCATTTAAATTTGTGTTGTTCACTCATACATTAGTTGTTTCAAATTCATTTTACTAACATATGCATGTGGGTCACTGAGAATGAGCAATCAAGTGCGAATCTACAAAAGTCCTTTTTGGCGAATAAACACCTTTAACCAGGCTCATTCGAGCATATAAAGGACACATTTCAGCTTTCTTCAGTTGTAGAAAAATAAAGCCAAAATATCCTTGGTTCACCTTTATACACCAGTAGTGGTGTATGAGGGTCCCCATCTGGGATTGAAGGACCATTGCAGTGTTTTTCTAAGTAAAGTTTGTGTTTAGTACACAGTACAGTAGTTATTATCTCACTACGATAACAACAGTCTAACATGATCTATGTGGGACAAAAGGAAGTGATTTGTTTCTAGTAGTTTTTAGTTGAGAAAGTAATAAGATTAAAATCTTTAATAACTTCATCAGTCTAAGGAAACACTGCTATGCTTACACTTGTGGTAACCTTGACAATCTTTGTTGCCAGCTTTTCTACAACCTTAATTCATGTTACAGCACTGGCATGTTGAGTGAACCTGGTCAAAGGTGTTGATCGGCCAGAAAGGAATTCTGTGAACCTGCAGTTCCATTACACTCATCATAACCCTAACCCGAACACCCTGAGATCAGATCACACTTCATGGTTGCCGGATTAACTGCAGCTTTAATTGTTGCATATTTTGTTTTTGTAAATGCTGTGCTAAGTTGAGAAGTTGTGATGAGGCAACATTTGCAATTTCTCACAAATGATGTATTTTTTCCCCTCTTTCTGGCTCTCTCTCAAATACATTCTGTTATCTTAAAAAACAACAAGAGAAGAAGACCCACACACACGCACACACATTATGTTTTCAAGTTATTTGTTATAGTTTAATAAGTGTAGTATTTGTGTGTGTCTGGGTTTTTTAGCTACTGCGAGTGTTTTGCCAGTGGAGTGATGTGCAGCAACTGTGACTGCTCTAACTGCCACAACAACGCAGAGCATGTAATGACACGTCAGAAAGCAATTAAGGTTTGCATTCCTTTAGATAAACAAGTTGAAGTCATATGCTTTTTAAATGATTGTGCATGGCAGATTACTTTCTAAAACATTTGTTTTTGTTCTTAACCTCTTAAGACCTGCCGTCCACATATGTGGACATGTTTTTGATTTTTGATTTTTTTTCTCCCAAAAGGGCATATTGTTAATACTAATAATAAACTGATATTACTGCTTCTACTACTACTACTACTACTACTACTGCTGCTGCTACTGCTGCTGCAAATAATAATAATAATGATAGTATTAACACTGTAAATCTAGTAATATATATATATATATATATATAATGTAAATGTAATAAACATAATAATCAGATATTAGATATTATCCAGTTACTATATTTATTGGTTACTCCTTATTCCAAGTAAGTAGAAAAAAACTAAAATACAAACCAAACCAAAGCTCGGGTCTTAGGAGGTTAAGATAAAAAAAATCTACGTCATCTTAGAAATAATGCCAATATTAAGAAGTGATGCAATTTTGTGATAAATTCATTTCTGAAATACCTGAAGCCGTCAGCTGAATGTAGTGTAATAAAATGTACCTGTGATATCAATTTGTCAGTTACATGGCAGGCATCAGACATAAAGATAAACAGACCAGAGAAAGTATCTGCTTGCAGAGTGCAAATAGAGTACTGACAGTGATGGATATTTGTGATACATGTACTCACCATCCAGCAATGATCTGGCACAGGGACTGCTAATTATTTAGTAACAGCTGAGACACTATTGACTGTTAGTGGCTAAGACAGGATGAGTAGGTTTGTCAGAATCAATCTTGTCTAATTGGTTTTTCAGCCTGGGTGATGGGTGTCATGATGGTATTCGATGTGACTCAGCAGCACGGTTACTGAAGAATATTCAAAAGGAAACATGTTCTCTTTTACTCTGCTGCATGTCTCAACCACGCATGCATGCACGCGCACACACACACACACACACACATGCACATGTATATGTTAAATAATGAATTTAAAAATAGCATATTCTTCACTTTTGTTTTATAAGTGCTGCTATACAAACAAAAATGCAATAACATTTGGTTATTGGTAACCTTTTTTGCAGCAGTATTATTTTATGAAAGAAACTCGCATCTTCCATGTTTGGAGCAAATATATTACGCGCAGTAGACGTAGTAGACGGGTACGCGCGCGCGCGCGCGCGCAGTAGACGGGTACGCGCGCGTACGCAGGCAGTAGACGGGTACGCGCGCGCACGCAGGCAGTAGACGGGTACGAGCGCGCACGCAGGCAGTAGACGGGTACGAGCGCGCAGGCAGTAGACGGGTACGAGCGCGCAGTCAGTAGACGGGTACGGGTCAATCGACAGGAAAGTACGGCTGAGGTGGGGAGACATAAATTAACCTAGATAGGCACCCAGCTGATAAAAACAAACGCACATGGCGTTTTCTGTCAAAATAACAGCGCAGCGACCCTAATCACAGTGTTAACCCTTCCTGTTCGGCCCCCGACCGTGGTCAGGAAGCCCGGGGTTAACCCCCTTCACTTCCTCAGCAGCCGTAGAGGCAAAGACACAGGAGCCCAGCCGTATCGAAGAACATTGCAGCCTTTATTGTCTATAAACAGTGGCTGAACCGCATAGTACCGCCAACCCAGCAACTACACACCTTCTCTCCTCCTCCGACTGCACTGACTGCCCGTCTCTCTCACTTGCTCTCCCCCTCCCTCCCCCTCCCTCCCACACACACACGCTGCTCTCTCTCCCACTCTCATGACGGAGCCACACACTCTCATAACAACAGCGTAACCTTTGAAATGCGCTGGCGTAGCGGCCCTAATCACAGCGTAATCTTTTAAACTGAGCGTAACGGGCCGTTAAGACTGCGTAACGGCCCGTTAGACAGTGTAACGGGCCGTTATGACAGCGTAACGGGTCGTTACGCTGAAATGCGCTGGCGAGAACCCTGCTTCATTGCTTGTGTCATGTACTTTGACCTTTCAATGTCATGCTCTTGTGTTACTTTGCATTTGTCAAGTTGGTGATCAGAATAGGTTTACTTTGACATTTGAGTATTGACATACATGTGTGTTGTTTTTGGAGGAATATAAACAATTCTTATTCTAATCATCACTGTTATTGTCCTTATGTAGTCATATTCAGTTTGTAATCCAGATGTCTTCTCTCCTAAGACTGTGAGTGGGGTGTCAAGAAAGGTCAAAGGCTGCAACTGTAAACGCTCTGGCTGCCTGAAGAACTACTGTGAATGTTTTGAGGTTTGCTCTCACACACATCCTAACCCTAACCCTTACCCTAAACACACACACACACGTGTGTATATATATATATATATATATATATATATATATATATACATACACACACACACACACACACACACACACATATATATATATATATATGTGTGTGTGTGTGTGTGTGTACATATATATATATATATATAAAATCATAATCAAAGCAAATGCAAGGCTGACTGCTGAAGCCACTGTGAAAGTGCATACCTTAGGAGAAATCTAGTCTGTGACCTTGATCCAATGTTGGGCCCAGATTATTTGGTAATATGACGGGTTGACAGATCCAGTATCAAACCTCCCGAATCCTAAACCATATTATAGATAGATAGATAGATAGATAGCCAGTGTATGTCATAAGAGCTCATAAATCATTCATAACATATGGCGACAAGTTATAGTTATGTCCATTCACCTGACCTCCACTCAGTTTTTCTGCATTCTTGGTGAGACGCCTTCCCCATATCTGGCCTCCTTGAGAGCTGTATGTCGGTGGTATGTCAGTGACAGACTGGATCATTTTCACCATGGGCCTCACCAGTGGTTATTGTACCCAGGAAGACAGGAAAATTTGGATTCTGTATGGATTACA
Organism: Acanthochromis polyacanthus; assembly: GCF_021347895.1. NCBI lineage: Eukaryota > Metazoa > Chordata > Actinopteri > Pomacentridae > Acanthochromis > Acanthochromis polyacanthus. The sequence continues at coordinate 29,221,667 of NC_067120.1, read as the reverse complement.
GAAAACCAAACACCTAGACTTATACAGATGCCTAAGAAGGATCCAGATTCCCGAGCAAAGACAGCTTTCATTTGCCCTTGTAGTCTTTACCAGTTCAAAGTAATGCCTTTTGGTTTGAAAAATACCCCTGCCACTTTCCAAAGGGTCATGGATGTGGTGCTTGGACCACTTAAGGGATGCACTTAGTTTGAGTACCTTGACGATATAATCATCTGTTCCCACTCCTGGAAACAGCATTTCAAAGATGTTCAATAGGTTATGGATGAGCACAGTCAGGCAAGTCTCACCGTAAATATGAAGAAAAATAAATTCTTCCGTACTTCCCTGACCTTCCTCAGACATGTGGTATCGTCCAAGGGAGTTTAGATGGACCCTGAGAAAACTCAAACCATTCAAAACTTCCCACTGCCCACCAACAGGAAGTACTTTGAGCTTTTCCTAGGCATAGCTGGATAGTACAACCATGTTGTAATAAATTTCTCCCAAATTGTAGAGTTTCTCAACGCCCTAAAAAGAAAAGGAGTGAAGTTCTTTTAGTCATCTGAATGCAAAACTCAGCTGTAGATAAATCCACCGGTGTCACCCCGGCTGAACTTAATCTCCATTGACTACTTCAGGAGCTGTGCCTCACTCTGCAGCATACTAAAAATCTCCTACCTCAATCATCTCAATTCCTTTGACCCCAAAAATCTTTCTCTGGCTCATAAGCAACAGAAGAGCAATTACAACAAATACCACAGGGATATGACTTTTGAGGAGAAAGACAGAGTCTGGCTATGCGCTCATCCCATGTCCAAAGCTGAGAAAACTTTTATGGCAAAGCTTGCACTGAAGTGGCAAGGTTCCTACTGCGTCCTCTAGCAGGATGGACCTCTTAGCTATGAGGTGGTACTCGAAGATAGTGGAGAAGACCACCGAAATGGACACATCTCCTGCCTCAAACTTTGTTATACATCTGCTGAGGAAATGGAAGAGCTGCAGTGCCATGAACTAAGAGAGATATTTGATGAAGAGACAGAGGATGAGGACTTCTTTGGATTCTCAAATGTTTTTTCTAACTCTCCTGAAAAAACAAAAATGAATAGGACAACCACAAGACAAGACAGTTGTTCAGAAAACAGCCTTATAAGTTGAGACAAGACATTGAACAACTGCCTTTCTTTGGCTCTCTGTAAATTAAAATAACAACAATTAAACAATAATAGGAAGAAAAAATGATAAACATGGTAAATATATATATTTGTAAAATTTCTAAAACACTGGTAGGGCAATTTACTAGTTATGCAACAACCGGTCAGTGGTCAAATATACTATTTCCTGTTGTTGCTCTTCTTACCTCCTGTGTGCTGTGTTGTTTTTTTTTTTCACCAAGGCGGGGAGAGTGTGGCAACAGGCAAAATGGATGGAAAAAAATGTATGGTTACATCCATTCACCTGACCTCCACGCCCCATCAGCATTACAGCCAGTAATATGGCTCAGTTTTTCCATGCTCTTGGTGAGCCGGCCCTACAACTTCCCAGTATCTGACCGCCGGAGTAATTTGTCAGTGGTACGTCAGTGACAGACTGGATGCTGTGGTGTCCGCCTCCTCGGGCAAATTGGTTATGTTATCCACGGTCCTCCCCTTGTTGCCGTTGGAATTCGGACTTTCCTTGAAGGACACAAAACTGCAGTTGTTTGCTTGCTTTCTTTCCCCTTTTTTTTGTTTATTGCTCCGTTCCTTAACCAGACGGCAGCACTTTTAATTGGGTAATTCTTTTCCCTGGAGATTTACAGACAATTGTAGAGAATTTCCTTGTTTTGATTCTATTTTTGTTGGATTACTGAAAACCCCAGATTGGAGTGTTTTGAGCTGGCTGTTGAACTGCAGCCAAAAGGTATTTAAGAAAACCCAGACTGACCATCCTTTCTCTTTGTAATAAATAGATTGTGTTGTTGTGGTGTGGTAGAGATTTGTCTTGTGGGATATTTTTGACTGAATTTTGTGTGAACTATAAGGTTTATGTGAAAACACTGAATCTTTGTGGGGTTTGACAGTGTCATTATTTTTGGTTGCACTGCTACAAACTGTTACAAAAAAACACCTTTTTTAGACAAGTTTTACAGAATGTTTTTCTCTTGTATGTGTGTGCAGGCCAACATCATGTGTACCTCCAGCTGTAAATGTATTGGCTGTGGGAACTATGATGACGGCTCACGAAAGAGAAACAAAGAAAAGACTGTCAACATGACGGACAAGTAAGCCAGTTCATTATATTCACCTTTAGAGCTGCTTTAGCAACACAGCTTCACAACTGGAATACTGTGTAAAATATTTTCCACAAATAAATTTACTGCCACATGTGATGTAGAAAGAATAGACCTTATGCAAGAGCCATGTGAAAAGATTTATTTTCAAGTACATGTACAAGAGATTTAGGAGAGTTTGTTACATTATTACATGTTTTAAGTCCCCTAACGCGACTGTTGTTTCTGAAAAGTCTTGCTACCAAGTCCACTTTACTCGTACACTGCTGGTAGTGCAGCTAACACCACACAGATTAGAAAATTGTTCTTCTATTGGTATTTATTAGAGAGAATATTCAATCGATAGTATTAATTTCAGTTTGATTTGGGCCAAAACCAAAGTGATTTCCCACAGCCCTTCATTACTGGACGAAGTTGGACCTAAATGCACATCTTCAATATTATATTTAATTGAATGAACTTTCAAGTTTAACAGTTGTGCCAGTTGTGCGTCTATCACATCAGAAACACCCTTCTGCATTGAGAGTGCACAAGTACAAAATAAAATATTTTACCTTGCAGAATGAACAGTTTTCTACCAGCATTTCTCTCTTGCATTATTTACAGTAACAATACGTCTTACCACAATACATTTTAATATTCTTGATAGCCCTATATAGTAACTCCCTGTTTCTTTATGACTAAAGCAGATGGCATGTGATTGGTCCATTTTGTGCAGAAGAACAGTTACATGACATGGAAGTGCTCACTTTTATGTGAATACACACAGTGTGGGAAAAAAGCATCGATTAAGAAAGAGTTTATAATCACTACCGTGATACCTATTATCTCTGATTGATACCTATTTACTCTGAGGTGTCTTTGAACCAGCACAAAAAGAATGCCTAGCTATTTCAAAGTAGTACACCCTCCTGATCTCCAGCATCAATAGACTCTGTGTTGCAAAGTTTTTATTTGTATGGAATGAAATCTGCCCACTGATTAACACGTATATATTAAAATGACAAAATCTGAAGAATTTGGTGATTTTGTTTTGAGCAAACATCACAAACAAGTAAGAGATCTTTGTTTGAGGATAAAACCCTAAGAGTTGGTTTACCTGTGATGTTGTTGTGTGTTTGTGTTTGTGTGGTCAGAGGGCCTACGTCAGTGATAACCACTGCTGTTGTGGAGGCTGTGTGTAACAATCTACTGGCTCAGGCTGAGGAGGCTGAGAGGGATGCCCAGAGCCCCACCCAGGCTGAGCACATGGTCCTGGATGAGTTTGGACAGTGTTTCTCACGGATTGTCTCGGCCATGTTCAAGAACAATACCTTCTAACAAGTATATACTGTGGACACACCTTTGCTGTTAGTTTATCTACAGTGGGTTTGGTCGATTTACTACATCTGTGTCTGCATATTTACGGGATTTAATGTTTATTTTAGATTTTATATTGCTCATTTCTAAAGCACTACTGGTCAGTTAAGTGATTTTCTGAAAATGTTCTTCCAGACATATACAGACACACAAATATGATTTGAGTTCTGTTAATTTTAATATATTGTCAATACAAATTGTATACATATAAGTTTTCGTGTAAGATTTCTTTAGAGCAATGTTGCTGTCCTGATTCAGAGACATAATTGTGCCATGAGGCACTGACTTGACTCATTTTCTTATCAGTCTGTGTCATTTTCTTCTTGTTACAGTTGTTTTGTACAATATTGTTCCATTTTGAATTTTTAACACATTTCCATTTATTTATTTTGAGAGTAGCCTTGATATGATTTATGAATTTCAGATTCCAATATAAAATGAATATTTTGGTGATCTAGTATTCAGTGAAGACCTATTTTACTTGTCATGCCGTGGTTATCATTGTCAGACGTTGAACTCAAGACGGCGGTGCGTACACTTGCAGTGGCTTGCCACTGTCCTTCTTTTTATGTTATTGTTTGGTTTGTGTGTTTTGTGTGCCTGATCATGGCTCAAATACAGCATGAACGAGCTGAGATCCTTAGCCTCTGAAGACAGTAATATAATATTTTAATATCCCACTGGAGATCCTGCGCTCCGGAGACGCCATTCTCATCCCACCTCTGAGGTGCCACAGGCGATGCCAACACTGTCACCAGAAGCGTGGAAAGAGAGGCGGCATGCTAACTAGGCTAAGATCTCACTCACGCTGACCAGCACTGCCAAGTCTTTTTCTGTCCAACTGCTGGTAACTTGTCAACAAGATCAACAACATAAGGCAGAGTATACTCTCCAACAAAACCTACAGCTACGGCACAGGCTGGACAAGTCTCCTGGAAAGGCTATCAGATTAGCCGGCTGTGCTTTTTATCGGGCCAACGGGACTGCATGCTCCAGTAAGAGCAGAGGTGAGCACAAGTAGACCCACCATAGAGACTGTGCAGGTATGCAGTGAGGTGGTCACTGCATCTCTATAGAACTGCTTTGACGTCAGAGACTGGGATGTCAGAGACTGGGCACAGAATAAACTGCATACGCTAAGCGCATGCAGAGAAGGGCATGGGCCATCTGCATGGACATCAGCCACCCAGAACACTGTCTGTTCATCCCACTGCTGTCGGGGAGGAGGTACTGCGCGATTAAAACACCAACTAGCAAGCTGAGCAACAGCTTTTTCGCCCGAGGTGTAGCCTCCATTACACTGTCCCCCTGCTCTCAAACAGAGAGTCACTGATGGTTGCCTGGGGACCAGACAGCCTTTATATATCCCTTATAACGGGAATACAGTCTAGCTAAGCTTGGCTACACTGATGGACCATAAACATGTTAATTTGCAATAACCATCTTAACCTCCACTCAAAGGGAACAGATTACACCCATCACTTTAGCTTTGAGAACGACCAGTAGTGTTGATGTATCAACTTTGGCTACTACTTTAGCTGCAATTATGATAGAGGAGTGGCAAGACTGATGGTGACAACTTCTACTTCTGTTACACCTAGAATTGTCATAAGTGAGGGCTCTTCTAATAATAAAACGATGACAGCATCTACATTGCGTTCAAGGTCTGTAGATACGATGCCGACACCTGTTGCTATATCTATGACATCTACGACATTGACGGAGTTGATAAATGTGAAGCAGGAGCCCCTGAAAGAGTTGAAAGATAGATCTAGTTGTGGTAGGAAATTGGAGATTCGAGAGCCAACTGCTGAGAACGATGACGTAGGTTCACTGAAGGCAGTTCAGATGACTATGTCAGATGTAGATAACAATATTTATGATTGGACACCGGAAGATGGGACTGAGCCTTTGCATGGACTACAGAAGAGAAAAACTAAGTGGAAGGCGTATGGTTTTGACTCCTCAGTGTTGGAAATTGCAGATCCAAGAGCAAGTAGGAATTTGTGGTTCTAGCAAGTAACTTATTCTGTGAGATTAGTTAGAAGTTGAATTGTCCATGTCTGGTGAAAGTTCCATCACCAGGCACATGGCCTTCAATCTTAGAGACAGTACCTGAACCACTGGCTATTGAATGCTAATCGAATGCATAATCATAGTTGTTGTATCAGCAGCGATCATCGATAGACACAGCAATGGCTTTGTCAGTGAATTTATTTTGGCCAGGATCCGCTTGTTCCTGGATAAGGGCATTACCATATGTGAATTTGTTGGATCAACATGAAAATATGATGACAGCAGTTCCTGATGCACTAGATGTGAAACCTGTGAGAGCCTTTAGTTGTTTCTATTCACATAATATGCATGAGGGACCTGGGATGTTTAAGGGAATATTCGATTGTAATGAATATACAATGTACTTGGGTAAAGGAAAACTTGAAAATCCTCATAAACTGTTTGCAGTAACTTTCTACTTACCCCATTAAAAACAGAGTAGGACCGTGTGGGTTCTTGACCGTCTCTTGCCTGCAAATGTCACTATAGGATATTTTCGGGATATTTGGTTGGTTTGTAGTGACAAGGCTTATTTATTTTTGCCGTATGGATGGACAAGGGTGTTGTTATATGGCAACACTGAAACTCCCATATGAGGTTCTGGCTGTTCAGGAGGCCACAAAATCAGACGAGGTCCAGTCGAACATTGTTTCTAAAAGCAGGGGGAAAATTGGCACAGTTTCATAATTTGGAGTCTTGGAGGATAAGTTTAGGTGAGAAATGGAGTATAGGACTCTTTCTGTGTTATGGTGTTACGTTCTTGGCTGATCATATTGATAATATTACCTACACCCTACAAGGTTTTGCGAATGAAACCATAAGAGGCTTGGAATATCTGTCAAATGCTCAAAGGAGTCATAGACTGACATTGTTGAAGCGTGATATGGCTCTTGATTATATTTTGGCCAGACAGGGTGGCCTATGCGTGGCAGAGGGTCTGTGAGAGAGTTTTCCTGTCTTGATTGTTTGATGGATAATTTTGGAAAGATAGGTGCCTGGCAGGTTTTTCGCTCTCATACTTCACAAATTTACCATAGTACTAAGCTTATACCATGATTAGCACAGACAAAAAAAAAGGTCATCAACATTTTGTATGTGTTTCTTATGTAAGCAATATTATGGGAATTATCGAGGCTCAAGCAAGAGAACATAAAACACTGGACCAATCAGAAATACCTGAGGTACAGGGAGAGAAAAGAGAGACAGGACGAAGTACAAACTGCAGTAGAGATAGAAGACATAAAGTTAGTAACATGCAATATCAAATTTAACTTTAGAAACAAAGAATAACAGTTTATACTAAATTCTGTGTTTAATTAGAAACTAATGCAGATAAGAGAAAGTCAGAGTGCTGTCTTTTCTTTGTTCTAGGTAAGAGCCTGGTAGCTACATTCTGAACCAACTGTAGTTCTGTAGTTACCTTATAGTTCACCTATAAGTTCCAACAGTCCAGTGAGGAGCTAATGTATACACGGATGACTGTTCACAATGCTACTGACCTGTTTATGAAACTGAAATAAAAGTCAAGGAAGGCTCACATTTTTGACAACAATCTTTTAACATGGCCAAGTGGGCCAAACATAATATCATACAACTGTTTCCAACTGGTTCAAATACTGAGCATAACATTTTAAAGGATGTCATGGTCAACAGTGTCAAATGCTACACTGAGATCAAGCAGAGCTAACATGACGCGAAAATGTTGTTGTGGCACTCCAACAGAGCAGACTCTATTGTGGAGAGCTCTAAAGCCAGTCTGGAGTTTGTCATGGATGTCCAGTCACAATATTAGGCAGACAACCTCCAAATGTGATCTCATTGATCACATGCTGAACATACACTTCCCTTATCCAGGTAAGTTATCCTAATACAGATTCCTGTTAGTAGCAAGTGTAAATCATTTATAAAAGTTAGAGCATCTCTCGGTCGCCGTTACTTTGATTTTTATTTTCATTTTTTAAAATGTATTTTATTCATTTGTGGAGAGGACACATTTTGGAATTTCTGATTTTAGAAGACAAATATGAAGTCTGGTTTTGGTTGGCTGTATTTGAGAGAGCTCGTCAGCTGTCAGACAAATCTGTACTTATGCAGTTTTGGTTTCTTGTTAACAAGTGACTTATAGGTAGCAACATCCTTGTTTTATATTGACAGCTGTTAGAGAATTATTTTATGGGGACAAACCAAACTTCCTGTACTTCATAGCACTTCCTCCATGCATTCATATATATATATATATATATATATATATATATATATAGTATCATATATACATTTATGTGTGTGTGCTATTAACTTTTTTTTTGTCCTGTATGTCTTCGCAAACTGTAGTTCAGATTCTGGAGCTGCACAGGCCTGCTGTGCAGCTACTGCTCCCACCAACTTGTCCACAATATTTAAATCAGTCAGGTGAATTCAAAATATTTTAGGATCTTAACACTTTAGTAAGCTAAATTTGTATTTTGTATATTTTTTGTAGGATTTTAGCCATAATATTTAAAATACCCAGGTAAATTTACATAATAAATAATACTGAAAGGGCCTGAACATATTATTGAAATGTATTAGGTAAATTTACAATGCCAGTTTCCGTTCTAGGGGGCCCTTCAGCGCAACATCTGTAATTTGATTTTTGCTAATAATGGTGACTTGACTGATGAAGACTGCGGGTTCAAATAATCAGTGATGCTCAGCCATTTCCTGATTCTAGGAAACATCTAATGGAAGTAAAAACAGCCTTAACATGAAATACCTCAATCTGTTACTCAGTTGGACCGTGTCTCACATTGACACACCACTTGTAGGACTCACACAGCAGATCTACACTATTGATGTACCTTACTGCAGATCACGGTCATGACGTCAGACTGTTGTTGTGCTGTTTTGTAGCTTCTAGTAAACAGGAGTCATGCTAGGCCTCACGGGGAGCAGGATCGAACCTGAACCTCCTGATGGGGGATATAAGCAGCCCGGAACATTGCTCTGAACCACATACAGCTGGATTGCTTGCCCACACTGCAGCAGATATGGTAAGTGGAAACCACTGCATGTTTTCTTATTCCTTCACAATTGTGCCAATGTGTATATTGAGCTTTGTAAAAAGTAGTTGCATTTAATTATATAAAATTGTATGTGTGTTTATAAGTGTAGAATAAATGTATTCAAATCTGTAGAAGCACAAACTAAATAAGATTAAAAATCACACTTTGTACATTTTGCACAAATAACTACATGTATGTTCAGAGAATTCGCTCTCTTTTCTTTTTCTTTCTCTGCTTGTGCTTGCTCCAGAAGATAAAATCCTCAGTTGTCTGGAAATTTACTTTAATCATCTCCCTGTTTGTAGAGTCCTGTCATACACAGAAGGTAAGCCTCTTCAAGTTTCTCACGTGTTCCACTGAGTTTCTGTAACACTTTCTTACCAGCAAACTGTTGTCTGTTTCCATTCAGCTGAATATCCACTGGGGTCCTCAGTCCATGATGTACTTGAAGGGCAAACGTGAGTTCAAACACAAAGCAGAGGTTAGACTCTGCTGTCACTTTCACTCTGTGTATCAACATCATATTTAATCGATGAGGATTCAGTAAGCTTCACTTGTGTTTAAACTGAGTAAATGATCTGACCAGACATGCTTTTTATTTATTTCATTGTCTTGTTTTCAAATGTTTCTGATCTGGCATATAAAATTGGCAACTTGAAATTTCAACACAAAATTATTCAACGTGAGATGCACTGACTAAAACTCTGATCATTTAACAAAGCTGCCAAGAGACGCTTAAAATTAAAGTCCAATGTGAAGAGCGTCGGGGGATGGCTGCTGTTCTGAATGGCATCGTGTTTTGTGAATGAACTTACTCTCTCTGTCCACAGTGATTTGATGGCAGGTGACAGGCTTGCACCAGTGTCCACTAATACACAGAAATCAAAATACATAAACAAGACAGGTAGACTACAGTTTCATAAACAAATCATACTTTAACCCTCTGAACTCCTAAATCCGCTGGTGGGTTTTAAAGATATGTTACCTTGTAGCGAAATTGTACCATTTATCAGAAAGAGTCAGAAACTGGGAAAAACTCTAATTTGGTGTGGCTTGTAGTTTCTCAGGGAAATGAACCAAATCGAAGCTTAATTTCTTGATATCTTATCACAAACACACAAATGTCTCTTTTTTAATGATGTGTGGCATTTTCACTGTGTTATACTACACAAAGGATATTTTTGAGGTCCCTCTACTTCTAGCCATTGTTGTGCTGTTTCCATAAATCTGCAGAACTCTATAGTGCAGTGAGAAATTAGCCTACAGTGGGCAAAGCTGTTACAGTCAGATCTGACAAACTACCAGAAACTGTATGGGGGTTCAGGGAGTTCTTGGTTCTACATATAGTAGCAAATTTACTTGGAAATTCAGCCCTGCTCATTTATTACAGTTGGTGGTGTGTACACTTATTGCTTATTATTATCAGCCAGATAACATTTCTGCTGAATTGGCCTCATCCTGACAGAATTATCTGCCAGTCCAGTAGTAAAAATGTCAAATTCAGCCCATTTTCTGTGGTTCTTGTCATCAGATGGTCGGAGGTTTGTGTCAGAGGAAGACAGCGGTGTTTTGAAGCAGGCTCTGCAGGGCTGGTATGCTGTGCTCAGAGGTACAGTACCATTCCTTTTTGCCTCTCTGTGCGGCCGGAAGGACAGCCTGTCACAGAGAAGCGGTGCGAAATTATGCCGCTCTTGCAGACTGTTTGGACTGCTTAGCTGTTATTTTGATTTTTGCAGCTCAGATACTATATGGTTCTGTCTCTGTGTTCTCACCAGAAGCAACTGTTTTCAGTGACAATAGACATCCATCCATTATCCATACACCATTTAATCCTCATTAGCTTTGCAGCTGATTTAGGGTGAAGGCAGGAGCACACCCTGGACAGATTACCAGTCTATCACGGAGCTGCACAGACAGACAAACAAGCTCACTCACATGGACAATTTATGCACAACTTAGAATCACAAATTCATGCAATATGCAAACTCCATGCAGAAAGATCCAGGAAAGGCCAGGATGCAAACCGGGGATCTTCTAGCGCCAAGATCCACTGTGCAGCCCCTTCATAAACATACCGTGCAAAATCTCCTCTGCTCACCAGTACTATGAAGACAATGACAGAGGCTAGAAGGTGCACATAGAATGTTCAGCAGGTCAACAGACTTACATTTTAGTTTTGGAGTTGGTAAAAACTGAACCTAAATAAAAGAGAACGTAAATATGTACTTCCCATTTTGTGCTTATTTACTTACACTCAACAGGTAGACACAAGTATCACTCCAAATGAATGATCATGTTTCTCTGTGGCTGCTGAGTATTTAAACAGAAAAGTGTTTGTTTGTGTGTGTCTGCTTGTTCTGAAGTTTGTCTGCCCTCCAGTGGACACTACATTTCTCATTAAGAAGCAACCCATGTATTGGAAAGTGCTACATAAATAAAATAGTGTTACTTACAAGGATACAAGTGATAACCTTTTACTCAGACTGAATCTTATGAGACATCATTGGCATAAAGAACTGCATAGTGATTGACCCCTGCAATGGCAACTAGGCCCTTCATGAACCCGTTACACTACCACACACAATGACTTTAGTTTAGCTCTAATCAGCAGTCAGACTTCTTGTAAGACTTCAGTTTAACCTGTTGCATAAGTCTTTACATGTAGTCACTGTCATAATTTGCTATGAATTATGAGTAAAAATTAAAAAAAAATAAAAGCAAAAGAAAGCAACAAGTTCAAATTTCTCAGTCCTATTTCTTCCTAAATATGTTTGAAAGATTTCAACAGCTACAGGATGTTACAGGGCACACGGAACACAACAAATTCCCGGCACCATATAATCTCAAAGCAACGCAGAACTGGAGCAGAAATGCTGTCACGTCTCTTGGGACAATTAATTGCTTTATATCTGCACTGATGCGTCCCAACAGGCTAATTCACTCTCTTAACTTGCAAGACATGCTCCACAACCTTGTTCACAATGCTCGAATTACAAGTCACTAGTCTGGTTTCTTTAGTGAAACCTGCATCAGGCAAATTAAAATGAAGGCTGACCAAACCCCACAAGCCAGTCTAACAGTGAAACCAGATGTCTTCTTTTATATACGGTTTCTGCAACAGCAACAACAATTGTGCACTTTGCATTTTATTCTGATTACAGTGATGCCATTTACTGTGGCTCTTTTATTTGTATAGATGGTCCTCTGAAAGTAGCACTGTCACAAATATTAGAATGTTTCAGAAAACATCTAAATTCATGCACTGTGAAGACATTTTCTATGCAGCAATCGTGCAGCAAATAACACAATATTCAGGTTGTTGTGTCATGATTAGGAAACATGGTTCAGGTGGGTGTGTAATCTGTGTTCCCAAACACTGTCCACACGTAACATTCCACACGTTTAAACCAGAAAGAGTGCACAGATGGACATAATTTGAGATTTGTTCTTAATATTTGACATAGCATTTCTCCTTTGTGTGTGTGTGTGTGTGTGTGTGTGTGTGTGTGTACACAGGCATCCAGAGACTGCAGTCAAAGGAGTTTGAAAAACCCAGTCATATTTTGAGCTCAGAGAAAGTCCTCATCGAGTACCTCCAGGAGAGATGAGAGAGTCAGACTGTCTGCACATGAAGGAAACTGACAATTTACTGAGAACATTTGCAAAATAAAATACTACAATGCAGTGTCCATGACAGACAATGACACAAGTGCTACCAAATCAGCAAAGATACATGAAAGCACTGGTGACCTCAGTGAATTGTGGTGTCTGTTGTTGTATTTTTCATATATGTGTCCTGTATGGGTTTCAGCTTGCTGTATATAAAGCACGAAAAAAACACTCAGAATAAACGATAGAAAGATTGTATTTACATGTATTTTGTCTGTTGTGCCAGACTGAAGCATCATTTTGACCACCAGAGGGCAGCAGTAGCTAACAGAAAAGCTGATGGTTAGCTCTCACAAAAAGCAGGAAGTCACAATATTTACTCCAATAATATTGGAATGATGGTGAACTTTATTCACTTTTCAAAAAGCTCTGAAATGCTTTACATAGGGAAATTTATGTTAAACAATTCAACATTAAAAAAAAAACAATAATGCCGGACTGAGAACAGACAGCAAATAAAAGTCAAAAATCAACCAGTTGTGTATATTTAATTTGAAAAGAAAAGCTATATTGACTACTACAATAAAACAAACAGCTCACCTAGACAGGTCGCCAGACAGTCAAACACATTCACGCTGAGATCTACGGATAATTCAGATACATCAATTAACCTCAGCATGTTGTTGGACTGTGGGAGGAAGCTGGAGTACCAGTGAGAACCCAGCAGAGAGAACATGCAAATTCCACACAGAAAGATGTGAACTAAAGATCTTCAAGCTGTGAGGCGACAGTGCTAACAGCTGAGCCACCATGCAGCTAGTGGGAATGGGACATGTTTTTTTTTTTTTTTTTTTTTTCAAATTTGATATATATTTGAATTGATAAAACTTGAAATAAATAAATCTAGGCAAAAATACATATGCAAAATGTTTCCAATGAAACAGAAAGTCATGGAAGCTAGTTTACTGCCCTGCGCAGCAATGACCAGATTTCAGGTTGGCAAAGTCAAGCAAAGTCCTGAAAGCTACTTTAATTCTGTTTAAAGATTTATTACAGGTAATCAACACAATATAGACAGAAAACTAATTCTAAATTGGATAAAGTGTCAGTGTAGAAAAATAATATGTACTTCATTGCTGTTTATAAATATTTTCTTAAAAATAGCAAAAGTTCATTGCAGGCTTATGAAAACAGAAAAAACATAGCACGATACAGTGCTAGGCCATTATTTGCCCTATTTCAGCTACAATGATCCAGGTTGAGTGGTATGTTCATTTGTTATTTTCACAAGTGATTCGGTGTTTTGGTTGTATATAGTAAGATAGACTTCAAGATTTGTGATATCAACTTCTGAAAAAGAATTACTGTTTATTTTCCAATAATGAATCTCCATTTGTAAGACTTCTTTACTAATTAATGGCAATTTCTGGTACGCGCTTAACCCTCCTATCTCCTCAAATATTACTAACACATTTTAACTCGGGGTCAATGTGACCCCAGGGATATTTGCCCTCCAGAAAATTATATACATAAAATTGTTGACCAAGTTAATGTGTCAGGACTTTGTTAATTTGTTTTGAGAATGAAACTTGACCTGTCCTCTAGCGCCACCATCAGACCAAACTTTTAAATTAGAATCAATGTATCTTGAAATGTTTTCATATAAATCCTCTCAAATTTACTGACAACATTAATGACCACAAGAGTATGAACCCTATTGGTTTTGGTGACAATATGACCATTCCTGTAGAACAATCAGGTCAAACTTTCAGTTTTAGAGTTAGTGTATCTTGAAAATTTTCATCTAAATCTTTCTAATTTCGGGTGACTCTCAACAAAAATGAACCATATTGACTGAAGTTGATGACCCCCTCTTTCCTCTCATAGACATATTTGTTTGTTGATCAAAGTGTATGACACGGAACAAAACTTGGAATATCTTTAGAGACAGGGTGACAAGAAATATTGCCTTTCCAGTCTCACCATTCCAAAGGCTTGTTGTTGCTTCACCTTTTGAATTGAAAACTCCTGCCAAAATGAGCAAACCAATTAGGCTTCCAAGCGAACTACATGCAGGTTTTCCAACTGTCCTCATACACAGGCTTCCCTTCTAAATTTGTCATCCCAAGAACAATATTTTCAATCAATGGTGTTATGAAGATCTCTAATGATGACTTGATGTCTTCAACATGACTGATTGCATATCTGGTGGACCTGGAACCATTTTGATAATATTAGTAATGCTACGTCTACCCTGCTGTTGAAGTGGGTAAAGGGACCATATCATCCTTCCACTTTTGGATGGGATTGTGTCTGCTGGTGGTTGAGAGATAGCATCGATGGTCAACACTCTCTCATCAGATAAGAATGCCTCAAAAATGGGGTCCTCCTCAACACAATCCTCGATCTCAGACACATTTTCCTCTATGTCACTTTAACTGTCAAAACAGAATCTAAATGTTAAATCTAAATCTAAATAATAAATCTAAATCTAAATGTAAATCTAAATGTAAATCTAAATCTAAATAATAAATCTAAATCTAAATTTAAATCTAAATCTAAATTTTAAATCTAAATCTAAATAATAATCTAAATCTAAATGTTAAATCTAAATCTAAATTTAAATCTAAAGCTAAATAATAAATCTAAATCTAAAATAAATCTAAATCTAAATGTTAATCTAAATCTAAATGTTAAATCTAAATCTAAATGTGAAATCTAAATCTAAATGTTAAATCTAAATCTCTCAGTTCCAACTAAATATTTAGCGAATGTGCAAATTGACACTCCCGGTTACAGGAAGTACCAAAATAAAAGCTCGGGGAGCTCGCTTAGTGATATGTGAACTGTCATGTCTGCCTTGCCGTCATCTCGGTTCCACTCGGTCACTGTCGCTACGCCCCACGCTTACCACACAATGTCGAGGGATTCACCTTTGGCTGAAAGTATTGGAAGGGCCGTTCTGGCAGCTATACAAGAAATTAACCCAGTGTCAGCTACAACGGCTGCCGCAGAGCCACAACAGCACTGGGTAAGTGTTTCTCGCCTTGCATTAGCTCAAGTATAGTGTATTCATTATAAGAGCTGCAATATTGGGTTTGTCCCCTAGATGACACTGTAGCTTGTTCATGATGTTACTGTGTTGTGAGACCAGAGAATAAAAGGAGACCTGTTGATCACCTGACATGGCGTCGTACACAACGTATATTACATGGTGTCAGAATGAATCTAGAAGTTGAGGCAGAGAAAAGGACATGGAGCAGATGAAACCCCCGACCTCACTAAGTCTAGAAGGAAATCTAGCGGAAAATTGGAGGATCTGGATCCAGAGGTTTGAACTTTTTCTTGTTGCCAGCGGAGTTAATGAAGAGTCTGACGAAGTGAAAAGAGCCACATTTCTGCACGTGGCCGGGGACGAAGCAATTAAAGTTTTTAATACGCTTGACTTCGATGAAGACGTGGATGACTACGACGTTTTGAAAGAGCTGTTTCGCCGACATTGTGAGCCACGGAAAAATGTAACATATTTAAGACATTTATTCTTCACACGAGTACAAGGAAAGTCTGAAGGTATTGATGCATATACACACGTGGACAAAATTGTTGGTACCCCTCATTTAAAGAAGGAAAAACCCACAATTCTCACTGAAATCACTTGAAACTCACAAAAGTAACAATAAATAAAAATTTATTGAAAATTAAATAATCAAAATCAGCCATCACTTTTGAATTGTTGATTAACATAATTATTTAAAAAAACAAACTAATGAAATAGGGCTGGACAAAAATGATGGTACCCATAACTTAATATTTTGTTGCACAACCTTTTGAGGCAATCACTGCAATTAAACGATTTCTGTATTTGTCAATGAGCGTTCTGCAGCTGTCAACAGGTATTTTGGCCCACTCCTCATGAGCAAACAGCTCCAGTTGTCTCAGGTTTGATGGGTGTCTTCTCCAAATGGCATGTTTCAGCTCCTTCCACATATGTTCAATGGGATTCAGATCTGGGCTCATAGAAGGCCACTTTAGAATAGTCCAACGCTTTTCTCTCAGCCATTCTTGGGTGTTTTTGGCTGTGTGTTTTGGATGGTTGTCCTGTTGGAAGACCCATGACCTGCGACTGAGACCAAGCTTTCTGACACGAGGCAGCACATTTCTCTCCAGAATGCCTTGATAGTCTTCAGATTTCATCGTACCTTGCACACTTTCAAGACACCCTGTGCCAGATGCAGCAAAGCAGCCCCAAAACATTACTGAGCCTCCTCCATGTTTCACCGTAGGGACAGTGTTCTTTTCTTCGTATGCTTGGTTTTTGAGTCTATGAACATAGAGTTGATGTGCCTTACCAAAAAGCTCCAGTTTGGTCTCATCTGTCCAAAGGACATTCTCCCAGAAGCTTTGTGGCTTGTCAACATGCATTTTTGCAAATTCCAGTCTGGCTTTTTTATGAGTTTTTTTCAGCAGTGGTGTCCTCCTTGGTCGTCTCCCATGAAGTCCACTTTGGCTCAAACAACGACGAATGGGTGCGATCTGACACTGATGTACCTTGGCCTTGGAGTTCACCTTTAATTCTTTGGAGGTTGCTCTGGGCTCTTTGGATACAATTCGAACGATCCGTCTCTTCAATTTGTCATCAATTTTCCTCTTGCGGCCACGTCCAGGGAGGTTGGGCTACTGTCCCGTGGGTCTTGAACTTCTGAATAATATGAGCCACTGTTGTCACAGGAACTTCAAGCTGTTTAGAGATGGTCTTATAGCCTTTACCTTTAAGATGTTTGTCTATCATTTTTTTTCGGATGTTCCTGGGACAATTCTCTCCTTCGCTTTCTGTTGTCCATGTTCAGTGTGGTACACACCTTTTCACCAAACAGGCAGGGTGACTACTTGTCTCCCTTTAAATAGGCAGACTGACTGATTATGAGTTTGGAAACACCTGTGATGTCATTTAAATGACACACCTGAGTTAATCATGTCACTCTGGTCAAATAGTTTTCAATCTTTTATAGAGGTACCATCATTTTTGTCCAGGCCCGTTTCATTAGTTTGTTTTTTTTAATAATTATGTTAATCAACAATTCAAAAGTAATGGCTATTTTTGATTATTTAATTTTCAATAAATTTTTATTTATTGTTACTTTTGTGAGTTTCAAGTGATTTCAGTGAGAATTGTGGGTTTTTCCTTCTTTAACTGAGGGGTACCAACAGTTTTGTCCACGTGTGTATGACAGATTTGAAGAATAAGGCAAGAGACTGTGAGTTTTGAGCATCTCGCAGACTCACTGATTCGGCGATCGGATCGTGTGTGGCATCACAAATGATCAAGTTAGAGGACGACTTCTAAGAGAACCTGACCTCACGCTGAAAAAAGCAATAGATATTTGTAGAGCCAGTGAGCTATCTGAGACTCAGCTCAAAAGTCTACATGAAGAGGTTGAAGTTCCGGTTAACAAAGTCTCCAAGCAAAAACAGCATGACAGACAGCAAGCTAAAGGTGCCACATCACAGAGTACAAAGATGAAAAATCAAGGAAACTGCACCAGATGTGGATACAGACATGAGCCAAGGAAATGTCCTGCCTACGGACAAGTGTGCAAAGCCTGCCACAGAAAGAATCACTATGCAAAAATGTGTAATTCAGAAGACACACAGATAACCATAAAGTGCAACAGATAAACAAAGCAGAGGCCGATGATGAACTCTTTATTGCACAATCCAAGCAGATAAACATGACAACCCAGTCTCACAGATCAATACTGTGGATACAAAGAAAGAAAAGTGGCAAGAAAATCTGATTGTCAACCAGAAAGTTTTGAAATTCAGGCTGGATACAGGAGCTGACTGTAACGTCATTTCTGTGAGTGACCTCAGAAAGCTGAGATTGGACAAAAAGATGAGCAAATCACATTCCAAGCTTGTTGCATATGCAGGTCACAAAATTCAAGCTAAAGGAAGAATCATGCTGACCTGTCAGTACAAAGATAACAAGTATGATGTGGAATTTGAAGTAATAAAGAACAAGGCACCTGCAATCCTGGGAGGACAGTCATGTGAAGAAATGGGTCTTGTCAAAAGACTACATGTACTTAAAACAGAGAGTGACATTCTTAGTGAATATGAGGACTTGTTCTCTGGATTAGGCTGCATACCAGGAGTGCACCACATCAAGACGAATCCAGATGTTACTCCAGTTGTTCATGCACCCAGGAAAGTTCCTGTCGCACTAAAAGACAAGATTGAGACAGAACTGAAGAGAATGGAAAGTTTAGGGGTGATAACCAAACAAACGGAACCTAGAGATTGGGTAAACAGTATGGTGACTGTAACAAAACCTAACAAAGTCCGGATCTGTATTGACCCACAAGACCTCAATAAAGCCATTAAGAGAGAACACCACCCACTACGTACAATAGAAGAAGTGGTAGCTGAAATGCCAAATGCCAAATGCTTTTCAGTTTTGGATGCAAATCATGGATTTTGGCAAATCCAACTAGATGAACAAAGCTCTCACCTGTGTACCTTCAATACACCATTTGGGAGATATCGATTTAAAAGGCTTCCATTTGGTATATCATCAGCACCAGAGGTGTTCCAGAGGTGCATGGCCAGACACCTAGAAGGGCTAGAAGGTGTAGTCAATGTAATGGATGATATTCTAGTTTGGGGAGAGAGCATAGAGCAGCATGACATTCGTTTGAGGCAACTGCTAGATCGCCTCAGAAGCATTAATCTGAAACTGAACAAAAGTAAGTGTAAAATAAGAATGACTGAAATCACTTACATTGGACATGTGCTCAGTGAGGAAGGACTCAAGCCTGATCCTGAAAAGATCAGAGCGATTCAAGACATGCCTGCACCAGAAGATAAAGCTGCGCTCCAGAGGTTCACTGGGTTACTTCAATACCTCTCCAAGTTCATCCCTAACCTCTCGGATATCAGTGCCCCTCTGAGGAAGCTGGAAGGAAATGCAGAATGGCACTGGGGACAGAACAACAACAAAGTTTTGACAAACTAAAAGTTCTTGTAAGCCGAGCACCAGTGCTCAAGTACTATGATGTCGACAAGCCAGTAACATTGTCTGTTGATGCGAGTTCTGAGGGTTTGGGAGCTGTGCTACTTCAAGAGGGACATCCAGTGGCATATGGCTCCAGAGCGGTAACCGACTGTCAAAAACGTTATGCAGAAATTGAGAAAGAGCTGCTTGCAATTGTATTTGGCTGTGAGAAGTTTCACCAGTATCTATATGGAAGACA